>NC_077228.1:97675891-98027558 GCF_027887165.1 Monodelphis domestica | reverse complement strand
TGGTTAAAGACACAGCTTTCTTGTTTTTCTGAAAATCATATTCCATGCCTTATTGTCATTCAGAATGGAAATTGAAATGTCCTCTGTGACCCTGATTGGCATTCCTTTGTATCTAAATTGTCTTTGTCTGGCTTCTTGTAAGATTTTTTCTTTTGCTTGAAAGCTTTGGAATTTGGCAATTACATTCCTGGAAGTTGTCTTTTGGGGATTTAGTGTAGAGGGTGTTCTGTGAACTCTTTCAGTGGCTGTATTGCCCCCTTGTTCTAGAATCTCTGGGCAGTTTTCTTTGATGATATCTTGTATTATGATGTTGAGGTTACTATTTTTTACTGGCTTTTCTGGTAGGCCAATTATTCTCAGATTGTCTCTCCTTCCTCTATTTTCCAGGTCTGTCACCATGTAAGTGAGATATTTTAGGATCTCTTCTAATTTCTTTTTTTTTAAATATATTTTATTTGATCATTTCCAAGCATTATTTGTTAAAGACATAGATCATTTTCTTTTCCTCCCCCCCCACCCCCCATAGCCGACGCGTAAATCCACTGGCCATTAGATGTTTTCTTGATTTGAACCCATTGCTTTGTTGATAATATTTGCATTAGAGTGTTCATTTAGAGTCTCTCCACTGTCATGTCCCCTCAGCCGCTGTATTCAGGCAGTTGCTTTTCCTCGGTGTTTCCACTCCCATAGTTTATCCTTTGCTTATGAATAGTGTTTTTTTCTCCTAGATCCCTGCAAATTGTTCAGGGACATTACACCACCATTAATGGAGAAGTCCATTACATTCGAT
This sequence comes from Monodelphis domestica, assembly GCF_027887165.1. NCBI lineage: Eukaryota > Metazoa > Chordata > Mammalia > Didelphimorphia > Didelphidae > Monodelphis > Monodelphis domestica. Next base: position 98,026,768 of record NC_077228.1, on the reverse strand, counting down.
TATACCACAGTGTATTAGTCTCTGTGTACAATGTTCTCCTGGTTCTGCTCCTCTTGCACTGCATCACTTCCTGGAGGTTGTTCCAGTCTCCATGGAAGTCCTCCACTTTATTATTCCTTTTAGCACAATAGTATTCCATCACCAACATATACCACGATTTGCTCAGCCATTCCCCAATTGATGGGCATCCCCTCGTTTTCCAGTTTTGGGCCACCACAAAGAGCGCAGCTATGAATATTTTTGTACAAGTCTTTGTGTCCATTATCTCTTTGGGGTACAGACCCAGCAGTGCTATGGCAGCATCAAAGGGTAGATATTTTTTGACGCCCTTTGGGCATAGTTCCAAATTGCCCTCCAGAATGGTTGGATCAGTTCACAACTCCACCAGCAATGAATTAATGTCCCGACTTTGCCACATCCCCTCCAGCATTCATTACTTTACTTTGCTGTTATGTAAGCCAACCTGCTAGGTGTGAGGTGATACCTCAGAGTTGTTTTGATTTGCATCTCTCTGGTTATAAGAGATTTAGAACACTTCTTCATGTGCTTGTTAATAGTTTTGATTACTTTATCTGAGAACTGCCTATACAGGTCCCTTGCCCATTTATCAATTGGAGAATGGCTTGATTTTTTGTACAATTGATTTAGCTCTTTATAAATATGAGTAATTAAACCTTTGTCAGAGGTTTCTATGAAGATTTTTTCCCAATTTGTTTTTTCCCTTCTGATTTTAGTTACATTGGTTTTGTTTGTACAAAAGCTTTTTAGTTTGATGTAGTCAAAATTATTTATTTTACATTTTGTGATTCTTTCTATGTCTTGCTTGGTTTTAAAGCCTTTCCCCTCCCAAAGGTCTGACATGTATACTATTCTGTGTTTACCCAATTTAATTATGGTTTCCTTCTTTATGTTTAAGTCACTCACCCATTTTGAATTTATCTTGGTGTAGGGTGTGAGGTGTTGATCTATTCCTAGTCTCTCCCACACTGTCTTCCAATTTTCCCAGCAGTTTTTATCAAATAGTGGATTTTTGTGCCAAAAGCTGGGATCTTTGGGTTTATCGTATACTGTCTTGCTAAGGTCGCTTTCCCCCAGTCTATTCCACTGATCTTCCTTTCTGTTTCTTAGCCAGTATCAAATTGTTTTGATGACTGCTGCTTTGTAATATAGTTTAAGGTCAGGGACTGCAAGGCCCCCATCATATGTGTTTTTTTTTTCATTATTTCCCTGGATATCCTTGATCTTTTGTTCTTCCAAATGAACTTTGTTATGGTTTTTTCTAAATCAATGAAGAAGTATTTTGGTAGTTCAATGGGTACGGCACTAAATAGATAAATAAGTTTGGGTAGGATGGTCATTTTTATTATATTGGCTCGTCCTATCCATAAGCAGTTAATGTTTTTCCAATTGTTCAAGTCTAGTTTTAGTTGTGTGGAGAGTGCTTTGTAGTTGTGTTCATATAGTTCCTGTGTTTGTCTTGGGAGGTAGATTCCTAGGTATTTTATTTTGTCTAAGGTGATTTTGAATGGGATTTCTCTTTCTAGTTCTTGCTGCTGAGCTGTGTTGGAGATATATAGAAAAGCTGATGATTTCTGTGGGTTTATTTTGTATCCTGCAACTTTGCTAAAGTTGTTGATTATTTCAATTAGCTTTTTGGTTGAATCTCTAGGATTCTTTAAGTAGACCATCATGTCATCTGCAAAGAGTGATAACTTGGTCTCCTCCTTGCCTATTTTGATGCCTTCAATTCCTTTATCTTCTCTAATTGCTACTGCTAGTGTTTCTAGTACAATGTCAAATAGTAGAGGTGATAAAGGGCATCCTTGTTTCACTCCTGATCTTATTGGGAATGCATCTAGTTTATCCCCATTGCAGATGATATTAGCTGATGGTTTTAGGTATATATATATATATATATATATATAATGATCTTTGTCTTCAATGGATAATGTTTGGAAATGACCAAATAAAATATTGCTTAAAAAAAAAAGATACCAGTCAGGACTCCTCTAATAGGTCCAAGACTTTTTGGCACTCCAGAAGTTGAGGCCCATTCCTTTTGTTTTCAGTACAAACTCTTTGGCTATCACTATACCTAGAGATCCTTTCTCATTATTATGATGCTAAGAATTTCCCTGTCTCTTTTCATGCTGTCTCTTGGAAGACCCTATAGTGGAGACAGATCAAACTCTTGGTTTAGAGTCACAAAGACTAATATTAAACTCTAACCTAAGACTCTTATTTACTGTGTGACCATGGATCAGACTCTTAATCCCCATCTTTCTTATTTTCCCCAATTGTAAAATCAGGATAATACAACCTACCTCTGTGGGTTGTTGTAAATATTAAATTATATATTTTAAGTGTTTAGCACAGTGCAAAAATGTTGTAGTTGCTTAATAAATGTTTCTTCCCTACCCTAACCCCTATTTTCTTGCAACAGGGCTCAGTTTTTGCTATGAGATTCTGGGCCATGACTGAACTGTGCTTTGCTTAGACTACTTTTACTCCACACAGTTTTCGGTCATGTTCTGGGCCTTTTCCTTCAGTAGACTTTTCCTACAACTTACATCTTGCCAGGTGTTTCTTGACAAAGGCCATGAAATATCAAATAGGACTGCCCTTTTATTCAGTGGCACCCTTCTACTCATAAAATTCATTCCAGAAGATAGGTCAATTATCCAAAGGTTGATAACAAATGGATTTTTCCCATAAGGAATATTGTAAATTAAATTAATCTGTTACAGACAAGCATAAAACCCAGATTTTATAAGGTATTATACATATATATATGTATATATATATATACACATATGGAGTTGCATTGTACTAAATAAATATTAATAATACATAGGCATTAATACAAATAATTATGTTAAATAAATTAATTTCACTCAACTTTGCCTCTATTGAGAGGAGTTCATGGGCTAAGGGGACAGTAGGGAGAAGAAATGATATTGTTTGGAAGAAGAGTCCCTTTAAATGATATCTAAGCTGAACTTCCCTTCTGGATTTCTTTCTCTTTCTGAACTTTATCATCACTTAATCCTGCTTGGGGTTTACCAGGTATAAGCTTCACAAGAAACCTATCCAATGATGTTTGTTCTTGTCTGTGTTTCAAAATTCCTCTAAAGTGGGAAAATGCTGACCAGTTAACAAATTGACAATTCTGCTTCCTAAATTCTGCTTCCTTTATCAGGATGACATTTTGCAACAAAATTTTGAACTTCTACCCATTTTACACACATTTCTTTGATTAATGAAGTGGGACCTTCCTCCTTGCCTCCTACTAACCTGAAGAATACTCCCCTGACACTAGTTATTGCTGTACCCTTTGAAGTTCCTGCACCTCCTCAGAAAATATATAGTGATATATGTAGTGTTGAATACCATGAGAATTTTTTCTCATCAAAATGTGTTGACATCAAAATTAGATGAATTCTAAAACTTTCAAGTAACAAGTTTTGACTATACTGGTAAAAAAGATTTGTCTGGAAGCAGATTCAATATGGAGGAGTAGAAGCATCAAAAGCTTGAAGTGCTCTGAGAATCCTCTCAAACCACCCTTAAAATAAAGCTTTAAAATGAATGCTGGAGTAATAGAACCAATAAGGAGATAGGGTGCAGCAACTTTCCTGCATAAAATAAATTGGAATTTAGGCAGAGATGGTCCATTTTGCTGGAGTTAGAGGAAAACAAAACCAGCATAAAAATTGTATAACCCATAGCAAACCCACATGGTTAGCAGTAAGGCTGCATCAAGGAATATCACCACAAGTCAACAGCAAGACCTACCTCACCCAACATATACTGCTGAAGGTTCTTAACCTGGGCCCAAGAAAGTGTTAAGATTATGAAACATTGCCTAAGACAACAGCAGAGCCATGTCTGCTCTTAAAAGTCTATGTCCTAGTACAAGCTTACAGTGAAGCTCCAAGTCCTGGCTCATGACCATTTGTGGTGCATTTTGCCTATTCAAACCTAAGGGGAGGCCCAGAACCTCTGTCCAAGTCTATAGTGCGGTTCCAGTATTCATTACAGAGAAGTTCATAGAGCACCTGGCTTGTGTAAGCCCAGAATGAAGTCCCAAGGCCCTGTCCAAGCCTTCAGTAAGGACCCAAACCCTAGGACAACCCCAGTGCAGAGCAGTCAGTAGTATATGTGACTGATGTAAACCTAAAGGGGAAGCCCACAATCTTGTCCAAACTAGCACTGAGGCTCTACTCTACAATGCGAGGGAGTCTGTAGTCCTGCTACCTCATGTAAGCCTAGAATAAAACCCCGAATTCCTGCCCATGCTTGAGGTGAGGCCCTGAGTTGCAGCACAAGTAGCTCAAAGTGCTCTGAGCTTTTCAATTCATCAGCAGTCTCTGGAGAAGATTGAACCAGCAGTGAAAAAAAGCTTTCAGAGCTCCCAACTCTTAAGCAATTATAGCACAGTAGAAGAACTGAAATTTGTAGAAATCTAGAAGTATATCTGAGGGTTTCAGCAAGGAAAAAATGAAGTTTAAGAGATTACTACTTTGAGAATAGAGCATGCCTTTAAAAAAAGTAAAAGTAAAAAAAAGGCTGGGGAAATGAGCAAACAGCAAAAACAAACACACATAAAAATTCAGTATAGAAAATGATTATAATGAAAAAGAAGAGTAAGGCATAGATTCAGAAATGGACAGAGAGATTGAAGCAGCTACATGCAAAGTTTCTAAGAAAATGGGAATTGGTAACATGCTACGGAAGAGCTAAAAAAGCATTTTAAAAATCAAATAAGAAAGCAAGGAGAAAAAGGGAAGAGAAATGAAAACAATACAAGAAGAAAATAACAGGTTAAAAGCAAAATTGATTGAAAGGAAAAAGAGACACAAAAGCTCATTGAAGGAAAGAATTTTTTTTTAAGTAGAATTGACCAAATGGAAAAGGATATTCAAAAGTAAATGGAAAAAAATAATTCCTTAAAAACTAAAATTGGGCAAACAGAAGGCAATAACATCATTAGACATTCTGAAACAATAATATAATAAAGAATGAAAACAAAATAGAAGAATATGTTAAACATCTCATAAAAAAAAAAAACTGTCCTGAAAGATACATTCAGGAGAGAAAATGTTAGATATATTGGACTACTTGAAAGTCATGATAAAAAAGAAAGAAAAGGGAAAAAATAGACAGTATATTGCAAGAAATTATCAAATAGGACCCCTGATGTTTTTTAAGAAGAAGATGAAGTGGAAATTAAAAGAATCCACCAGTAATCTGAAACAAATCCCCTAATTCAAGTCTCAGGAATATTAAAGAAAAATTCAATAGCTCCCAGGGCAAAGAGAAAATATTGCTAGCATCCAGAAAAAGAAAAATTCAAATATCACATAACCACAGTCAGAATTGCAGAGGACATAGCAGCTTCTACATTTAAGAGCTGGAAAACTTGAATTATGAAATTCCAGAAGAAAAAGGAAATAGTTTTTCAAACAAAAATCATCTAACTTTTAAACTGACTACAGCCTTAGATGGAGGAAATGATTATTTAATAAAGATTTCTGAAAATACCAGAAATATTCCTGATGAAAAGACTGGAACTAAATATAAAATTTGATGTTCAGACATAAGACTCAAGAAAAGCATAAAATGATAAACAAAAAGAAGAATATATCAGGGGTTCAATAACTAAAACTGTTTATATTGCTAAAATTTTTATTTTTATCAAAGCAGTTAGAGGGAGTATACATAGGCAAAAGGTGTGGGAGTAAGCTGATTATGTTGACATTTGCGAAAAAAATCAAGGGTTGAATAAGAGGATTGCACTGAGAGAAAATAAGAAGAGGTAGAAGAGTTTATATTATCTCACTAATATAAGAAAAAAGGAGGAGGTGGTGATGGGCAAAATTTAAAATTTATTTTCATTGAAATTGGCTCAGATTGGAAATAACAATACTTATTTACATATAGAAATATATTTTACACTTTAGGGAAATGGGAAGGGAATAAGAGAGGGAGATGTGAGTAATAGAAAGAAGGGGGGAAAGAGTATGATTAAAAGCAAAACACAATGAGGAATAGAGTGAAAGGATAAAAAAGAGAAGGTTAAAAAGGGGAAAACAAGATGAGATGGAGGTAAATATACTTATGGTCATCATGACAGTGAATGGGAATGAGATGAACTCACCCATTAAAATAGAAGGAGATAGCAGAGTGGATTAAAAACCAGTATCCTACCATATGTTGATTAGAAGAAACACATTTGAGGCAGGGAGACAAAATAGAGCCAAGGTAAATGGCTGGAGTAGAGTTTATTCTGCTTCAGTTTAAGTTAAAAAAAAAGGAGTAGTAATCATGATCTCCAACAACATTAAAGCAAAAATACATCTAATGAAAAGAAAATAAGGAAAGAAATTGCATCTTGATAAATAGTACTAGAGACAATGAAGTGATGTCAGTACTAAATATATATGCACCAAATGGCAAAGTCTTCAAATTAAAAAAAAAATTAAATGAGCTTCTAAAGGAAATACAATAATACTATACTAGTGGGGGACTTCAGCCTTCCCCTCTCAGAACTAGATTGATTTAACTAAAAAATAAACAAGAAATAAAGGAAGTGAATGATTTTTTTAAAAGGTAGATTTAATAGATCTCTAGAAAAAATCGAATAGGGGTAAAAAGGAAGATCCTTCTCAGCAGTACATGGCACATATATAAAAATTAATAATTAATTATGGCACAGATATTCACAACCAAGTGCAGAGAAGCAAAAATAATAAATGCAACATTTTCAGATCATAATACAATAAAAATTTAATCAATAGGGGTTGGTGGGAAAATTAATTGGAAAAAATATAATTATAAAAAAAGGGAAAAGTCAAAGAACAATTTATAGAGACAATTAATAATTTCATCAAGAGATTGACATGTCCTTTCCAAGATCAATGACAGATTGATTTGATTATTGTCCTAAACAGTGGTAGAGGAAAAAGGCAATAAAAGGAGGAGCCTTCATGACTGCAACCTAAACATGAAAGTGCTACAGCCTCTAGAACTTGTTTTCTCCTATTGGAACAATGTAGATTTGTACACAGATGTCCTATGAGTAAAGTAAAGGATGTCAAGTGCCCTAGTCTAGAGAAGAGGTTTGTTTACTCTTTATTTGTTGTAGCTCAACTATTGCAAAACAATGGGTTGCCCCATGATCCCAGTGCTAAGATATGATGGATAATTACATATTACTTGAGTTCTAAGTGATACCCATAACACCAGGCAAGCATGGGGGAATTTTGCCTCTATATTTTTCCTGCAGGAAGTCATTAAAAGGCAAGTGAAGAAACAAGTTAGTTCCCTTGGTAGCAAGAGTTCCATCCTCCAAAATCTTATAGGGTGATTTATGTTGAAGAAGCAGGAGCAGATATGTATGTTGTATTCCCTCATACATTTATATATTTTTGTAAATCATTCCCAGAATTGTAATAGAACAATTTTCCCTATCTTTATTTTTATGCTATTTAGGAAAAATGAACTTCAAATAAGTGCACTCCCTTTGAATGAAATACCTTCTCTATGCCCCTCCCTTTCATAAACTTAATAGTTGAACTTCATAAAATTAAACTATATTCTATTTGTGCTCCCTTAATGATTTTCTCCCCTCTGGAAGAAAGCATTATTTTCCAGCTGTGCATCCACTGCAATTTTGTATTCCAAAATGGTTGATGCTGAGGCTGAAAGTGGTGATTGAATCCAGGTGCAGATCATTAAACTTAATACTTAGTGCTCTTTTTCTTTCTCTTTCCTCTAAATGTCTGCAAGATTGTACAAACTACTTTCTACAACTTGTTTGATTACAATGATCTGGATGATTTAAGAGAGGGTATAGCTTTGTAATATTGACAGCCTTCAGTGGTTAATACAGAAGTAAAACATAGATTTTTTCTTCATAAAAGAATAGACTTCTTTCTTAAAAAAAAAAAAAAAAACCTAATGCTATGTTTTAAGAAAAGAGGTGGGGGAAAGCATTAGAAGGATGTAGGCAGCTGAATCATGAGTGAGATTTGTGTATCAGGACACAACATATTGCAATAAAGCAAAATATATTGTATTGCAGTGAGGATTATGAAATACCTAAGTGTCCCATAAACTATAATTAACAGGGTATCAAGGATTTATAAAGCTGTAATGTCATAAATGTTCTATTCATAAATTAAGTCAAGCTATGTAGTTAAAGATCTCAAAAGTCCCCCTCCCCTAAAGTTCCTGAACTAAGCGAATGATTCTTCTGAAATTATAAAACATTGATCTTGGTTTAATACACACTTATATATTACTGTGTTTTAAAATAAAGATCCTGGAAAAGCAATGCTTTATTTTTATGTGCTTTTAATGTAAGCAACTTAATATGGGACCTAAATTAGCAACATAAATTACAAGTAAGATTGGGAATGCATATTATGAATCAGATTGGGAAAGACTTCATTCAGTCTGAAAGCATTTAGAGATAATGCTTCCTAGTCTATCAAAATAATAAAGTTCAAAAATGCTTTGACTTTGGTAACATCATAGTGGCTAATTATTAAAGTTCAATTACCAGCCCCTTTATGCAGTAGAAATCAGAACCAGGAGAAACTTATTTGAATTCAGGTTGCAGCTATTTCCTTGTTTCCGAAACCTGAAAAAGACATGAGGTGATATTCTACATTGGTGTCTTTATCAGGAAATTAGTGTGGCAGGACTTGGAAGAGGCAGGCTCAATGCTTCATTGACTTGGTCCATGAAAATGACTTGTGACAGAGTTTCACCTCCATGCCTCGTGGCTCAATATTCATGAAGTGTGTCTCTCTGAATTGTCGAGAAGCATTTTCTTCTTCAACCCCACTGGCAGATTGTGTGGTTACAAGAAATGAAGAGTTCTTTATTTCATAACTCCCTGGCTAGTCCTGGCTCTTGGACAAGTTATTTTCTCACCTTTGGCAAGAGACATTCTCTGGACTCAGGAACCTGAATGCCAAATGATGGTGCTGGATATTTGAATTTTCTTGTCCTAGATATGTCTCAGACTCCGGAAGTCCTTATGAAATAGTCATTAAGTGTATGCCACTGTAAAAAATCCAGGGATAGCACTTCTTTTAGGAAAACTTCCTGGATTTCCCTCATTATTAATGCTGTTTCTCTTTGTCAAATTTCATCCAAGAGTTGATTAGTGCTTCTCTCATATACTTAAACATATGCTCTTTTGTATTAATGATACCTATATGGTTACTACAAGAACCCTATTATACATCATGAAAAGGAGAAGCCTATTTTTTTAAATCTTTCTCATTTTCAAGAACAGCTTCTTAGACATAACATTTTAATTGATGGGATTATCTTTAAAGCAAATCTTTTTTTTTTTTCCCTACAGGGAAAAGAAAGCATATGCTACCAACAATTACTTCAGTGGACATCATATGACATTAAAACTACATAGAAAAATAATTCTACATGTAATTAAAAAACTTTATCCTCTATATTAGAATCAATACTATTAGATCTGAAGCAGAAGAGAGAAAAGGGCTAAGCAGCTGGGATTAAGTGACTTGCTCAGAGTCATACAACTAGGAAGTATTAAAGAGATTTTAACCTAGGACCTCCTGACTCCAAGCCTATCACTCTATCCACTGAGCAACCTAGCTGTCTCTACACAAAAATGTTTTAGAATTTTATTCTTATACCATCTAGAAAGAATGCATTACAAATTATTAAAGTCCACTAAATTCCAGTTGTGATAATTAATTATTGATTCAAATTGCCCTTGAGTCTGTAAAGATTTGTGGTAGAAACCTTAGTATCTGTTATCAAGCTTAGTAATGGTTCCCATAACAGTGTTTTTCTGTTTGTCCATCTCTGTTTCTCTCTCTCTCTCTCTCTCTCTCTCTCTCTCTCTCTCTCTCTCTCTCTCTCTCTTTCTCTCTCTCTCTCTCTCTGTCTCTGTCTGTCTCCATATATACATGCATTCACATAATTGTTTACATGTATATACTGTAATGTAAAATTGAATGTCACAATAACTAGGTCACAAATGAGTTGCAGTTTGTTTTGTAGGAGAGCTGTTCAAATAAATGCTCTCATATATATATGAGATTGAGATGAACCAAATATAATATCATATAAATTAAATATGTCAATAAAATGTGACTATTTTATCTAAGGATAGTGGAGGAAATAGTGGCAACAGAAATATAAAGCTGCAAAATACTCAGTCTAAAACTAAAAATGATTATATGCTGGCTGTGGGGGTAAGGAATATAGAAATAACACAATGCAATCCTTGTCATCTCGGCTAAATTATGGAGAATTTAATAGTTCTCAGTTACTTTGAGCATCTCTATGTCTTTGACATAATCAACATTGTAACTGTACAAATGAAGATCTGTAATCATAAGGTGCCAGCAAGGATTATGAAATACCTTAGTGCCTAATAAACTATAATTAATGAGGCAACAAGGATTTATAAAGCAATTATAAAGTCATCTCATAAGCTTAATATTTCAGATATGACTTCCCTCCTACTTCCCAAAGAGGAAATAGGATGGAATTTCTTAGTTATTTATAACTGGAGAAGAGAAGGGAGCAGGAATAAAAAGTCCTTTGCAATTCCTGGATGTATCCATGAATATTAAAAGGAAAGTGGGAAATCATTCAAATAGGGAATATGGTGGTGTTACTTTTAGCTGCTAGCACAACATTAGGCACATGGCAAGTGCTCAGTAAATTGAAACTTGTGGAATTGAAATGAATTTTTAAGAGTTCTTCCCAAATACTAGAAACATTTCAAGGAAAAAAAATGGTTCTTAAGTGAATTCTTCCAATTTGGTTAAGTTGAACAGGGCAAACTATTCTTCATAATTTAATTTTGAATATGTTTGTTAAGCAAATCAAGTAAAGTCAAGGCATATATTATTTATAAAACCCTTAGTTTCTGGCAGGTACTATTCTAAGCATTAATGAATGAGAAGCAATTTAAAAAGAAGCCCCTGTTCTCATAGAGCTAACATTCTGATGAGTGAACACAACACATAAAAGGGAAGATGAAAATGAGAGGGTGTGGATTCAAGATGACAGATTGGATCAAAGAACAAATCAAAGAAACAATAAGTTATTTATTTAAAGATAATGACAAAAATAATACAATGTACCAAAATTTATGGTATGAAACAAGTCAGTATTCAGGGGAAAATTTATGTTTCTAACTCTTTCAACAAAAAAGATAGAAAGAATAGAACAATGAATTGGACATGAGACTAAAGTAGAAAACTAATGAATAAAACACTCAAAAGTCACAATACACATTTTAAAAATCAAGGAACAGATTAAAAGAATTGAAATTAAAATAACACCAACATTGAATAAATACTTAAAGTTAGGAACTTGTTTTTAAATAAAAATACAGTTGATAAACCATTTTGTAATTTGATTAAAAGAACAATAGCAAATTATCAATATAAAAATGAGAAATATGAATTTTCAGTGGATGAAGAAGAAAGAAAAACAAGCATTAGGAGTAATTTTTCTCAATTATATGCCAACAAATAGAGAAATTAAATAAACCAATGAATAATTACCAAATATTTTCTCATTTTAATGGAATAAGAACTTAAATATATAAACAAAACTGTCTTATTAAAAATAAATTGAACAAGAAAGAAATGAACACCCAAAGAAAAGAGCCCTCAGAAAAGCAGGGTATATATTTTCTACTAACAATTTAAAATACTATTAATTACAATACTATATACACTTTTTGAGAAAAAAGTGAAGAATTTCTCTGCAATGACACAAATGTGATCTTGATATCGAAAGTAGGAAGAGAAAAACAGAGAGAAAACTGGAGATAAAATTCTCTAGTGAATATTGATGAAAATATTTAAACCAAATCTTAAGAAATCTATAGTAATATATCAAAAATTATATGTTACACCACATTCTATTTATGCCAGAAACACAAGTCTGGTTTAACATTATAAAAACAAGAAGTATAATTGACCATATTAATAACATAACCAGTAAAATATATGCAGAAAAATCATTTGACAAAATAGGCAACCTATTCCTAATATAAAAAAGATAAAATAAAAAAGCTTAGAAATACATTTTCCCTAAAATAATATGTATTATATACCTAAAACAAAAACAAGCATTATTTTGTAATGAGGATAAGTTGGATGCTTTTACAAGATGATGAGAGGTAAAGCAAGGATATCCATTATCACTGTTATTATTCAATATTGCACTAGAAATTCTAGTTATAGCAATAAGCATCATACAATCAAAAATATTCATGAGAACCATTTAAACAATAAAACAATATTATGAACATAATTTTCAAGCAGAATTGTCATTTTATTCAATTGGCTTTGCCTACCCATGAACAATTAATATTTTCCCACTTATTTACATCTGATTTAATTAAGGCATAACATATTTCCTAATTTTATTCATATATTTCCTTGATTTGTCTTGATCGGTAGACTCCAGGTATTATATATGTCTACATTTATTTTAATTTTATTTTGTAATATTTTTCCATGTTTACATAATTTATTAACAAAGCCTTTATGGAGTAGCAAAATAACCCAAACTCTGCTCCTAAAAAGGACAGATTCAAGTCTCTCCAAGCCACGGCACAGTGTGAGATCAGGAAGATGAAAGACCGATGGTGGGAAAAAAAGGCAGAAGAAATCAAGTGCTTTGTTGATACGAAAAACTACAAACAATTTTTCAGTGCCCTCAAGACTGTCTATGGGCCATTAAAACCCACCACCACTCCCTTGCTATCTTCTGATGTTGACACTCTCATAAAAGATAAAAAAGGCATCAGCAACAGGTAGAAAGAACACTTCAGTCAGCTTCTCAACCGACCCTCTTCAGGCGACCAAAGAGCCCTTGACCAGATCCCCACAAACTGCACCATTGAACAACTTGACGTCCCTCCTTCAATAGAGGAAGTCCAAAAAGTCATTAAACAAATGAGTGCAGGCAAGGCACCCGGTAAAGATGGGATCCCAACTGAGGTGTACAAGGTGTTAAATGGAAAGGAGCTCCAGGCATTACACATAGTGCTGACCAGCATATGGGAAGAGGAAGACATGCCCCCAGAACTCAGAGATGCCTCCATCGTAGCCCTATAGAAGAACAAAGGCTCATGAGCAGCCTGTGACAACTACAGAGGCATCTCACCACTCTCCACTGCTGGAAAGATCCTCCCCCGTGTGAAAGAGACAGTCATCTGTTTCAGAGCAGAACCTGCCTGAATCACAATGTGGCTTCTGACCAGATCACAGCACCATCGACATCATCTTCACCTTGAGGCAAATGCAGGAAAAATGCCTTGAGCAGAACCTGTCTCTACATTGTCTTCATAGACCTGATGAATGCTTTCGACACAGTGAAAAGGGACGCATTGTGGGTGATCCTTAGCAAGCTCGGTTGCCCAACAAAATTCGTCAAACTGATCCAGCTCTTTCATGTCGACATGACAGGGGAAGTCCTATCTGGTGGAGAGACTTCCGATCTGGCGTTCCATGCCCCATGTTCCACAAACTTTGTGCCTTAGTCTTTGGACTTCAAAGCCACATGAGGGTACATCAATAGATAATAATGCACAAAGACAATTGTCATTCTCGGTCACCAAGAGACTACCACTATCATTACCTCCTCTCTTCCCTCCCCCCCTTCCTGGGTCCAATAAGCATGTCCGTTGGGTTATACGAATGCTATCACTTATACATATTTCCATATTATACATTTTTGCAATAGAGCAATCTTTTAAAACCAAAACACCCAGTCATATACCCTTAAAAGCAAATGATAAGCCATTTGTTTTTCTTCTGCAATTCTACTTCCATAGTTCTTTCTCTTGATGTGGATAGAATTTGTTCTCATAAGTCCATTGAGACTGCAAAGTCCATTACATTGTATTGTTTTATAATATTTCACTTTCTGTGTACCATGTTCTCTTGGTTCTGCTCATTTCACTTAGCATCAGTTCCTCGAGCTTCATCTAGTTTATATAGAAATCCTCCACTTCATCATTCCTTAGAGCACAGTAGTATTCCATCACCATCATATATCACAAATTTTTCAGCTGTTTCCCAATCAAGGGACACCTCTTTATTCTCCATTTTTTTTGCTACCACAAAGAGCAAGGTTATAGATATTTTTGTACAAACATGTTTCATTTTATCTCTTTAGGGTACAATCCTAGTAGTGGTATTGCTGGATCAAAGGGTATGCATTCTTTTAAAGCTCTCTGTGCATAATTCCAAATTGCCTTCCAGAAAGGTTGGATGAATTCACAGCTCTATCAGCAATGATTTAGTGTCCCAATTTTGCCCCATCCCCCACAACATTTATGATTTTCCTTTACTGTTATATTGGCCAATCTGTTAGGTGGGGTGGTACCTCAGAGTTGTTTTGATTTATATTTCTCTAATTGGGAGGGATTTAGAAATGCCTTTTCATGTGATTATTTAGAGTTTGGATTTCTTCATCTGAAATCTGCTTATTCATGTCCCTTGACCATTTTTCAGCTGGGGATTGGCTTAATTTCTTAGTTCCCTATATATTTGAGAAATTAGTCCTTTGTCAAAGGTTTTTGTTATAAAAAAGTTTTTCCCATTTTGATGCTTCCCTTCTAATTTTGTTGAATTGGTTTTGTTTTTACATTTTTAATCTTCTCTATCTCTTGCTTGCTTTTAAATTCTTTCCTTTCCAACAAATATGAAAGGTTTACTATTCTATGTTCACCTAATTTACTTATAATTTACCTCTTATATTTAATTCATTTACCCATTCTTAATTTATTTTGGTATATTGTGTGAGATGTTGATCTAAACCCAATCTATCCCATACTATTTTCCAATTTTCCCAGCAGTTTTTGTCAAATAGTGGATTCTTATACCAAAGGGTGAAATCTTTGGGTTTATTGAACACTGTTTTACTATCTATTCCATTCATCCACCCTTCTATCTCTTAGCCAGTACCATACTGTTTTGATGGTCACCCCTTTATAGTACAGTTTAAGATCCAGTTCTGCTATACCTCCATCCTTTACTTTTACATCCTTTTTCTTAGTTCCATTGATATTCCTGATCTCTTGTTCCAAATGAATTTTGTTATAATTTTTTTCTAATTCTATAAAAAAGTTTCTTGATAATTTGATAGGTAATGTACTGAATAAGTAAATTAGTTTAGGTAGTATGAAGATTGGATTTAGTTATCTCCTGATTGTAACAATGAAGATACATAGCTCTTCCTTTATAGTGAAGCTAGAATTGTAATCTCAGTATTTTAAGTCCATCTACCCATTTTAACCACAAAAGGTGGTAAGTAACTACAAAAGATGAACTTACCAAAAAAGGTGTTAAGTAACCCAAAAAGATATAATCTAACTAAAGAAGGTGAGAACTAAAGAGTGGGCAGTCCTAGAGAAAAGCGACTGCTGTGATTGGTAGATATGAAAATTAGGGGAGGTGACACAAGAGAAAAAAAGATTCTTTAAAAAGAGGAAGAAAGGCCAGAAGAGGATATATATCTATATATCTATCTATATATCTATATATCTATTTATATTTATATTTGATTCAAGTTTCAAATGGAATGAAGGATCTCTGACTTAGGGGTGGACTGAGAGGATAGACTGGAGACAGACACCCAGACTTCTTTTCATTTAGACGGTAATCATTGGTGAGTGAAATTTTGACCTAGTGACCTCACCTTTCTGGAGGTGTAAAGCCTCCGGGAAAGGCCTATCATCTTGAGACTCTCTTCCTCTGGCTGGGGCTTAGAAATTTCTAAATGGCTCAGAGGAAGCCAGAGTTTTATCTCTCTCTCTCTCTCTCTCATTCCTTAATATCTCCCCTCTATTGTAAATAAACTCCCAGAAATTCATTTTACTTTAGTAATTCATTTGGGATTTAGAAATTTAAATTCCTGGTGACC
The DNA here is from genome assembly GCF_027887165.1 of Monodelphis domestica. Taxonomy (NCBI): domain Eukaryota; kingdom Metazoa; phylum Chordata; class Mammalia; order Didelphimorphia; family Didelphidae; genus Monodelphis; species Monodelphis domestica. Next base: position 98,010,811 of record NC_077228.1, on the reverse strand, counting down.
ACCTATTATATATTCAGAATCCAACCACAAACAAATTTAACAGTAGGATTGTCATTATTATTATATTAGCTCATCCTTATTGTAAATATAATTAACTTTGAAAGACATAGTAGATATGAGATATACAATGGACACCCACAATTCTGAAGAGCTGATATTGAAATCTGCCTCGGCTCATATTGATATATTTTCTTTTCCTTATTTTTTGTTGGACTAATATGAGAATATTAGTCTATTAGAATATGGCTAATATGAGAATGTGTTTTGCATGAAAATACATATTTATGATGTATATTTATAATTTGTGCTTTTAAAATTTGACTTCTTAATGTTTAAAGGAGGAGGAGGAAGGAGATAGAAAATTAGAAATGAAAAATAAAATTGAATTTAAAAACACAAGTGGTGGAAGAAGATACCTCTATGGATCCATGGAGACAAGGTGGTAAAGTTTAGAAAATGTGAAATAATTGGGCTGAGTCTTTTCCCATAATAAATTTTCAAAGGAGGACTCACCAAAAAAATAAAGGGGTTACTGTAGAGGAAGGAGAAGGAAGATGATTTTGTCTCCTTATCCTCACTCTGGATCTCTCTCTATACTACTCCTATTGTTAATTCAAGCCTGGGTTCTCTCAGAAGGAATTACTTTATAGCTGCTACTCAAGGGGATATGATTTGTCATCAGAAACATATGAAAAGAGAATGGCATCCTAAAAACAACTCTAAAGCCAGTTGATTCAGTAAAACCAAATTCAATTTAATGAATATTTTAACATGTAAGGCATTACATAGAATTCTGTTTATTACATGAAACAGTCCCAGCATTCAGGCAGATTTCATTCTACTTGGGATATTTAAGATAGAATAAGAGTATCTCTCTCATCTCTATATCTACATCATCATCATCATCATTACCATCATCATCATCTCTCTCTCCTATCTATCTATCTATCTATCTATCTATCTATCTATCTATCTATCTATCTATCTATCTAGCTATCTATCTAGCTATCTATCTATCTATCATACTGGTAGTGACTAGAGATAAGAGAATGGAAAAAGAAAATGTGTCAAAGTTACATTTGATGATTTATAGTGACAAGAAATGACATTAAGGTGAATAAGGAATGAAGGATAACTCTGACAAGGGTGAGAGGGAGGGAGAAAGAAGACAGAGAGAGAAAGAGAGAGAGAGGGAGAACAGAGAGAGAGAGACACACACACAGAGACAAAGACAGAGACAGAGAGAAAGGGAGAGGGACAGATGAAAGAGAAAATAGAAGATTGGTAATAGATACATGAATGCATGGAAAAATAGATAACAGTTAGTAGGAAATGTTATTGCTAATTCAGTGCTATTTTAAATTACAAAAATTTTAACTTAAGAATTTTGGGGTCAAGATGGCGGCATAGAGAAAGCTAAAGTCCACATCTCTGGAAACCCTTCCCTACTGATCTCAAACTATATGCTCCTAGGGCACCGAAATTCAAAACAATCAACAGATAGACCCTGGGAATCCTCCTAGTGGACCTGGACCTGGATCAAAAGGTACGGCCCCCTTCAAAAACCAGAACCCGAGATCACTCGGACCTAAGTGGTAGGAGGGCTGAGTCCAAGGCTACAGAGGGAAACTTAGACCTGAGATTATAACCCCCTGGCGGGATCCTTCCATCTGAGTTCCAGTGAAAGTCACTGCCCTCGCAGGGAAGCCATGGCCCCTCCCCCATCAGAGAGCAGGGTCGTCTGAAACAACAGTAACCCGCATGGCCGACAAGACAGCCTCAAGGCCAGTTATTCTGAAGGCAACTTCCAGAAAGCAACCCAACCCGAGGGGGTACTCAAACAGCAGGGAAACAGAGAGAGCTGGGGGAGAGTGTAACCCCCAGGCCAGATCCTTCCATTCCAGTTCCAGTGAAAGTCACTGCCTTCAGGCATACTCAGTTCAACCCAGAGAAAGCTCATAGAATGGACAATCTGCCCAGGACTAAAACCTCTGAACACCAGACAGAGATAAGGAAATCTAATCCTCCCCATTCAGAGATGGCAAACTCCACAGAAGCACAGAAGCCCCCAAATCCCAAGAAAAATAAGAAGAAAGGGGCAACTTTAGACACAGTCTATGGAGCCAAACTACAAAATACAGAGGAGATAGAAGACGATAAACAAGAAAATGCTCCGAAACCTTCCAAAGGAAATGGAAACTCTCCACAAACCCATGAAGAATTTGAATCAGAAATGACCAAAGAGATAGAAGCCTTCTGGGAGGAAAAGTGGGAAATAATGCAAAAGAAATTCACGCATCTACAAAACCAGTGTGACCAAACTGAAAAGGAAAACCAGGCTTTAAAGGTCAGAATCAGGCAACTGGAAGACAATGATCGTGTAAAAGAGCAAGAATTAATAAAGCAAAGCCAAAATACCAAGAAATTAGAAGAGAACATAAAATATCTCACCAACAAGGTGACAGATCTGGAAAATAGAGGGAGAGAAGATAATTTAAGAATAATTGGACTTCCAGAAAAGCCAGAAATAAACACCAAACTCGACATGGTGATACAAGATATAATCAAAGAAAATTGCCCAGAGATTCTAGAACAAGGGGGTAATACAGCCACTGACAGAGCTCACAGAACACCTTCTACACTAAACCCCTTAAAGACAACTCCGAGGAATGTAATTGCCAAATTCCAAAGCTCTCAAACAAAAGAAACAATCCTAAAGGAATCCAGAAAAAGACAATTTAGATATAAAGGAATGCCAATCAGGGTCACACAAGACCTTGCAAATTCTACTCTGAATGATCGTAAGTCATGGAACATGATCTTCAGAAAGGCAAGAGAGCTGGGTCTTCAACCAAGAATCAGCTACCCAGCAAAACTGACTATATACTTCCAAGGGAAAGTATGGACATTCAACAAAATAGAAGATTTTCAATTTTTTGCAAAGAAAAGACCAGAGCTCTGTGGAAAGTTTGATACCGAAAAACAAAGAGCATGGAATACATGAAAAGGTAAATATGAAGAAAATGGGAAAGGAGAAAAATGTTATCTTCTTCTTTTATTCAAACTCTCTTCTATAAGGACTACATTTATATCAATCTATGTATACTAACATGTGGGGAAAATATAATGTATAAATAGGGGGTAAAGAAAGACCAAATAGAATGATCTTTCTCACACAAAGATTCACATGGGAAGGGGAGGGAAAGAAAACTCCTATAAGAAGGAGAGGAAGAGAGGGTTTTTTACTTAAACCTTAATCTCAGGGAAATCAGCTCTGAGAGAGAAAAAACATCCAGATCCATTGGGATCTTGAATTCTATCTTACCCAACAAGGGTAGGGAGAAGGGAAAACCAAGGTGGGGAGGGGGAGAGGGAAAACAAAAAGGGAGGGAAAGAGAGGGGGGAGGGGGAGAGAACAAAAAGGGAGGGACTAAAAAGGGAAACATCAAGGGAGGGGACAAGGGGGACTGATTCAAAGTAGATCACTGGACTAAAAGGTAGAGCCAAAGAAGAAAAGGTTAGAATTAGGGAAGGATATCAAAATGCCAGGGAGTCCACAAATGACAATCATAACTTTGAATGTGAATGGGATGAACTCACCCATAAAATGTAGATGAATAGCAGAATGGATTAGAATCCAAAACCCTTACATATGTTGTCTTCAAGAAACACACATGAGGCGGGTTGACACCCACAAGATCAGAATTAAAGGATGGAGTAAGACCTTCTGGGCCTCAACTGACAGAAAGAAGGCAGGAGTGGTAATCATGATATCTGATAAATCCAAAGCAAAAATAGACCTGATCAAAAGGGACAGGGAATGTAATTATGTTTTGTTAAAAGGGACTTTAGACAATGAAGAAATATCATTAATCAACATGTATGCACCAAATAATATAGCACCCAAATTTCTAATGGAGAAACTAGGAGAATTAATGGAAGAAATAGACAGTAAAACCATATTAGTGGGAAACTTAAACCAACCATTATCAAATTTAGATAAATCAAATCAAAAAAAAATTTGGAAGGGGTAAAAGAAGTGAATGAAATCTTAGAAAAATTAGAATTAATAGACATATGGATAAAAATAAATAGGGATAAAAAGGAATACACCTTCTTCTCAGCACCACATGGCATATTCACAAAAATTGACCATATATTAGGTCACAGAAACATAGCACACAAATGCAGAAAAGCAGAAATAATGAATGCAGCCTTCTCAGATCACAAGGCAATAAAAATAATGATTAGTAATTGTATATGGAAAACCAAATCAAAAACTAACTGGAAATTAAACAATATGATACTCCAAAACCATTTAGTTAAAGAAGAAATCATAGCAACAATTAATAATTTCATTGAGGAAAATGACAATGGTGAGAAATCCTTTCAAATCTTTTGGGATGCAGCCAAAGCTGTAATCAGAGGCAAATTCATATCCCTGAATGCTTATATTAACAAACTAGGGAGAGCAGAGATCAATCAATTGGAAATGCAAATGAAAAAACTTGAAAGCCATCAAATTAAAACCCCCCAGCAGAAAACCAAACTAGAAATCCTAAAAATTAAGGGAGAAATTAATAAAATCTAAAGTGATAGAACTATTGATTTAATAAATAAGACAAGAAGCTGGTACTTTGAAAAAACAAACAAAATAGACAAAGTACTGGTCAATCTAATTAAAAAAAGGAAGGAAGAAAAGCAAATGAACAGCATCAAAGATAAAAAGGGGGATAGCACCTCCGATGAAGAGGAAATTAAGGCAATCATTAAAAATTACTTTGCCCAATTATATGGCAGTAAATACACCAATTTAGGTTATATGGATGAATATATACAAAAATACAAACTGCCTAGACTAACAGAAGAGGAAATAGAATTCTTAAATACTCCCATATCAGAAAATGAAATCCAACAGGCCATCAAAGAACTTCCTAAGAAAAAATTCCCAGGGCCTGATGGATTCACCAGTGAATTCTATCAAACATTCAGAGAACAGTTAATCCCAATACTATACAAACTATTTGACATAATAAGCAAAGAGGGAGTTCTACCAAACTCCTTTTACGACACAAACATGGTACTGATTCCAAAACCAGGCAGGTCAAAAACAGAGAAAAAAAAACTATAGACCAATCTTTCTAATGAATATAGATGCAAAAATCTTAAATAGGATACTAGCAAAAAGACTCCAGCAAGTGATCAGAAGGATCATCTACCAATGTCAAGTAGGATTTATACCAGGGATGCAGGGCTGTTTCAATATTAGGAAAACCATCCACATAATTGACCACATCAACACGCAAACCAACAAAAACCACATGATTATCTCAATAGACGCAGAAAAAGCATTTGATAAAATACAACACCCATTCCTATTAAAAACACTAGAAAGCATAGGAATAGAAGGGTTGTTCCTAAAAATAATAAACAGTACACATCTAAAACCATCAGCTAATATCATCTGCAATGGGGATAAACTAGATGCATTCCCAATAAGATCAGGAGTGAAACAAGGATGCCCATTATCACCTCTACTATTTGACATTGTACTAGAAACACTAGCAGTAGCAATTAGAGAAGAAAAAGAAATTGAAGGCATCAAAATAGGCAAGGAGGAGACCAAGTTATCACTCTTTGCAGATGACATGATGGTCTACTTAAAGAATCCTAGAGATTCAACCAAAAAGCTAATTGAAATAATCAACAACTTTAGCAAAGTTGCAGGATACAAAATAAACCCACAGAAATCATCAGCTTTTCTATATATCTCCAACACAGCTCAGCAGCAAAAACTAGAAAGAGAAATCCCATTCAAAATCACCTTAGACAAAATGAAATACCTAGGAATCTACCTCCTGAGACAAACACAGGAAGTATATGAACACAACTACAAAGCACTCTCCACACAACTAAAACTAGACTTGAGCAATTGGAAAAACATTAACTGCTCATGGATTGGATGAGCCAATATAATGAAAATGACCATCCTACCCAAACTTATTCATCTATTTAGTGCCATACCCATTGAACTACCAAAATACTTCTTCACTGATTTAGAAAAAAACCATAACAAAATTCATTTGGAACAACAAAAGATCAAGGATATCCAGGGAAATAATGAAAAAAAAATCACATATAATTGGGGCCTTGCAGTCCCTGACCTTAAACTATATTACAAAGCAGCAGTCATCAAAACAATTTGGTACTGGCTAAGAAACAGAAAGGAAGATCAGTGGAATAGACTGGGGGAAAGCGACCTCAGCAAGACAGTATACGATAAACCCAAAGATCCCAGCTTTTGGGATAAAAATCCACTATTCGATAAAACCTGCTGGGAAAATTGGAAGACAGTATGGGAGAGATTAGGATTAGATCAACACCTCACACCCTACACCAAGATAAATTCAAAATGGGTGAATGACTTAAATATAAAGAAGGAAACCATAAGTAAAATGGGTAAACACAGAATAGTATACATGTCAGACCTTTGGGAGGGGAAAGGCTTTAAAACCAAGCAAGACATAGAAAGAATCAAAAAATGTAAAATAAATAATTTTGACTACATCAAACTAAAAAGCTTTTGCACAAACAAAACCAATGTAACTAAAATCAGAAGGGAAAAAACAAACTGGGAAAAAATCTTCATAGAAACCTCTGACAAAGGTTTAATTACTCAAATTTATAAAGAGCTAAATCCATTGTACAAAAAATCAAGCCATTCTCCAATTGATAAATGGCCAAGGGACATGGCTATGCAGTTCTCAGATAAAGAAATCAAAACTATTAATAAGCACATGAAGAAGTGTTCTAAATTTCTTATAATCAGAGAGATGCAAATCAAAACAACTCTGAGGTATCACCTCACACCTAGCAGATTGGCTAACATGATAGCAAAGGAGAGTAGAGTATGCTGGAGGGGATGTGGCGAAGTAGGGCATTAATTCATTGCTGGTGGAGTTGTGAACTGATCCAACCATTCTGGAGGGCAATTTGGAACTATGCCCAAAGGGCGACAGAAGAATATCTACCCTTTGATCCAGCCATAGTACTGCTGGGTCTGTACCCCAAAGAGATAATGGACAAAAAGTCTTGTACAAAAATATTCATAGCTGCGCTCTTTGTGGTGGCCAAAAACTGGAAAACGAGGGGATGCCCATCAATTGGGGAATGGCTGAGCAAATTGTGGTATATGTTGGTGATGGAATACTATTGTGCTTAAAGGAATAATAAAGTGGAGGAGTTCCATGGAGACTGGAACAACCTCCAGGAAGTGATGCAGAGCGAGAGGAGCAGAACTAAGGGAACATTGTACACAGAGACTAATACTCTGTGGTATAATCGAACGTAATAGACTTCTCCATTAGTGGCGATGTAATGTCCCTGAACAATCTACAGGGATCTAGGAGAAAAAAAACAATATTCATAAGCAGAGGATGAACTGTGGGAGTAGAAACACCTAGGAAAAACAACTGCTTGACTACAGCAGTTGAGGGGACATGACAGAGGAGAGACTCTAAATGAACACTGTAATGCAAATATTATCAACATGGCAATGGGTTCAAGTCAAGAAAACATATAATGCCCAGTGGATTTGCAAGTTGGCTGTGGGGTGTTGGGGGGAGGAAAAGAAAATGATCTATGTCTTTAATGAAACAATGCTTGGAAATGATCAAATAAAATATTAAATAAAAATATAGAATTTTGGGACAAATTGTATATTCAATTTTTTTCAGAGGAAAGCACTAATATTCAAGAACATCATTAATGAAGTCTTTGTCTAGACTTCAGGACAACCAGAAAGGTATGAAGGAGATTTCCACGTGAAGGAGAAAAGGATTAAGCACAGGCATATGGAATATTGAGTACAAAGACCAAGAGGTGGAAGATGAATGTCATACATAGTGAAAAACAAGAATATAAAGTTGATTGAAATGTTGTATATAAATGAAAGTAACAGGACATAAATCTAGAAGAAAAGACTGGGATGGTTTTGTAAAGGACCTAAAATATCTAAGATAGACATCGATATTTTATCATCAGTGCAATAGGGATGCACTGATAATTTTGAGGCACGGAATGACATAGTCAGACTTGCAATTTTTAATACATATTTGCCAACTCTCTGAAAGATGAAACAGATATAAAACATGTATTAAGATTACTAGGTAGCAGAATTTTACAACAATCTAGGCTAGAAGTGATGAGGGACTAAAGATGGTAGTGTATTTCTAGAGAGAACAAAATGGAAAAAGAAAATTTTGCAATTATATTTGATGGTTTTTAGTAAATGAAGTCATGGCATGAGGGAGAGTAGAGATTCAAATATTATTATGGGGATATGCACCTGGATGAATTTAAATATAGTGCTAATGTCAAAAGAAAGTGAAATTAGGCAGGGAAGAAATCTTAGGAAGAAAGATAATAAATTCTACTTTTCATGCAATGAATTGAAATACCATCCTGGGGGACATATCCATAAAGCAATTGACAATGAGTGTAGAGTGTTTGATAAGGCTAGAATTAAAGAAAGTATATGACAAGAAAAGAATTCAGGACTGAAGGTTTTACTGATGTATAGTTATTGGGGCCACTTTGTTCCAGCAAAGGCTGATAAGATTTGTAGATAGACAGGAGAATGAGGTGAGGGAAGTATCAAGAAACCCGAGTTTGTAGATGCTGTAATACACTGAATGTTTGTCTTCATGTAATTTGAATGAGTTTTAAGGTTCCAAGATGCAAAAGAAGTAGCAGCATCAATCTCCTTCTGACAACATTTCTGTTGTCAGGGAAAAGAGCCCAAGAAATAGATAGTTGGTGGGGTAATGATTAAGTCACAATTCAGGTTCTGAGAGTAAGAGAGGAGAACCTACTACCACAGGGATATAGGATTCCTAGTCTACCCCTGGTGTTCTTAATTTGTTAAATCAATCACTGGAATATAGTGGTGACTGAAATAACATTGGTCCTAGTCCTAATTAATGACTGATGCTTTTAAAAGAAAAAAAATATTTATGTCAAGCAAGTAGAAGACCACAAAACAGAACTTAGAATAAGATAAAACTTAGCGAGAGAGACATGAGATCCATGGAGATAGTGATGGATCATATCTCTAGTGTCTCAGAAGAAAAAGATCAACCCAAACTGATAAATCTTGGTGGATGACTATTGAGTACTGATTTGACTCTAGCAAGGCCAAGGAGATATTGGGAGAAGAAGTAGAGAAATTGGATATATACAAGTAAAAATTTAAGACCAGTGCTAAATCACCTTGTGAGTAAAACATAGAAAATTTTAAGCTAATTGACATTCAGTCTCTGTGGTAGTTGAGAAAGGAGTTTTTCAGTCATCATTCCCTTAGTTATTTTAATAAAATGACTGAGGAAATTTGAGTCTGCTCAGCAATCTCTTTATTTTGCACATCAGTCTTCAATGGTATCAACAAGCCTTTTTTTAAAAGAAAGATTTGCAAATGAAAGATAACGAGAACCAGAGCAAGGCTTCTAGAACATTGTATGGACTCTTTGTAGAGGACACAGAAAAGAATCGTGCAAGAAGAGAGATTATAGATATGTTGTCATCTTCCCTAAATTAATAGTGGAAGGCATACATCTATTGAAACATCAAAACAAGGAAAATCATATTCTTGCAAGCAAGCTCTTATTGATAAAAGTTTTTCACCGTAATAAAGTGAAATTTCATTATGTTATTTAACTAATTAAAATAATTTATATAGATCCCACAGAAAATTGGTTTGTGTGAATTCTGTTTTATATAAAATAATGTCATAGTTAAACTTTTTAGGAGCAAAGAAAATGATTATAGTTATGTTTCTTTTAAAAGTGATCTCTTTTAAAGATAGATTTTTCAGCAAAATCTAAAAATATTCATGTTTGAGAAGTTTGTTCAATTTTAGCCTATTTTCTTGAAAGATTATCTCTCACAAAATATCAGTTTCCCTTTTAAAAGTGCTTTGATATTGTGTTTTTCAAATGTATATGAAACTAAAAGTTTATACAGGTAGAATCCAGTTTATTAAGTATTTTAAAATTGAAAGATAATTTTATATGGTATATAAATTGAAATTTCAGGGGGGCAAGAAAAAATCATTAGAAAGAATAATAACAGTGACACTCTCATTCCTCTAAAATTGATTTTCTGACAAGCTTTTAATTTTGTACCTCCAAGTAGAATAAAAGGAGCAAATACTTTTTTTTTAAAAATCAGAAACACCTTTCTTAAGAGAATGCACAAGTGACATGCCATTTGTTTAAGGAAATGTACATTTTGTCCTTTTCAAAAACTTAACTATAGGAAATACTTTTATATGCTTGGACACCTTCCATTATGTCTTGCCTTTGAATAATTACTTACATCTCCTTAATTTAACTACTAGTGTACATGGAAATCAGGTTATACAATTTGCACTTGACATATGGGAATGGGATAATAAATGGTTTTCTTTTTAAACTCTGCCTCCTTTAAATTTTTGTCTCATTTTAAAAAATATATAAAATGGCACAATATAAATCACAGCTTCACAATTAAAACACTATTATTTTCTTCACCATGAAAATTGAGATTATACATACAAATATTAAATCTGATGATGTAAAATAAAAGTCTAATATAATTTCAAAAGAATGTAAACTCTTTGATGGAAGCTGTTTCATTTTTGTTTCTCCATGGCTTAACATAATGCATAGAACATAAGAGTTGCATAATAAATGTTTATTTAATATAATTTAACAGGAGCATTTTCCTGAGGTTTCTTTTAACCATTGTTTACAAAAAGACTACTTCTTCAGCAGGAAAATGAGTTCAGTATTATTTCTCAGACTAATGAAAAAATTTGATCTTTTGATAAATTTTGAATAGTTATATGACTGATTCCTTTTTTCTTTTATTTAGACCATGTCCATATACTGAAATCCTAGGTATGACCATGGTCTTGTCCTTACTCATCAGTTTTAAAAAAGTGGAAGTGTTTATAAGATCCATTTTTTTTTTTATAAAAACCCTTACCTTCTGTCTTGGAGTCAATACTATGTATTGACTCCAAGGCAGAAGAGTGGTAAGGGCTAGGCAGTGGGAGTCAAGTGACTTGCCCAGGGTCACACAACTAGGAAGTGGCTGAGGCCAGATTTGAACCTAGGACTTCCCATCTCTAAGCCTGACTCTCAATCCACTGAGCTGCCCAGCTGCCCCCTTAAGATCCATTTTTTAAAATGTAGATTAAACATTGAACTTATTTTTCTAATCAATAAAATATTCAATTATCTATATAAAATGAGATAACATCAAACATTATAATTAACATTCACTGTTAAAGCCTAACCCCACTGTAACTATTCATTTAACTTGTTTAATGATTCACTTTTTTGTAGATGAGGGGTTTCCTTTTATCCTGCTCATCACCTTTGAAATGTAAATTTTAATGAAGAATAAAACTGTCAAAAATTGAGGCAACAAGGAGAGATGAGAGTTATCTATATATTTTATGATTAATTTGGTGTACCTATTAAAAAGAATAGAGATTTGTAGTGATAGGGCTTGGACTAAAAATTCTGGCTTTGGTGAGTATATTACCTTGGACCAGTCACTTAAGCTCTATTGCTCCCAGTCTTTCTCATTTGTAAAAAGGAAATGGTGTGCCTGAATGTCCTCAAAGACTATTTATTATTTTAAATATCTAATCACAAATACAAAAGAACTCTAAGTCCTCACATGTTTAAAAATGTGTAAGAATGATTTTGTTTTAAAAAATTGATGTAAAATTTCAGAGTGTTAAATTATTGATGTAATATTAACATACACAAAAGCATTGTTAGGTAAATTAATATATTTTAGATTTAAAAAATTTTAAGTTAGAATATAAATCTAATATGATGTCTTTCCCCTTCATATGATTAACATGACAAAATTATAAACATTCATAATAATGAAGTGATTTATAAATAATCTTTTCCTCAATAATTCTTAAAAAAAGTATGACAACTTCCGGTTAAGATGGCGGCTTAGAGAAAGCTGAAGTTCAGATCTCCGGAAAACCCTTCCCGACTGATCTCAAACTAGAAGCTCCTAAGGCGCCAAAATTCAAAACGATCAACAGCACAGACCCTGGGAACCCTCCTCCTGGACCTGGACCCGGTTCAAAAGGTACGGCTCCCCTTAAAAGCCAGAACCCGAGATCCCTCGGACCTCAGGGGTAGGAGCGCAGAGTCCAAGGCTCCCGGAAGCGGCAGCCGCGCCGGGCTCAGAGAGCAGGGTCTGAGGAACAACAACCCTCAGGGTCTTCTACCCAAGTCCCAGTCCGGGGGAAAGTTACTGCCTGGGGCCTCCGCTGCAGAGAGCTGGTCAAAACAACAGCAACCCTCAGGGCGGGCAAGACAGCCTCACGGGCTGGATCCTGCTATCCAAGTCTCAGTGAAAGTCTGTGCTCTCGGAGCTTGGGGAAGCGGCAGCCCATCCCCCCGCAGGCCGACGAAACAGCCTCATGGCCAGCGATTCTGAAGGCAACTTCCGGAAATCGAGCCAGGGGGAGAGTGTGGCCTCGTGGTCCGACCCTTCCATTCCAGTTCCAGTGAGGCATATTCAGTTTAACCCAGGGAAAGCTCATAGAACTATCTGCCCAGGACTAAAGCCCCTGAACACCAGAAAGAGACAAGAAAAACTAATCCTCCACATTCAGAAATGGCAAACTCCACAGAACCACAGAAGCCCCAAAATACCAAGAAAAATAAGAAGAAAGGGGCGACTTTGGACACATTCTATGGAGCCAAAATACAAAATACAGAGCAGACAGAAGATAATATAAAAGAAAATGCTCCAAAACCTTCCAAAGGAAATGGAAACTCTCCACAAACCTATGAAGAATTTGAATCAGAAATGACCAAAAAGATGGAAGCCTTCTGGGAGGAAAAGTTGGAAATAATGCAAAAGAAATTCACGCATCTACAAAACCAGTTTGACCAAACTGTAAAAGAAAACCAGGCTTTAAAGGCCAGAATCAGGCAGCTGGAAGACAATGATCGTGTAAAAGAGCAAGAATCAATAAAGCAAAGCCAAAATACCAAGAAATTAGAAGAGAACATAAAATATCTCACCGACAAGGTGATAGATCTGGAAAATAGGGGGAGAAGGGATAATTTAAGAATAATTGGACTCCCAGATAAGCCAGAAATAAACACCAAACTGGACATGGTGATACAAGATATAATCAAAGAAAATTGCCCAGAGATTCTAGAACAAGGGGGCAATACATCCACTGACAGAGCTCACAGAACACCTTCTACACTAAACCCCCAAAAGACAACTCCCAGGAATGTAATTGCCAAATTCCAAAGCTATCAAACAAAAGAAAAAATCCTACAGGAAGCCAGAAAAAGACAATTTAGATATAAAGGAATGCCAATCAGGGTCACCCAAGACCTTGCAAGTTCTACTCTGAATGATCGTAAGGCATGGAACATGATCTTCAGAAAGGCAAGAGAGCTGGGTCTCCAACCAAGAATCAGCTACCCAGCAAAACTGACTATATACTTCCAAGGGAAAGTATGGGCATTCAACAAAATAGAAGACTTCCAACTTTTTGCAAAGAAAAGACCAGAGCTCTGTGGAAAGTTTGATACCGAAAATCAAAGAGCAAGGAATACCTGAAAAGGTAAATATTAAGGAAAGGGGAAAAATGTTATCTTCTTTTACTCAAACTCTCTTCTATAAGGACTACATTTATATCAACCTATGTATACTAATATGTGGGGAAAATGTAATGTATAAATAGGGGGTAAAGAAAGACCAAATAGAATAATGGTTCTCACACAAAGATTCATAGGGGAAGGGGAGGGGAAGAAAACTCCTATAAGAAGGAGAGGAAGAGAGGGGGGGGGTTTACTTAAACCTCAATCTCAGGGAAATCAACTCTGAGAGGGAAAAACATCCAGATCCATTGGGATCTTGAATTCTATCTTACCCAACAAGGGTAAGGAGAAGGGAAAACCAAGGGGGGAAGGGGGAGAGGGAGAACAAAAAGGGAGGGAAAGAGAGGGGGGAGGGGGAGGGAACAAAAAGGGAGGGACTAAAAAGGGAAACATCAAGGGAGGGGACAAGGGGGACTGATTCAAAGTAAATCACTGGACTAAAAGGTAGAGCCGAAGAAGAAAAGGTTAGAATTAGGGAAGGCAATCAAAATGCCAGGGAGTCCACAAATGACAATCATAACTTTGAATGTGAATGGGATGAACTCACCCATAAAACGTAGACGAATAGCAGAATGGATTAGAATCCAAAACCCTACCATATGTTGTCTTCAAGAAACACACATGAGGCGGGTTGACACCCACAAGGTCAGAATTAAAGGATGGAGTAAGACCTTCTGGGCCTCAACTGATAGAAAGAAGGCAGGAGTGGTAATCATGATATCTGATAAAGCCAATGCAAAAATAGACCTGATCAAAAGGGATAGGGAAGGTAATTATATTTTGTTAAAAGGGACTCTAGACAATGAGGAAATATCATTAATCAACATGTATGCACCAAATAATATAGCACCCAAATTTCTAATGGAGAAACTAGGAGAATTGAAGGAAGAAATAGACAATAAAACCATACTAGTGGGAGACTTAAACCAACCATTATCAAATTTAGATAAATCAAATCAAAAAATAAATAAGAAAGAGGTAAAAGAAGTGAATGAAATCTTAGAAAAATTAGAATTAATAGACATATGGATAAAAATAAATAGGGATAAAAAGGAATACACCTTCTTCTCAGCACCACATGGCACATTCACAAAAATTGACCATACATTAGGTCACAGAAACATAGCACACAAATGCAAAAAAGCAGAAATAATGAATGCAGCCTTCTCAGATCACAAGGCAATAAAAATAATGATTAGTAATGGTACATGGAAAACCAAATCTAAAACCAATTGGAAATTAAACAATATGATACTCCAAAACCGTTTAGCTAAAGAAGAAATCATAGAAACAATTAATAATTTCATCAAGGAAAATGACAATGGCGAAACATCCTTTCAAACCTTTTGGGATGCAGCCAAAGCGGTAATCAGAGGCAAATTCATATCCCTGAAAGCTCATATTAACAAACAAGGGAGAGCAGAGATCAATCAATTGGAAATGCAATTGAAAAAACTCGAAAGCGATCAAATTAAAAACCCCCAGCAGAAAACCAAATTAGAAATCCTAAAAATTAAGGGAGAAATTAATAAAATCGAAAGTGATAGAACTATTGATTTAATAAATAAGACAAGAAGCTGGTACTTTGAAAAAACAAACAAAATAGACAAAGTACTGGTCAATCTAATTAAAAAAAGGAAGGAAGAAAAGCAAATTCACAGCATTAAAGATGAAAAGGGGGACAGCACCTCCAATGAGGAGGAAATTAAGGCAATCATTAGAAATTACTTTGCCCAATTATATGGCAATAAATACACCAATTTAGGAGAAATGGATGAATATATACAAAAATACAAACTGCCTAGACTAACAGAAGAGGAAATAGAATTCTTAAATAATCCCATATCAGAAATTGAAATCCATCAAGCCATCAAAGAACTTCCTAAGAAAAAATCCCCAGGGCCTGATGGATTCACCTGTGAATTCTATCAAACATTCAGAGAACAGTTGACCCCAATACTATACAAACTATTTGACATAATAAGCAAAGAGGGAGTTCTACCAAACTCCTTTTACGACAATAACATGGTACTGATTCCAAAACCAGGCAGGTCAAAAACAGAGAAAGAAAACTATAGACCAATCTCCCTAATGAATATAGATGCAAAAATTTTAAATAGGATACTAGCAAAAAGACTCCAGCAAGTGATCAGAAGGATCATTCACCATGATCAAGTAGGATTCATACCAGGGATGCAGGGCTGGTTCAACATTAGGAAAACCATCCACATAATTGACCACATCAACAAGCAAACTAGCAAGAACCACATGATTATCTCAATAGATGCAGAAAAAGCCTTTGATAAAATACAACACCCATTCCTATTAAAAACACTAGAAAGCATAGGAATAGAAGGGTCATTCCTAAAAATAATAAACAGTATATATCTAAAACCAACAGCTAATATCATCTGCAATGGGGATAAACTAGATGCATTCCCAATAAGATCAGGAGTGAAACAAGGATGCCCATTATCACCTCTACTATTTGACATTGTACTAGAAACACTAGCAGTAGCAATTAGAGAAGATAAAGAAATTGAAGGTATCAGAATAGGCAAGGAGGAGACCAAGTTATCACTCTTTGCGGATGACATGATGGTCTACTTAAAGAATCCTAGAGATTCAACCAAAAAGCTAATTGAAATAATCAACAACTTTAGCAAAGTTGCAGGATACAAAATAAACCCACATAAATCATCAGCTTTTCTATATATCTCCAACACAGCTCAGCAGCAAGAACTAGAAAGAGAAATCCCATTCAAAATCACCTTAGACAAAATAAAATACCTAGGAATCTATCTCCCAAGACAAACACAGGAACTATATGAACACAACTACAAAACACTCGCCACACAACTAAAACTAGACTTGAACAATTGGAAAAACATTAACTGCTCATGGATAGGACGAGCCAATATAATAAAAATGACCATCCTACCCAAACTTATTTATCTATTTAGTGCCATATCCATTGAACTACCAAAATACTTCTTCACTGATTTAGAAAAAACCATAACAAAGTTCATTTGGAAGAACAAAAGATCAAGGATATCCAGGGAATTAATGAAAAAAAACACATATGATGGGGGCCTTGCAGTCCCTGACCTAAAACTATATTACAAAGCAGCAGTCATCAAAACAATTTGGTACTGGCTAAGAAACAGAAAGGAAGATCAGTGGAATAGACTGGGGGAAAACGACCTCAGCAAGACAGTATACGATAAACCCAAAGATCCCAGCTTTTGGGACAAAAATCCACTATTCGATAAAAACTGCTGGGAAAATTGGAAGACAGTGTGGGAGAGACTAGGAATAGATCAACACCTCACACCCTACACCAAGATAAATTCAAAATGGGTGAGTGACTTAAACATAAAGAAGGAAACCATAAGTAAATTGGGTAAACACAGAATAGTATACATGTCAGACCTTTGGGAGGGGAAAGGCTTTAAAACCAAGCAAGATATAGAAAGAATCACAAAATGTAAAATAAATAATTTTGACTACATCAAACTAAAAAGCTTTTGTACAAACAAAACCAATATAACTAAAATCAGAAGGGAAACAACAAATTGGGAAAAAATCTTCATAGAAACCTCTGACAAAGGTTTAATTACTCATATTTATAATGAGCTAAATCAATTGTACAAAAAATCAAGCCATTCTCCAATTGATAAATGGGCAAGGGAAATGGATAGGCAGTTCTCAGATAAAGAAATCAAAACTATTAACAAGCACATGAAGAAGTGTTCTACATCTCTTATAATCAGAGAGATGCAAATCAAAACAACTCTGAGGTATCACCTCACACCTAGCAGATTGGCTAACATAACAGCAAAGGAAAGTAATGAATGCTGGAGGGGATGTGGCAAAGTAGGGACATTAATTCATTGCTGGTGGAGTTGTGAACTGATCCAACCATTTTGGAGGGCAATTTGGAACTATGCCCAAAGGGCGACAAAAGAATATCTACCCTTTGACCCAGCCATAGCACTGCTGGGTCTGTACCCCAAAGAGATAATGGACACAAAGACTTGTACAAAAATATTCATAGCTGCGCTCTTTGTGGTGGCCCAAAACTGGAAAACGAGGGGATGCCCATCAATTGGGGAATGGCTGAACAAACTGTGGTATATGTTGGTGATGGAATACTATTGTGCTCAAAGGAATAATAAAGTGGAGAAGTTCCATGTAGACTGGAACAACCTCCAGGAAGTGATGCAGAGCAAGAGGAGCAGAACCAGGAGAACATTGTACACAGAGACTAATACACTGTGGTATAATCGAACGTAATGGACTTCTCCATTAGGGGCGGTGTAATGTCCCTGAACAACTTTCAGGGATCCAGGAGAAAAAAAACACCATTCATAAGCAAAGGATAAACTATGGGTGTGGAAACACCGAGAAAAAGCAACTGCCTGAATACAGAGGTTGAGGGGACATGACAGAGGATAGACTTTAAATGAACACTCTAATGCAAATACTATCAACAAAGCAATGGGTTCAAATCAAGAAAACATCTAATGCCCAGTGGACTTATGCGTCGGCTATGGGGGGTGGGGGGGAGGAAAAGAAAATGATCTATGTCTTTAACGAATAATGCTTGGAAATGATCAAATAAAATATATTTAAAAAAATATTATACTGCATCATAAAAAAAAAAAGTATGACAATCGAGGCTTTAATTTCTCATTTAAATCTTTTAAGAAAATTTAATTAATATTTTGAACTATTCAATATATATTAGTGAATTTCTGAAATTTTGGGCTAGGAAAGAATAATTATGTTAGTATTGATTGTATCACCCTAGATTTTCATGTCAGTGTCTCTCTCCTTGGAAGGAATGAAATACTATAAATTGTTTCTGGGAAACTATATGTTATTGTATATGTATAAAGATTGTTGACTCTATGGAATATAAGACTATATTGTACACACATACACATGCAAACTACTATCATTTATATAAAAGAATATTTAGATTACACTGCATTTTTGCACATTTGCAAAGTGTTAAATAGAATTATATATCTTAGCTAAATTGTCAAACACATATTTCCCACAAATACACACTGACACACACACATATATTCTTTGTCAATAAATGATAAATAAAAGAGAACAGAAATAAAAGAGACAGACTGAGACTGAGAGATAGAGAAAGAAAGACAGAAAGAAAGGAGAGAGGCAAACAGATAGACCTATACAGAGGCAGAGAGGAAGAGAGAGAGAGACAGAGAGAGGGAGAAACAGACAGAGACAGAAAGGGAGAGAGGCAGGGAGAGAGATAGAGAGAGAAACACAGAGAGACAAGAGATAGACAGAGAGACATACAGAGAGAGTAAGCAAGAAAGAAAGAGATAGTGAATGGATGGATAGGGACTTGAATTGTGGTTTTATAAGAAAATACCAAATGAGAAAATTCTTTCTACTGATATAGGACACCTTTGCCTATTGAAATTTTAGGTTGTTACTTTACTTCACGAGTAACTGAATGATTTCCCCAGGTTCATAGAGTCAATATGGTTCAAGATGGAAATCATATCCACACGTTCTTGATGAGAAAGCAATATGACATTGATTCCAACCAAGTTACATTTATAAACATTCTGTAGCCCATCTTTCCGTTATTTAAACCATTCACAATTTTAGTTTCTTAAAGGTCATGATATTTTTCAGTACAAACTACATGGAATCCCTAGTACTGTGATGGAGAACCTATGGCTCAGATTCCAAAGAGGGCACACTGAGACCTCTCTGTAGATGTGTGAACTGTTGCCTGCCAGACTTAGCTACTAGACAGTCAGGGGGACTTGGGTAGAGCTGCTACCTTCACCTTCTCCACTGTGCTTGAGGACATTTTTCACATCATCCACCCCTCTGCCCAGCATCCCAAGGGGTATGCTTACTCTCTCTCTGTTTGAGGTAAGGGGAGGCAGTGGGACTTGGTCTCTCTTGGGAAGGGTGAGGAGGCATGGCACAGCATGTAGTTTCTAAAAGTTTCACTATCACTGTCCTAGTAAAATATTAATATTGAGAAATCAAGTTTTGGTATCAGAGAAAAGCTTGGCATCTACAAAAGTGGTTATTTTCTAAATGAAATTTAACCAACTATTCTTGATAAATTCAGTAGGAATTTTATTTTGTTCAGGAATCAGATAATCATCAGAATCAAGTAAAATATTACAGGGAGGATATGTACTCAATAAAAAGTTTTATCAGAGTTTCGTGGAGAATATATTATTTAATGTACAAATGTAAAGCTACAGAGGAGGTCCTTAAGGTAAAACCAGAGATTAGGGGCTGCATATGAATGATGATAAAGCAAAAAAGGAAAAAAAATAATTTTCATGTCGTAGGAGAACCAAGATATATTTAGACAAGGAGGAAGAAAACAAGGAGAATTAGGAAGAGAAGGAGGAAGGGAAGATGTCTGGCCTAGACATCACTAAATAAACTTAAAACATGTATATACTAGGGATGTAATAAATATTCATTAAATATAATTGAAATGAAATATAGAAAAATATCATGTTTAATAGATATAATTATGATTTTTAAGCTTTAAACTCATTTTATTTGGTCTAGACATTACTAATCCTATTTCTTAACTAACACAGAAGAATCAGTAAGTTTAACTAGATCACAAAGTGTAGGAATGATTGGGAAAAATTCTCATATATTTTAAAGCTATTTATTGGTAGAAATGGGCAGATAGGTCATACAATGGACAGAGTGCTGAGCCTGATATCAGGAACATTGATTTTCTTAATTTCAAATGAGTCCTCAATCACATCCTTGTCATGGGACCCTGAGCAAGTCACTTAACACTATTTGCCTCAGTTCCTTCTCTGTAAAATGAGCTGATGAAGGAAATGGTGAACCTCTCTGGTATCTTTGCCAAGTGAACTCCAATTGGGAACATGAAGAGCTGGACACAACTAAAAAAAAACAACTGAATAGCTGCTAAACTTATAGAGTCATGGTCTCAACAGAAACCATACTTCTTGAGGACAGACTGGTTGGATTAATTCACAACTCCACCAGCAATGAATTTATGTCCCTACTTTGCCACATCCCCTCCAGCATTCACTACTTTCCATAGCTGTTATGTTAGCCAATCTGCTAGGTGTGAGGTGATACCTCAGAGTTGTCTTGATTTGCATCTCTCTGATTATAAGAGATTTAGAACACTTTTTCATGTGCTTATTAATAGTTTTGATTTCTTTGGCTGAGAACTGCCTGTTCATGTCCCTTGCCCATTTATTAATTGGAGAATGGCTTGATTTTTTGTACATTTGATGTAGCTCTTTGTAAATTTGAGTAATTAAAACTTTGTCAGAGGTTTTTATGAAGATTGTTTCCCAATTTGTTGCTACCCTTATGATTTTAGTTACATTGGTTTTGTTTGTACACAAACTTTTTAGTTTGATGTAGTCAAAATCATTTATTTTACATTTTGTGACTCTTTCTAAGTATTGCTTGGTTTTAAAATCTTTCCCTTCCCAAAGGTCTGACAGGTATACTACTCTGTGTTCACCTAATTTACTTATATTTTCCTTCTTTATGTTCAAGTCATTCACCCATTCTGAATTTATCTTGGTGTAGGGTGTGAGGTGTTGATCCAAACCTAATCTCTCCCACACTGTCTTCCAATTTTCCCAGCAGTTTTTTATCAAATAATGGATTTTAGTCCCAAAAGCTGGGGTCTTTGGGTTTGTCATAAACTGTCTTGCTGAGATCATTTACGCCAAGTCTATTCCACTGATCCTCCTTTCTGTCTCTTAGCCAGTACCAAATTGTTTTGATAACCACTGCTTTATAGTATAGTTTGAGATCCTGGACTGCAAGTCCTCCTTCCTTTGCATTTTTTTTCATAATTTCCCTGGATATCCTTGATCTTTTGTTCTTCCAAATGAACTTAGTTATGATTTTTTTCTAATTCAGTAAAGAAGTTTTTTGGTAGTTCAATGGGTATGGCACTAAATAAGTAAATTAATTTGGGTAGGATTGTCATTTTTATTATGTTAGCTCTTCCCACCCATGAGCAATCAATGTTTTTCCAATGGTTTAGATCTAGTTTTAGCTGTGTGGAAAGTGTTTTGTAGTTGTGTTCATATAGTTCCTATGTTTGTCTCGGTAGATAGATTCCTAAGTATTTTATATTGTCTAGGGTGATTTTGAATGGTATTTTGCTTTCTAATTCTTGCTGCTGAAATGGGTTAGAGATATATAGAAATGCTGATGACTTATGTAGGTTTATTTTGTATCCTGCAACTTTGATAAAGTTGTTGATTATTTCAACTAGCTTTTTGGTTGATTCTCTAGGATTTTTTAAGTAAATCATCATATCATCTACAAAGAGTGATAGCTTGGTCTCCTCATTGCCAATTTTAATACCTTCAATTTCTTTTTCTTCTCTAATTGCTACTGCTAGTGTTTCTAGTACAATGTTAAATAATAGAGGTGATAATGGGCATCCTTGTTTTACTCCTGATCTTATTGGAAAGGCTTCTAGTTTATCCCCATTGCAGATGATGTTTACTGATGGTTTTAGATATATAGTGTTTATTATTTTTAGGAAAGGCCTTCTATTCCTATACTTTCTAGTGTTTTCAATAGGAATGGGTGTATTGCATTTTATCAAATGCTTTTTCTCCATCTATTGAGATAATCATGTGATTTTTGTCAGTTTGCTTGTTAATATGGTCAATTGGGTGGATGGTTTTCCTAATATTGAACCATCCTTGCATTCCTGGTATGAAACTTGCCTGGTCATAGTGGATGACCCTTGTGATAACTTGCTGGAGTCTTTTTGCTAGTATCCTATTGTGAGGTTTAAAATGGTTGAGGTTTTAAACTGTAGTGATTAAAATAGTGGAAGATATAAATTGTGATAGATACAAGAGAGGGTGAGCAAATTTGACCGCAGAAATATGTTTCACTACAGTGTCTTTGGTTTTAAAATCAAATATAAGATGGTCGCCAGAGAAATATTCCCAATTATTCAAATACCCAAGTCAATTGGGTTTTATAGAGATTTTTAATTAACAATACAATGAGTAATCAAAGAAGGAGAGAGAGAGTAAGAAAAGAATCAGTTTTTTAACACTCACCACAAGGTCTGACTAAACAAGGATTTCTAATGACACCAGGCCAGCAGCATCTCAGCTGCTTTCACCAGCTCCCTCCTCCATCTGAATGTTTCAGAATCAGTCTCCTCAGAATGAGTCTCTCCAATCTGAATGTTTCAGAATGACTTCTTAGCTCTTCCCTGAGCTCTTATTTTTAAGGGCAAAATCTTCTCTGTCACCTCCCCTAAGTCCTTATATCTACCAATCACTGTAGATGTTTCTAAAGGACTGCCCATTCTTAGTCCACACCTAAGAAAGTGTGGATTTTTGAGTAATTCATACCAGGAAAGCTCTGAGTAAGTTTTCTAGTTCTTTGTTCCTTGTAAATTCACAAGTTGCTTGACCTTTATAGGTACTTAGCTTAAGAAAAGTATAGGTTTAAGTACTTTTCATTGTTCATAAGAGAGTTTACAACTTTATCTTCCCCTAGGGCAGACCCAAGTAGGTAAAGTAGAATTCTCACATTCCTGCTTTAAGTAGAGTTCACTGCCCAAATGGGAAATGGTCTTAATCCAATCTTATAAAGTAGGGTCTGGGAAATTTTAAGGTTTACACTCTTTAGGATTTTTGCTTCTATATTCATTAGGGAGATTGATCTATAGTTTTCTTTCTCTGTTTTTGACCTGCTTGGCTTTGGGATCAGTACCATGTTTGTGTCGTAGATGAATTTGGTAGAACTCCTTCTTGGCCTATTCTGTCAAATAGTTTGCTTAATATTGGGATTAATTTTTCTTTGAATGTTTGATAGAATTCATTTGTGAATCCATCTGGACCTGGGGATTTTTTCTTAAGGAGTTCTTTGATGGCTTGTTCAATTTCGTTTTCTGAAATTTGGGTTGTTAAGGTAATTTATTTCTTTTTTATTTTTTTATATTTTTTATATTTTTGTAAGTATTCATCCATATGACCTAGATTGCCATATTTGTTGCGATATAATTGGGCATAGTAGTTTTTAATGATTGCCTTAATTTCCACTTCATTAGAGGTGAGGTCTCCTTTTTCATCTTGGATACTGTCAATTTGGTTTTGACTAGTACTTTGTCTATTGTATTTGTTTTTTCAAATTACCAGCTTCTAGTCTTATGTATTAAATCAATAGTCCTTTGACTTTCAATTTTATTAATTTCTCCTTTGAGTTTTAGGATCTCTAATTTAGTCTTCATCTGAGGATTTTTAATTTGTTCACTTTCTAATTTTTTAATTTGCATGCCCAATTCATTGACCTCTGCCCTTCTTAATTTGTTAATATATGAACTCAAGGATATAAATTTCCCCCTGAGTTCTGCTTTGGCTGCATCCCATAGGTTTTAAAAGGATGTCTCATCATTGTCATTTTCTTCAATGAAGTTATTAATTGTTTCTATGATTTGTTCTTTAACTAACTGGTTTTGGAGAATCATATTGTTTAATTTCCAATTAATTTTTGATTTACCTCTCTATGCTCCCATACTAATTATTATTTTCATTGCATTGTGATCTGAGAAAGTTGCATTTATTATTTCTGCTCTTTTGCACTTATTTGCAATATTTTTATGCCCTAATACATGGTCAATTTTTGTAAATGTACCATGTGCTGCAGAAAAGAAGGTATATTCCTTTTTGTCCCTATTTATTTTTTTCTACATGTCTACTAACTCTAATTTTTTCTAAGATTTCATTCACTTCTCTTACCTCTTTCTTATTTATTTTTTGGTTTGATTTATCTAGTTCGGATAGAGGAAGGTTCAGGTCTCCCACTGGTATAGTTTTTCTATCTATTTCATCCTTGAGCTCCACTAGTTTCTCCTTTAGAAATTTGGATGATATGCCATTTGGTGCATACATGTTGAGTGCAGATATTTCCTCACTGTCTATACTGCCTTTTATCAGGATGTAATTACCTTCCTTATCTCTTTTAACTAGATTTATTTTTACTTTGGCTTTGTTGGGTATCATGATTGTGACTCCTGCCTTCTTTTTGTCAGTTGATGCCCAATAGATTTGGCTCCACCCTCTTACTTTCACCCTATGTGTATCTACCTTTCTCATATGTGTTTCTTGTAGACAGCATATGGTAGGGTTTTGGACTCTAATCCACTCTGCTATTCACTTGTGTTTTATGGGTGAGTTCATTCCATTCACATTCAGAGTTATGATTACTAGCTGTGTATTTCCCAGCATTTTGATTTCTGCTCCTTTACCTGCCTTTGCTTCTTTCACTATTTCCTTCTACACCAATGTTTGCTTTTGAACAGTCCCCCTTGTTCCCACCCTTATTTTACTTCCCTTTCTACCCCCTCCCTATTTATCCCCCCCTTATTTTCCCTGTAGTCTTTCTAAAACTAACCCCCCGCTCCCTCCCTCTCTTGTACTGCTTCCCTCCCCACTAGACCGTTTGTTACCCTTCTACTCCCCTATAAGTTGCAAATCTATTCTCTGCCCTCAATGGATTGGATTGTTTTTCCTTCTTTGAGTCACTTTCAAAGCACGTAAAAGTTGAGTATTTCCTGTCTCTGACCTCTTTACCCTTCCAGTGTATTGATGTTCTCCCCCCTCCCACCATGAGCTTCTTTATGACATATAAATTTACCCCCATTTGTTTCTTTTCCCATTTCTTTTAATATTAACCTATTTTTAAGCTCTAGTTATATATATATATATGTATATATATATATATGTGTGTGCGTGTGTGTGTGTGTGTATGCATACTCATGCGTATGTATTTTTGCATGCTTATATCTATATACCTATTTATGTCTTGTTCTTTCATCCTATACAGTTTGTTGCTGTTCCCTCTAAGTATACTTCTTTTTGCTGCCCAGTTAATAACAACAGTTTTTAAGAGTTAGCAATGACCTCTTTTCTCATAGGGATACATATCTTTTTAACTTATTGTGTCTCTTAAAAATAATTTTTGTTTTTCATTTTTCCCCTCTCTTTTTAAATTACCGTTTGATGATTCTCTTGAGTTCTGTGCTTGGACATCAAATTTTCTATTCAGGTCTGGTCTTTTCTTTACGAATTCTGGAAATTCTTCTATTTTGTTGAATGACCATACTTTCCCCTGTAAGAATATAGTCAATTTTTCTGGGTAGTTGATACTTGGTTGTAGACCTAGTTCCTTTGCTTTCCAGAATATCGTATTCCATGACTTTCTTTTTTCAGTGTAGATGCAGCCAGATCCTGAGTTATCCTCAGTGTGGTTCCTTGGTATCTGAATGACTTCTTCTTGGCAGCTTGTAATATCTTTTCTTTGGTCTGATAGTTCTTGAATTTGGCTATAACATTCCTGAGTGTTGTCAATTGGGGATTAAGTACAGGAGGTGATCTGTGGATTCTATCAATCTCAACTTTTCCCTCTTGTTCAAGGATTTCGGTGCAGTTTTCTTTAATAATTTCTTGTAATATAATGTCCAGGCTTTTTCTTTTGTCATGGTCTTCTGGTAGGCCAATAATTCTTAAATTGTCTCTCCTTGAACTATTTTCTAAATCCTCTGTTTTGTGAATGAGATGCTTCATATTTTCCTCGATTTTTTATTCTTTTGGTTTGTTTTATAGTGTCTTGCTGCCTTGTGAGGTCGCTCGATTCTAGTTGTTGTATTCTGGTTCTTAAAGACTGGATTTCATCCTTAGTTTTTTGGTCATCCTTTTCCTTTTGGTCAGATTTTCTTTGGAGGTCATCTTTCATCTTCTTCACCTCATCTTTCATCTGCTTTGCCTCATTTTCCAGCTGGTTGATTTTGGCTTTCAAGACACTATTTTCTGTTTCCAGATGACTTATCTTAGTTTTTAAGTTCTTTTCCCAATTGTCTTCAGCCTCTTTTAATTGTGTTTTGAATAGCATTTTGAGTTCTTCCAAAGCCTGTATCCAATTCGCTGGGATTTCTGATTTTTCCTTTGTTGGGCCCTCCCCTTCTGTTTCATTTGTTCTTTGCTCATTACCTGTGCAGAAGCTGTCTATTGTAATTTCTTTCTTCTTTTTTCTGTTGTTTGCTTGAGTTTACCCCTTCTTTGCTCCCCGTATTTGGCTGTGCTCTTGCTCCTCTCATTTTGTTTTGGTTTTGGGGCTGTCAGTCTCCCCTCTTGGAGCTTTGTCAGATCTCTTGGTACAGTCTCTAGGGGAGGAATATTAGCTTCCCTGTCCTCTGGAGGCTTTTGATTGGATTGAGTTCAATTGGGTTGGGCTGTATGTGGTATGAAGCACTGAGGCTCTGAAGACTCCTGGAAGGCTGGGCCACCTAGCCTCTCTCTAGTTCTCTCCAGCTGCTTCTCAGCTGTCTGCAAGTGCCTTTGCCTGCCTCCCTAAACTCTGAGGAGTTCTGATGTGATTAGTTCAACTGGATTGGTCTGGATGTGCCCGAGGCAAGGGTGAGACTGGAGCCCAATGGAGGGACCCAGCCACAGCCCGTTTCTCCCTGGCTTCCTCCCCTCTGTCCAAGCTGGATGCTCTGAGCCCGGCACCCTGCTGCTCACAAGGTAGACCCTCCAAACCAGCACCTTTGCCCGCTCAGAGGTTCCCGCTGCTGCTGGGGGCTCAGCCCTCTGGGTTGTGGGGGAGGGGTCCTGGAACTTTTGCTCTGCCTTCCCCTTAGCCCTGAGTATTCTCAGATTCCGGCTTTTGGGGGGCATACTTTTTGATTTGAGTCCAGAAGGAGATTTCCTCGCTTCTGTCCTGTTGTTCAGATTGAATTTCGGTGCCCTAGGAACATTCAGTCTGTATTAGTAAGAAAGGGTCTTCCACGAGGTCTAAACTTTTGTTGCTTGCTAAGCTGCCATCTTCAGAGGTTTTTGTTATGAACATTGTTTTCCAATTTGTTACTTTCCTTCTCATTTTGGTTGCATTGATTTGTTTGTACAAAAGCTTTTTAATTTAAATTTGTAATTTTTTCTAACTCTTGCTTAGTCTTAAAATCTTTCCTTTCCCAAAGTTTTGACAAGTATACTATTCTGTGTTCACCTAATTTACTCATAGTTTTCTTCTTTATATTCAAATCATTTATCATTTCTGAGTATATCTTGATGGAGGGTATGAGATATTGATCCAAAATGAATCTCTCCCATATATTTCAATTTCCCAAGCAATTTTTGTCAAATAGTGGATATTTTACCCAAAAGCTGGGATCTTTCTGTTCATCATATACTGTCTTGCTGAGGTCACTTACTCCAAGTCTATTCCACTGATCCCCCTTTCTGCCTCTTAGCCATTACCATATTGTTTTGATGACTACTGCTTTATAGTATAGTTTGAGGTGTGGTACTACTAGAATACCTTCCTACATGTTTTTTTTTAATTATTTCTCTTGATATCCCTGATCTTTTTTTTTTTATTCTAAATGAATTTTATCATTTTTTTTCTAAATCACTAAAATGTTTCTTAGTATTTTGATGGTTATGGCACTAAATAAGTAAACAAGTTTGGGTAGGATTGTCAATTTTATTATATTAGCTCATCCTTCCCATGAGCAATTAGTGTTTTTCCAATTGTTTGGATCTAGTTTTAATTGTGTTGAAAGTGTTTCATAGTTATGTTCATATAGTTCCTGTGTTTGTCTTGGCAGATAGATTCTTAAGTATTTCCTATTGTCTAGGGTGATTTTAAATTTCTCTTTCTAATTCTTGCTCCTGAGATGTGTTGGAAATATGGAAAAATGCTGATTATTTATGTGGTTTTATTTTGTGTCCTGCAACTTTGCTAATGTTGCTGATTATTTCCACTAGCTTTTTAGTTGATTCTATAGGATTCTTTAAGTATACCATCATATCATCTGTAAAGAATGATAGCTTGTTCTCCTCATTACCTATTTTAATATTTTGAATTTCTTTTTCTTCTCTAGTATTTACTGCTAGTGTTTCCAGTCTCTTGTAAAAATTTATCCTTAGCTTGGAAGCTCTTGAATTTGGCTATTACATTCCTGGGGGTTGTCTTTTGAGTATTTAGTGAAGAGGGTGTTTTATGAACTCTTTAAATGTCTATTTTTCCTTCTTGTTCAAGAAAATCAGGACTGTTTTCTTGGATAATCTTTTGTAATGTGAAGTCAAGATTTCTGTTTATTTCTGGATTTTCAGGTAGACCAATGATTCTCAAGTTGTCTCTTCTCAATCTGTTTTCCAAATCATTCATTTTTTCAATGCGATATTTCATGTTTCCACATAAGTGAGTATATTCCAGGAATAGTATATATACAATTTGTGTGAAGGTATAAAGAAGTCATTTATGTGGAAACTATCTATTCAAAAATCTTTTTGTTCTATGGGACTTTGTCTATCATTTTGTAAAAAAATTTCCACAGGGAGTAAACTCAATATTTTGATTCTCCTATCTATGTTTTTAAATTGAGTACCAATGCAACATACAAGCTATGTGATCTATTATCTCTTACTATCAATACTTAAATCTTATTTTCTATATATATTTGTTTTGATTTCCTAAGATCATTATCCTTTGAACTCTAGGTAGCTACAATCATATATATATATTCAGCTTTTGGAGATTTAAATACCTCCAAATCCTAACTTCAACCTACCTTTTAAGCTTTATTATATATATATAATATATATATATATTATATATTGTCCCTCAGATATTCTATAATCCAACTAAACTGGCTTTCTTTGATGCTCTTCATAGTCAAAATCCCATCTCTCATTTCCATACTTTTTTTATTCCCATGATACCTTATACCTGGCAGTAAGGAAGTATCACAATTCCCAAATATTTAAAATTGAATATCAACCCATGAATGATGACTAGTATTACAATAAATGCATACACAAATAAGCATAAACTTTTCCCAACTTGCCCCTAAATGTTAATAATTAAAACTGGAAGCTGAAGGGATGTCCATTAATTGTTGAATGGCTGAACAAGTTGTGGGTCACAACCCAATCACAGGTTATGGTGGTAAAAGACTATTATTGTGCAATAAGAAATGACAAACAAGACATTCACAAAAAAGCTTGAATATTTTACATAAAGGAGGAAAATTGAAATGAGCACAACCAGAAGGATACTGTATACAGTAATAAGGATAATATATGATCATCAACTGTGAATGACTTATTATTAGAAATGCAAAGACCAGGACAAATCCAAGGGACTCATCACAGAACATGCTATCCAACATCGTAGAAAGAACCAATGTTGTTTGAATACAGATTGAAGCTGACTATTCTTCACTCCTTTTCCTTTGTAAGCTTCTCAACAATAAGTGACATGAGCGTTCATTTATAACATGTTGAACATGGAATTATGTATTGCATGAATGCACATGTATAAGCTATATCATATTATCCTCCATCTTTCAGGGGAGGGACAAGTGAGAAGGAGGCAGAGAAAATGGATTACAAAAAGTCAGAAAATTATTATTAAAATTCATTTGCATGTAATCTACTATGAAAAATTAATACTAAGTTGGTATATTTTAGTGAAATAAATTTCCTTTTAACCCCACTCCTACCCAAGAAGCATCTGGTATGTAAAAAAATTAAATTAGTCTCTACTGATGAAATATATTTTATGAGGTTTATTAAAGATTATTAGAAATCAAGGATACAAAATAATCAACCACGTGCCTAGGGCTAGTTAGCCCATTCACATTTTACTTACTACATGAAGCAATTGCCTAGTAGAGGAAGAGAGAGACAGAAGTAGGTGTTACAGACAGTTTAAATACAAATTGTGATCTCGCCCAGGTGGGGACTCAGGTGAGATTATAGGGAATTCTGGGAAGTACCAAAGGCTTCTGGGGATTGAAGTCTGGGGTTCAAATCTCATTTTTACATTACCCCCTGAGGCCCGAGGGAGATGAGTCTCTCCACTGGGGCTTGTAAAAATACCAACTTTGAAATTACAATAATTTGAGGATAAGAGGAAAAGAAAACAAAACCAATGATTGCTAGGTGCATTGACAAAAAGCCAGTTAGGGGGCAGACCTCTTTAGCATAAGAGTATACATACAAGTAAATGTTCAATCAACCACACCCAAAGTTCATTCTTGATCTTCTTGTGCACAGTTTGTGGTCTGTGGAGGCATCTTCATGTTGTCTTCTCCAAACACTTCAGTTTCTGTATTTGGAGAGGTAGCATGTTTCTTAACCTAAAATTACTCTCAAAAGGAATTTACAATTTGCAATTTAAACTAATAATCATAATTTTACATTACCCCCCTGAATAGGGTGATGGAAAAACACAGGGATCATTTAGGGATGCATGGCTAAGTTATGAGATATATGAATCAATTGGCAAGAGAAATTTTTTAAAAAATCATAAAATCCAAATAAAAAAGATGATTTCTGGATGAAATATAGACTATCAAAGTCTTATGTGCAAAAATTCTAAGTAAAGGAAAAACAAATCTATAACAGGTCTTTGAATCAGGGACCAATTAAAATGATTTAAGCAATGATGCATTTACCTAGTCAGTAGCCAGGACTACAGAAAATTGCCACATTATGAAATACAGAAAAGGGACTAGATTATAGGAGCCAGGTAGGAGCCAAATTTGAGATACTTGTCTGTAATTATTTTCAAGAAGAGTGTGAATACAAGGTAGGCCTACATCCTAACATGTTAAGCATCACAACCTAGAGTCCTCACTCTAGGTAGAAGTCTTCTGTATTGGATTAGAAGTGCATCAGTCCTTCCTGGATTGGCTTATTTTTTTTTTTAACTGTGTGCTCTTTTGGCACAATTCACGTTTAGTTTTGTGCTTCTTTTGCTCTGTGCAATGGCTCTTTTGTACATCTTGTCCTGGAATCAGACAGAATCATTAAGCAAAGTCCCATAATTTTTTGAAACATTATTTTATTTGGTCATTTTTATACATTATTCATTGGAAACAGATCATTTTCTTTTCCTCCCCCCTTCCTCCCACCACCCCTCCCCTAGCCAATGAACAATTCCACTGGGTATCACTTGGTTCCTTTCTCCGGATCCATTTCCTTGCTGTTGGTATTTGCATTAGGTTGCTCATTTAGAGTTTCTCCTCAGTCATATCCCCTCCACTCCTGTAGTCAAATAGTTGCTTTTCCTCTGTGTTTTTATTCCCACAGTTTGTCCTCTGGTTGAAGATAGTGTTTTTTTTTCTCAGATCCCTGCAGATTGTTCAGGGACATTGTATTGCCATTAATGAAGAAGTCCATTATGTTTGATTGAACCACAGTGTCTCAATCTCTGTGTACAATGTTTTCCTGGTTCTTCTCCTTTCACTCTTCATCACTTCCTGGAGGTTGTTCAAGTCTCCATGGAATTCCTTCACTTTATTATTCCTTTTGCACAATAGTATTCCATCACCAACATATACCATAGTTTGTTCAGCCATTCCCCAATTGAAGGACATCCCTTCATTTTCCAATTTTTTGCCACCACAAAGAGTGCAGCTATGAATATTCTTGTACAAGCCTTTTTTCCTTATTATCTCTTTGGGGTACAAACCCAGCAGTGCTATGACTGGATCAAAGGGCAGACTGTCTTTGATTGCCCTTTGGGCATAGGTACAAATTGCCCTTCAGAATGGTTGGGTCAATTCACAACTCCACTAGCAATGCATTAGTGTCCCTACTTTGCCTCATCCCCTCCAGCATTCATTGCTTTCCTTTGCTGTCATGTTAGCCAATCTTCTAGGTGTGAGGTAATACCTCAGAGTTGTTTTGATTTGCATCTCTCTGATTATAAGAGATTTAGAACATTTTTTCATGTGTTTATTATAGTTTTTATTTCTTTAACTGAAAACTGCCTATTCATATCCCTTGCCCATTTTTCAATTGGAGAATGGCTTGATTTTTTGTACAGCTGGTTTAACTCTTATAAATTTGAGTAATTAGACCTTTGTCAGAGGTTTTTGTTATGAAAATTGTTTCCCAATTTGTTGCCTTCCTTCTAATTTTAGTTACATTGGTTTTATTTGTACAGAAACTTTTTAATTTGATGTAGTCAAAATTATTTATTTTACATTTTCTGGCTCTTTCTAAGTCTTGCTTGGTTTTAAAATCTTTCCCTTATTGAAGGTCTGACATGTATACTATTCTGTGTTCATCTAATTTACTCATATTTTCCTTCTTTATGTTCAGGTCATTCACCCATTCTGAGTTTATCTTGGTGTAGAGTGTGAGGTGTTGATCCAAAAACAATCTATCCTATGCTGTCTTCCAGTTTTCTCAGCAGTTTTTATCAAATAGTGGATTTTTGTCCCAAAGCTGGGGTCTTTGGGTTTGTCATAAACTGTCTTGCTGAGATCATTTACGCCAAGTCTATTCCACTGATCCTCATTTCTGTCTCTTAGCCAGTACCAAATTGTTTTGATGACCACTGCTTTGTAATAGAGTTTGAGATCTGGGACTGCAAAGTCACCTTCCTTTGTATTTTTTTTTTCATTATTTCTCTGGATATTCTGGATCCTTTGTTCTTCCAAATGAACTTTGTTATGATTTTCTCTAATTCAGTAAAAAAGTTTTTTGGAAGGTCAATGGGCATGGCATTAAATAGTTAGATAAGTTTGGGTAGGATGGTCATTTTTATTATGTTAGCTCTTCCCACCCATGAGCAATTAATGTTTTTTTCCAATTGTTTAGATCTAGTTTTAATTGTGTGAAGAGTGTTTTGTAGTTGTGTTCATATAGTTCCTGTTTTTTTCTCAGTAGATAGATTCCTAAGTATTTTACATTGTCTCGGGTGACTTTAAGTGGAATTTCTCTTTCTAATTCTTGCTGCTGAACTGGGTTGGCGATATATAGAAATGCTGATGACTTATGCGGGTTTATTTTGTATCCTGCAACTTTGCTAAAGTTGTTGATTATTTCGACTAGCTTTTTGGTTGATTCTCTAGGATTTTTTAAGTAAATCATCATATCATCTACAAAGAGTGATAGCTTGGTCTCCTCATTGCCAATTTTAATACCTTCAATTTATTTTTCTTCTCTGATTGCCACTTCTAATGTTTCCAGTACAATGTTAAATAATAGAGGTGATAATGGGCATCCTTGTTTTATTCCTGTTCTTATTGGGAAGGCTTCGAGTTTATCTCCATTGTAGATGAAGTTTGCAGATGGTATTATGTATATATTGTTGTTTTTTTCTTTTTTTAGGAAAGGCCATTCTATTCCTATACTTTCTAGTGTTTTCAATAGGATTGGGTGTTGTATTTTATCAAAGGCTTTTTCTGCATCTATTGAGATACCATATTTTTTTAAAAAAACAATCAATGGCATTATTTTTATAGTCTCCAGCTTTTGGGGAATGCATTGACATTATAGCAAATATATTTAAAACTCATATTACTGCTAAATAAAAAAAAGTTAAAGAACATCTTAATACTGGTGATATGTGCTTCAAATATAAAAAAGGAGAGAAAAATTAAAAAAAAAACTTAAATACTATTTTGCACATACAAGAAAAATATAATAATAAAAGTTTTTAAATTAAAATATAGTTTATAATATAGTTTATATATATATATATAAAATATATATATAAAATATATATATATATAAAATATATAAAATATGTATATTTTATATATTTTATATATATATATAAAATATAGTTTATAATAATATAGTTTATAATCATTGACACTCTGTCAGCTAATAAATGTAGAATACAAGGTTTCTCACCAGAATGAGATCCATTTCCTCTTCATATCTGGACATGATCCACTGTGAGTACAAGAAATGAATTTAACAAGGTAACAGTTTTGTTTTATAAAGAACAATTGTACAAATATGTAGGTATCAATATCCCCAAAATTCTGAATAGCCCAATTAATTACAAAGCAAACAAAAACCACTTTCATTTTTCATTTGTCTGCTATATGACATTTAAAGAAAATGAATACTTGTCACAAGTTTTACAAATGTAGTAAATCTTTCAACCTTGGAAAATATTTTTAAACAAAGTAGAACTTATTTTAGAACATCATCTAGATGGTCTAGAATATCATCAAGAAATCTAGTGATCATTCTGGTGGAATTAAAGTGAGCTGAAGAATTATAAATGAGAGATGCTCCTCTTTTTGGAATCATCCAGAGTGGTACAATGCCCTGGGATAAACTTCCCAGCTCCTTTGGTATGAGACTGTGATATCCCATCTGTTCACATTTTTATAAATGTGGGAGGTGGGGATTATAATTATATTTCACTTCAGGTAATAAATGGACCTTATCTCATGTTAGAAACAGGCAAAATGACCAGAGTTGTTGGAAAAAAATATAAAAATCTTGTCTAAAAGACCCCTTAAATAAATTTGAGATATTTAGCTAAAATTTATTAAATTTTCCAAAGGTTGTTATACAATTGTAACTAGTTCTGATGAAGTCCATCTATCCTCTATGTGGCAATTTACAAAGTTAAAAATAGAAAAAAATTTGTTTTTATATATGGGCTTATTCAATAATATTTGTTTAGTATATTTATAGGGGAAACAGAAACAGAATATAACAGTAGTTAAAACCCAGTACATTAAAATAATTCACTGTAAGAGAATAATAGTCTTGAATGCATTAATATATGAACTTAAAACCAACAAAATTAAATCTTAAACAAAACAATCAGTAAAATGCAATAAAATACAGATATTTTTCATAAAGCAATGGAGTCCAAAAAGCCTTAAAAATATAACCTCCAGTCTCTTTAGAGTTTTTTAGTTATCCATTTAGATGCCTACTGTCAGAATGCAGAAGATTGGTAAGGGGTAGACAATGAGGTTCATGTGACCTGCCCAAAGTCACATATCCAGGAAGTGTCCGAGGCCAGATTGTATAGGGGAACAGACACTGATCTGTTCCCCCATAGTGAGGGTGGGTTTTCAGAGTCTCAAATTAGACCAAAGAGTTGCAGGGAGCTGAATTTCCCCCCTGAATCCCAGGTGAGATAAGTAACAGAATCAGTGCACTCAAAAGATATCCTGTGAAATAAGCCATCCTTATAACTTCTTGTTTGGAAAGGTCTATTCCTTCTCATTGTCCTTCCCTGTGGTCCTTTGCCATGTGGAGGCTAATTGTAGCCTAAGGAAGAATCACCCCCATTTTTACCAGTTGGTTTGTGATCATCTGGGGCTGGGGCTGGAGGCTAGGGTAGGAGAGTGATCTGGGTCAAGCAGGTCCAGAGAGGCAATCAGGGATAGCAGGAAGCAAGAGCAGGCAGCAGGAGCGAGCTGATCAAGAGGCTTTTCTGAAAAAGGTCTTGGAGAAATGTGGCCTAAAAAAAAAATCTAGGCAGTAGCTATTAAAAGCTGAACTTAGTCACAATAGAGAAAAGATTTAGAAAAGTTAAGAAGATAGAGGGTATTTCGTCACAATTAACCTGGCCAGCCAAACTGTAAAAAATTAAATTAGTCTCTACTGATAAAATATTATATTTTACAAAGTTTATTAAAGATTATTAGAAATCAAGGATACAAAATAATCAACCACGTGCCTAGGGCTGGTTAGCCCACTCACATTTTACTTACTACATGTTGCAATTGCCGAATAGAGGGAGAGAGAACCTGAAATAGGTGTTACAGCCAGTTTAAATACAAATTGTGATCTCGGCCAGGTGGGGACTCAGGTGAGATTATAGGGAATTCTAGGAAGTACCAAGGACTTCTGGGGATTGAAGTGTGGGGTTCCAATCTTCATTTTACAGATATTAAGGACAATCTGAAACAGTTTGTCCGCCAGACTATGGAATTTGCTTGTGAATTCTCTTATTTTGTTAAAATCTCAAAAGGATGTAAGAAATAAGGGCAGGGATGAACTCTGACTCACTGGAAAGATTAAGGGAAGTTAGCAAACTTAGGCAGCCATGATAGAATCCCAGTCACAAAGTGGGGAGGAAAGAGTGTTGATGTTTTCCATGTATGGAAAAATATTTACCTCTTCCTGCTATCAAATAATGAGGGAAGAGATGTGGTCTCTATGCCCACTTCTTCAGTAGTTTTTTTACCCATCAGAAATTTCTTGTGACATAGAGGAGAGGGTTTGAGTAGAGAGCACAAAAACGTACGCTAGAGAGGAAAACACTATATGGCATCCATTCACATTGTGGAGAAAATCAAATAACCAGTTTAAGATGTTTTGACTGGTCAATTAACAAATAATTTAAAATTAAGAAATGCTACCTGTATAAAATCTCAATTGTTACACTGGGGAAAATATAAAAGATAGAACATATATTATATAAAAAAATAGTACTTTCCCTCTGTTATCTCAAATTAATCCCATGAAACTGCACTTTGATAGCAGAAACTTCCTTTAATTTTTCTTTGTATCCTTAGCTATTAGAACAGTGTTTGACATAAAGTAGATGCTTAATAAATGCTAGTTGACTGATAGACTTTTTGAGGCTTAAGCTCTGATTGGTTACATCCTAGGAATGGAGAAAATGACATTCCTCTCCCAGTTCCCATTCATACTTATTCCTCACCCATTAATTAACATTTTCCTTTGAAATCTGAGTTTTTATAGAACTTTAAATTGAACAGAAATACCCCACCAACCATGTTCACACCTTCTGTTTTTCCTCTCAGAGTTCTACTTTTTACTCCTCAGCGTTCTTGGGTCTCCTTCCAAAGTATACTTTTGAACCATTGCATCACCCTTTTAGATCTCATTTCCAACCTGTTAGAATATAAGCTGCTTGAGGTGCATATGAGCTGCATCCCTCTTTCATTTTATCTTTACTTATAATCCCAGTATTCATGTTAAAATAATTCCTGGTACATATTAAGCAACTGATTAATGGTTGTTGACTTGTTCATGACATTATGGAGAGCTACTGAAGTATAGGTCTTTGGGACCTTTTAAAATATTCCAAACACTTTTTTCTTCTGATGCATTTTTCATAATTTAAATTGTTTAAAATAGCCTTGAGCCTTTTCAGTGCAATAAGAAAGTGAAGAAATATGTAGCAAGGATTATAAGGTTCAGCAGTAACAAGACCGGAAAGGTCTGATTTAGAAATTCTGGAACTACTATCCATACTTCAGATAAAAATAATAAAATAATAAATATAGTCTGTTCAGTCTCTTCAGGACACTATAAATAGTATTTTAGATATATTACCAATTTTCCATTAATTTTTAAATGGTTAAGGGTATAATGTAGTTTGTTGTTGTTCAGTGTTTCAGTCATATTCAATTCTTACTTGGGGTTTTCTTGGCAAAGATACTAGAATGACTTGCTATTTCCTTCTCTAGCTCATTTTGCAGCTGATAGAATTAATACAATTTTTGTCAAATGGCTTGGCTAGGGTCACACAGCTGTATGAGGTCAGATTTGAAGTTAGGTCTTTCTGACTCCAGATCTGCTGTTCTTTTCACTGAGCCATCTAGCTTTTCTTTGTATTTGATAATGTAACTAATCCAAGTGTAATTTTAATCAATTGTGTGGAGGAGACAACCTAAAAGTCTGCCCAATTTAATAGAGGAAGTGTTAGGCTTTGTGTCATAATGGCCTGGATTTAAACATGCATTCTAGTACTTCAAACTCGGATAAACATGTTACATTCTCTCTGAGAGAGAAGTGACTCTAACTTATAAATGGTTGAAATGTTTGTTAGAGAAGGTAATTTGCTCCATGGGATTTCCTATACCCACTAAATGTTTTAGGCATTGATGTGTCCATCTAGAACCCATATATTTTGTTATTAATCTGTGACTAAAACATATAGATTTTGTCCAATTCAGCCAAAACACAAGGGGCAATATTTGATTTAGCAAATTATTTGCCTCTCAAAGATGATTTTTGGTTGATTTTTAAAATTTAGAATGCAATTTTTAAGAGTAGTACTATAAATAAAAATATTTTAGCATATTAAGGTTATAAAACCATGCAAAAATATATATTTCTTACCAGTTATGAACAAAGGAATAACAGTTGTCAGGAAGAAAGATTTTTGTTGTTTCTTTTCTTGAACCATTTCCTATCCTCTCTAGTGTATCAGATCAAATTGACTAAACCTTTCCATGACTTATGCATGATTAAAAGAGCTTGTATATAAGGCAAACTCATAGTTACTTAACACTCTCTGGTTTTTCCATTATTATTTTCACATTTAAAAGTGAGTTCATAATGACACCTGGTAGTACTTTATATCTGAATATATCTTTATCCATTTCTTTTCTGTAATTTGTAATCAGTTTGATGACCTTAGAGGGGATGTGGAAAGCATCAAGTATATCTTTTCATCAAATTCTAATTTTATCTCATCTCTTCTTTGGTTAAAAAAGCGGTTAAGATCAGGAACAAAGCTTACTGATTCCAAATATTCCTCTGTGTGTGCACATTTGTATAAGTTGAACTCTCTATGTATATACTAATATAGCCTGACCATGAATGTAAAGAATTATCTAATCTCAGAAGATAAAATTAAAAAAGACTCTTTCTGGAATACATAACATATTTTGGAGTATTATATTCACTTTATCATAACAAAATTTAAAGAGAAATAATAAATAATCTGAAGAGTGTATATTTTAAGATTACAAATAAGAGGCAATTGAGACTATAAATATGTTGCTTTTTTTAAATGATTAATTTTATTTGTTTCAGATTGCATATCAATTCAATTTCTAAATGTTCATTTTCTGATATTTTGAAATCTATAGTCTCTCTCTCCCTCCTATCCTTTCTACCTTACCTGAAAGGCAGCAATGATTAGAGGATACATTTATAATCATATAATACATACTTTCATGTTCATCATGTTGAAAAAGAAGATACATATTGCTTATACCAGACAAAAATTGATGGAAGGTATAAATAATGGTATGTTGCAATCTAAATTCAGCCTCTGTTCCTTTTATGGAGATGAATATCCTTTTTATTTCATAAGTCTCTTGGTGATGTCCTGGGTCTTTGCCTTTTTCATAATAAAGTCATTCGCAGTTAAATCATCATACATTATTGTTACTGTATACAACATTTTTCTGGTTCTGGTCATTTCACATTGCATCACTTCATAGAAGTCTTTCCTGATCTTTTTGTGATCATTTTGTTTGTCATTTCTTATGGCATATTAATCTTCCAATACAAGCATATATCATAATTTGTTCAGCCATTTCCCAGTTATGAACAGCTGGATGTCTAACTGGTCATCCTTTCAGTTTTCATTTCTTCATCACCTACAAAAAAGAGCTACTATAAATATTTTTGTACTGGAAGGTTATTCTCTCCCATCTTTAATTTCTTTGAGACACAGACTTGGAATGCTATTACTAGGTCAAAGGGTATGATACAGTTTTATGGCCCTTTAGGCTTGGTTTCAGATTACTCTTCAGAATAATGATTTGCATGAGACCAAAGCTCCACCAAGAGTGAATGAATCCCAATTTTTCCACATCCCCTCCAACATTTGTAAATGTCCTTGTTAGTCTTTTTTTTTTTTTTTAAACCCTTACCTTCCGTCTTGGAGTCAATACTGTGTATTGGCTCCAAGGCAGAAGAGTGGTAAGGGCTAGGCAATGGGGGTCAAGTGACTTGCCCAGGGTCACACAGCTGGGAAGTGTCTGAGGCCAGATTTGAACCTAGGACCTCCCGTCTCTAGGACTGGTTCTCAATCCACTGTGCTACCCAGCTGCCCCCCTTGTTAGTCTTGTTATC
The DNA here is from genome assembly GCF_027887165.1 of Monodelphis domestica. Lineage (NCBI taxonomy): Eukaryota > Metazoa > Chordata > Mammalia > Didelphimorphia > Didelphidae > Monodelphis > Monodelphis domestica. The sequence continues at coordinate 97,970,418 of NC_077228.1, read as the reverse complement.
TAGTTTATTAGGAGTGAGGTGGTACCTCAGTCTTGTTCCAATTTTCCCCTTGTTTTCATGCATTATTTGAGTAAAATAAAGAAACTCACAAGAAGAGGATGATTTTTTGAATACAGAAATTAATCCCTTTTTGATAGAAATGTATGTTCTAATCACACACGTATACACAGTTCAATGTATAGAATGAAAACATGAAGCCTAGCAAATTATTTAGGAAATGTTGATATCACAAAAATCTTTATATAGTATTATTCTCTGAAATATCAATTTATATTCATTTGTTTCAAGGGAGGGTTTTAAGTTCTGAACAAATTTATATATACATATATTTATATTAAGTAGGTATTATTATACTGTATAGGTGACAAAATAGGCTTATCAAAAATGATTTAATATTGAAATAGTAAGCATTGGCTGTGCCTACATGACAGCTAACATATGTTCTGGGAACTAATGAATTATTGTATGCAGACATGGGAATTAGATTATTAAAATGAAAAGTCAGTGTGGTCTACAACACATTTCATTAAAAGTCTCTTTTGAAAGGCTTTTCTCTCATATAAAGAAGTATTTTCTAGAATAAATATTACTCATTAAATTAATACCATAACCAGGCTGTTAGCACAATGCTATGTTTTTTTAAAAATATATTTATTTAGAATATTTTTTCTTGTTTACATGATTCATGATTTTTCCCACCCCTCTTTCCTCCACCCTCACAGGGCTGAAAAGCAATTCCACTGGCCTATACATGTATCATTATTCAAAACCTATTTCCATATTATTCATATCTGCAATAGAATGATCTTTTAAAGCCAAATATCCAATAATATCCCCATTGAAACACATGATTGATCATATGTTTTTCTTCTGTATTTCTGTTCCTACAGTTCTTTCCCTGATGTGGATAGCATTCTTTCTCATAAATTCCTCTGGATTGCCCTGGATAATCTCATTGCTATTAGTAGAAAAGTCTGTTACATTTGATTGTGCCACAACATTTCAGTTTCAGTGTATAATGCTCTTTTGGTTCTGCTCATTTTACTTTGTGTCAATTCTGGAGGTCTTTCCAGTTCACAAAGAAACCCTCCAGTTCATCATTCCTTTCAGCACAATAGTATTTCATCACCACCAGATACCACAAATTGTTTAGCCATTTCCCAATTGATTGATACCCCCTCATTTTCCATTTTTACCACCACAAAGATTGTGGCTATAAATATTTTTATAAAAGTATTTTCCTTATTATCTCTTTGGGGTACAGACCCAGAAGAGTTATGGCTAGATCAAAGGACAAGCATTCTTTTAATTCTTTGTGCAAAATTCCAAATGGCCTTCCAGACTGGTTGGATCAATTCACAACTCTACCAGCAATGCATTAACTTCCCAATTTTGCCACATCCCCTCCAACATTTATTATTTTCCCTTGCAGTTATATTGGCCAGTCTCCTATCATTTTTCTAATTAGGAGAAATTTATAACATGTTTTCAAGTTCTTATTGATAGTTTTCATTTTTTCATCTGAAAACTGCCTATTCATATATCCCTTGACCATTTTTCAATTGGGAAATGGCTTGATTTTTTATAAATTTGACATAGTTCCTAATATGTTTGGGAAATTAAACTTTTATCAGAGATTTTGTTATGATTTTTTCCCTGATGTGTTGTTTTCCTTCTAATTTTGGTTGCATTGGGTCTTGTGATATGAAATCACTTTAAAAGACTTATATATGTTAATTTAAGGTCGCCAAGGAATTCAGCTATGTAATTCCTAAATGAAAACTCAAGTCAGCAGTCAACCTTTTGGAGTTTTTAATTGCAAACAGGAGGAAGAAAGGTATTAGAGAGAGAGAGAGAGAGAGAGAGAGAGAGAGAGAGAGAGAGAGAGAGAGAGGGGGAGGGAGGGAGGGAAGGAGGGAGGGAGGGAGGGAGGGAGGAAAGAGGAAGAGAAAGGGGAGAGAAGGGAATAGGACTTAAATACCCCCTCTCCTTAGGCTGGGCCAAAGGCCTAAGCCCTTAGATAGCTGAGGCAAAGAAAAGAGATCAATCCCTATCACTCACGTGACCAAAATGGAGAAACAGTATCAGGGGCCTCCACCTCCAGACTCCTTCAGAGCAAAACCTCTCAGAGCAAAACCTCCTCAGCCCAAAACCTCTCAGAGCAAAAAACTCCTCCTCTGTCCTCAGACCCTGCTATCTTTAAGTCAACAATCTAAGTCCCCTCCCCTCAGTTCTCACATCTACCAATCACTGTCCATGTCTCCCCTGTGCCAATGGTGGCTCTAGCTTAACCCAGGACCGCCCAGAGGTCTGCCCCCCTTTGCACATGTCTGTTGAATCTTGATCTTTGCTGCAGCCCTTCCTAAATCCTGTTACTCTGAGAAGGGTGGAGATTGTAAATTCCAAGATCTGGTTCTGTCATTCCAAGTATCTCTATTGTATCAATTCTAAAATCAATCATGACTCAAAGAACTTCCTGTTCTATGCTTAAGTATAGGTCAAAGCCCTTTCCATTGTTTAGCAAAAGGTTTCTGTCCTAAAGTAGTCTTAAGTAGGGAGGAGAAGGATCCTCCCATGCCAAAGAGTTTCACATTCCAATAGAGTTCTTACTATCAGTAGGAAATTTTTTCAAGTATGAAATTTTACAATGGGGAAATTTCCAACATTCATAAGTCTAAGAAATTTTAAGGCTTACAGTCTGTTTGTACAAAAACTTTTTAATTTGTTATAGCACCATCCTTTATGACTAACATTTTCTTTCATTTAATGTAGGCAGAAAACATTGTGAAATTGCATAGATTTCTTCCCTTAGTACCTAATTTTGGTAGAGACATGAAAATGTTACCCTCCTCCTTCCTGAAATTAACTTCTCTTCATTCCCAAGTTATCCTTTTCTATTCCTTCTCCAAAAGATTTCTTCTCCCTCTATCACCCCCACTCTTTCATAGATCTTCATTTTATTCCTATTGCCTAAAAACATATGCATTTCTCCCCTCATCTTCAATAAGAAAAATAAATTCAAAACAACAGCAGCAGCAACGAAAATTCACTTATCTATTTATCTGAGTTATCTAATATCCTACGTTCCTCTGCTACCTTTGGAAACTAAACTACTTGAAAATTGTTTCTTGAATCTATACTTCCCCTTCCTTTCATTTCATTGCCTTTATTCTTCACATGCAGATTACTTACTTCATCATCCAACTAAAACACATTTCTTCAAAATGATGAACACATTTTTTTTTAATTTCAAAATCTCATGATCTTTTCTTAATGTTCTTCCCTTTGGCTTCTTCAGTATTTGATACTATTGATCACCTTATTCTAAATTCAAGGCAGTTAGATGATATAGTACAGTGATGGTGAACCTTTTAGAGATGGAGTGTTGGGCCCTTCCCCCCCCCCCAGCAATTGAGTGCTACACCCAGCCCCCTACCTCATCCCCCTTTACCCCAGACAGGGGAGGGAGGAAGTACTCCCATTGGGCTGTTGGGCAGAGGGGAGGGTGATGAGGGATGCATGTGGAGAGGGGGAGGTGATTGGACCAAGTTCTCCATTCCCCTCCAGCTCTGTATCATGCTATGAACTATGCTCCCTTAAAACTTAGTTCTTCTCCTACTCCACCATGATAATCACCTTCACCACAGATTCAACAGGTTGCCATCTGTGCTGTGCCCACATGCAGCAAGTGAGCCACTCCCCTCCTAGCACCTTACCCCAGAAAGGGGAGGGAGGAAGCCCTCCTATTGGGCTACTAGGCAGAGAGCTGGGTGAAGTAAGGAATGTCCACATAGAGAGGGGGAGCAAAATAGCTCCTCCCTGGGTCCTTCTGGCCTTTTAGAAAGAACTCTGGTGGGTGACTGCAGGTTGGCCCACAAAAAGGGCTCCATGTGCCTATTTGGGCAGTGTGCTATAGGTTCACCATCACAAATATAGAAAATAGAGTGTTTGCCCTCTAGTCAAGAAGAATTGACTTCAAATCAGACATTTATTAGATTTGTAACATTGGATCAGTCACTTAATCTCCATTTATATCACTTTCCTCAATTTTATAATGAGCATAATAATAGTACCTACTTTCCAGTGTTATTTTGATATCAAATGACATAATATTTATAAAGGGCTTAGCATAATGCCTGACATAGATTGGACACTATAAATGCTAAATATTATTATTATTCCCTTTGATATTCACATCCTTAAGTTTTTAGGAGATTGATATTTTTTAGTTTTAAATCCACCTGTTACAAGGCTTCATTTCAACCTAAAGATTTTGCCAGTTCTTTATTCAGGTCATTTTGATCAACTCCTAATGGGGAATCTCCTAATGCCTAGTACAGGGTCCTCTTCTCTTATAATGCTATCTTGTTTTCCTTGGTGATTTCATCAGCTCCCACGAAGACAAGTGACTTCTTATCTTGATGATTCAAAAACTATTTAGCCCTAACCTTTCTGTTGACCTCCAGTTTTTCATCTCCAACTGCCTATTGTACATCTCAAACTAAATGTTTTATAAATATGTTCCACTCCTCATTTCTATGAACACATTATTTTACATCCACTTTGTAAATTCCCTTTTTTAAAAAGATATCATTTTTGTAAACACCTTGTTCTCTCTCTTTTTTTAGATTATATTATATATTTGAAGGTTTCTCCTTATTTTATATGTTTTCCAATTATATGTCAGTATAATTTCTTGATTTCTTAATACCAAAAAGGTAGGCAATATGATATAAGGTATATATGCATATATATATATATTATCATATGATACATATTATTTACACTAGACAAGAATTCATGGACAAAACAAAATAAATAAATACAAGTATATTTCAATTTACATTCAGATTCCATCTCTTCCTTCTATGGAAGTAAATATTCGTTTTTTTTGTCTTTAGTCTCTTGAAGTTGTCAAGGGTGCTTGCCTTATTGATAATAGTTAAGTTCCACAATTGATCATCATGCATTATTGTTGTTACTGTCTTACTGGTTCTTCTCATTTCACTTTACAACACTTCATAGGAATCTTTCTAGTTCTTTCTGTGATAATTTTGTTTGTCATTTTTCATGGCACAAAAATATTCCATTGCAAGCATATACCACAACTTGTTCAATCTTTCTCCAATTAATGTACATCTTTTCAGTTTCCAGTTCTTTGTCACTACAAAAAGAACTGTTATAAATATTTATTCCCACCCCACTTACAGCCACGTTCTCTCTTCTGACATTGAAGTCATTGCATTGTCGCAAGTCCTCATCACCTCACACATGGATTACTACAATAACCCTTTGGTTGCTCTTCCTGCTTCAAGTCTTCCCTATTTCACTCCACTATATTGTCAAATTGAAACAACTAAAGTGCAGATATGACCATGTTCCCACACTATCTCTGATAAACTACAATATCTTTCTTTTACCTCCAGTTACTATTACAGTTGTTGAGTTGGTTCAACCATGCCTGACTCTATGCAATGTGTGAGGAAAGTTCTACTCTCCTTCCTTTTCTGGGTAACACAGCTGGCAAGTGTCTGTGTGAGTCTACATAAGTTTATGTCACCTACATTCAGTACATGACTCTGAGTTTGATCTGGACATGACTCTGAATTTGAGATGAGACAAGAAGTATGTTCTTTGTCTCTGATATTGGGCCAAGATGACTTTTGCTGGAGCTGACTGCTGGGATCAACCATGTGGTAGTTAGATTTAGCTATAGATAGCTTTATTTTTCTACCTATTTCTCTTCTTTTGCCTAACCAAGTGATTCTAATGAACTATTGTTTTATGGACCGGGTCCTAATTTTAATTCTTACAATTTTGAATGGGGTTCTGTTGGCAAAGACACTGAGAGGGTTTACCATTTCTTTCTCCATCCCATTTTACAAAGAAAGTACTAGAGCAAAAAGGACTATGACTTGCCCAGGGTCACACAACTTGTAAGTGTCTGAGGCTGGATTTGAACTCAGGAAAATGAGTCCTCCTTATTCTCATCCCAGTGATCTATTGACTGTGCAATCTGGCTGTTTTTACCAATACTTTCAAGTATAAATTCAATTCTTTAGTTGTTAAAGTCCACTATAACCTAGTCTCCTTTTCCCTTTCCAATTTTCTCATACTTTTGTCTCCTTCTATATGCTTAAGGCTAGTGACAATGGCCTCCTTGTTCCTCATACAAAATACTCCATCTCTTTATTTCAATATTTTTACTGATTAGCTAATATTTCTGTAATTTTCCCCCTCCTAGTTTCCTTTTTTGACTTACCTGGCTTATTTGAGGTTTAAGCTAAAATCTTATCCTCCACAAAACTCTTTCTTTCTTTTCCTTCCTTCCTTCCTTCCTTCCTTCCTTCCTTCCTTCCTTCCTTCCTTCCTTCCTTCCTTCCTTCCTTCCTTCCTTCCTTCCTTCCTTCCTTCCTTCCTTCCTTCCTTCCTTCCTTCCTTCCTTCCTTCCTTCTTTCTTTCTTTCTTTCTTTTCTTTCTTTCTTTCTTTCTTTCTTTCTTTCTTTCTTTCTTTCTTTCTTTCTTTCTTTCTTTCTTTCTTTCAAGCCCTTACCTTCTGCCTTGGATTGTTTCCAAGGCAGAAGAGTGTTAAGTACTAGGCAATAGAGGTAAGTGACTTGCCCAGGTTCACACAGCTAGGAAGTGTTTGAGGCCAGATTTGAACCTAGAATTTCCCATCTCTAGGCCTGGCTTTCAATCCACTGAGCAACCCTTCTGACCTCAAAAAGTCTTTCTTGATCTTACATGTTAGTATCTTTCTTTTAAGATTACCTCCAAGTTATCCTCTCCTCTATATCTTTTCTACATGTAATTGTTTTTATGTTGTCTCCTCTGTAGACTGTGAAATTTTTAAGCACTTTAGGCTCTTATCTCATATATCTTATATATTAATTTCTTAGGACAATGCCTGGCACTTATTAAACATAATCAATTCTTTCTTTTGTTGGTATACAAATCTTCAGAGCCATAGTCTCAGATAAGATGGAGGGAGAGAATAAGCATTTTGATAGCACCTACTATGTGACTGGCACTGTGCTAAATGCTTTTTACAAATATTATCTAATGTGTTCCTCACTATTGTACTATGATTATACCCATTTTACAAACTGAGTCAATAGAGGTTCAATGTCTTGCCTAGAGTCACATGGCTATTAAGTTTCTGAGAGTATATAGGAACAAAAGACTTTCTGATTCCCAGCCTAGTATTCTTTCCATTATGCCACCAGGTGCCACTATTATCTCAAAGTAAAATAATTTTTCATAATTAGCCCTTTGTGTTAAACATCTAATTCATTATGCCCAAAGAAGTTTAAAAGAATGCTTAAGCTTTGACCCAGTCACACCATTGTGGGTTTGTAACCCAAAGAAATAATGAGGAAAAATACTTGTACAAAAATATTTATAACTGTGCTCTTTGTGATGGAAAAAAAAATTGGAAAATGAAGGAATGCTCTTCGATTGAGGAATGGCTGAACAAATTTTGGCATATGTTGGTGATGGAATACTATTGTGCTAAAAGGAATAATAAACTGGAGGAATTCCATGTGAAGTGGAATAACCTACAGGAATTGATGCAAAGAAAAAGGAGCAGAACCAGAACACAGAGATGGATACACTGTGGCACAATCTAACGTAACAGACTTTTCTACTACCAGCAATGCAGTGACCCAGGACAATCCAGAGGGAATTATAAGAAAGAACACTATCCACATCCAGAGAAAGAACTGTGGGAGCAGAAATGCAAAAGAAAAACATATTTTTGATCACATAGTTTGATAGAGATATGATTAGGATTTCTATGTTAAAAGATCACTATTATAAATATGGATAACATGGAAAAAGCTTTTGAACAATAATTCATATATAACCCAGTGGAATTGCTTGTCAGCTTTTGAAAGGAGGAGGAAAGACCTGGGGGAATCATGATTCATGTAACCATGGGAAATGTTCTGAGTAAAAAGGAATAAATAAATAAATATCTAATTCATGATAACTTATTCAGAGCCTTTGCCTATTACTTTGTTATAAAATGAATTAGCACTTGACTACATAGTTAGACTTTAAAAAAAAATTGAATGCTATTTTGATTTGCTAAAAGCTGAATGGAAAACAATTGATTAATGTTATAACTTCTTAGATAATATCTATGTCAATATCTATTTATCATCTGTATAGTTTTATATGAGATTAAAACTAATTTCCTAAGAGGATAAATAATTAATGACAATGACAATGATCAAGATATGAATTCATAATAAAGTCAGAAGATTTATAGCAAATTTTTTCATAGCACTTCAGTAAGACATGTAGTACAATTATAGTTTATCTACTTTAAAAATATGGAAAGTGATATTGAAAGCAATTCAGTGAATTTCCTAATGGAATTAAGTTGATAAATATTTAAAATGAGATTCAAACTCTCCTCCACTGACTCTGAGTCTCATTCACAATCCCCTAAAAATATTAGCTTAACTATGTTGACTAAAGGAGATGAGAATATCTTGCTAAAGCTGAACATAGTATTTGAAGTTATCAAAGCTAAGGAACAGGCCAAAAAAAAAAGCAGGAAAAAAATATCTAAAAATACATTATATTATCTCACTCTTTATAGTCAGCTACTCCTGCCTACCACCACCTGGTGAAAGTGAACATTATCATGGAGGAAACAAGTAAACTGAAAGAGACAATCCTTTTTAGTTAGTCAAATCCCACATTAGAAATCACTTTATATTTCTGATCTTCTTTGTCAGGTGCTTTCCATGTAAATAGTATGTGTGAGTTGCATGGATTCACAACTTTGATAAAACTCAGGTCCATTACTTGAATTAGACTTGGAAAGAGAATAGTAAATAGAACTATGATTTAATGATTCATGTTTTATTTCCTGTGCATAACAGACAAGATTCAATATCTATCCAAGTGAAATATACTATATTTATATACTTTTAGAAATTAGATATAAAATAAAGGAGGAAAGAATTTGATTTTAAATAGATTATAAAAATGGAACTTGGAAAAAATCAAATGTTTATTTTAAAGTGGCAACCTTACTGGTCACATATAATGTTAAAGAGTTTCAGTCTTCAGCTTTTTTAGATGAAAGATTAATGAGTGTTTTTTTAAATATATTTTATTTGATCATTTCCAAGCATTATTCGTTAAAGACATAGATCATTTTCTTTTCCTCCCCCCCACCCCCCCCACCCCCCATAGCCGACGCATAAGTCCACTGGGCATTAGATGTTTTCTTGATTTGAACCCATTGCTTTGTTGATAGTATTTGCATTAGAGTGTTCATTTAGAGTCTCTCCTCTGTCATGTCCCCTCAACCTCTGTATTCAGGCAGTTGCTTTTCCTCGGTGTTTCCACTCCCATAGTTTATCCTTTGCTTATGAATGGTGATTTTTTCTCCTGGATCCCTGCAAGTTGTTCAGGGACATTACACCGCCAGTAATGGAGAAGTCCATTACGTTCGATTATACCACAGTGTATTAGTCTCTGTGTACAATGTTCTCCTGGTTCTGCTCCTCTCGCTCTGCATCACTTCCTGGAGGTTGTTCCAGTCTCCATGGAACTCCTCCACTTTATTAATGAGTGTTTTGACATTAGCATTTTGATAAAACATAGATTGCTCTAGGCTTTGAAGCCTGCTGTGATACATTGAGTTTATTTAATAAGAAAAGTTTTAAATAGCCTCTGCTTTTTACATTAAAATGAATGTCCATTAGTGTTACAACTTGGTTAACTAGTATTATTTCTTGTTCTATAAAACTGGCATGATGGGAAGAAAAGGATCAGGAAAAAATTTCCACTACAAGAATTTGGTATGAAGACTCAGAAACTCAATAGTCATTTTTATCACTTCTTAATCAGAAAAGTCATTATTTCTCTCAGGGAAAGCAAATTTCTCTGCCACCCAGGAGCATTGTTGTTTAAATTGAAGGGAGGTGATGGTTGGTAATGGATTACGTATAAAGCAAACATTTACATAGTGTTTTCAGTTTACTTTTAAGTATGTCATTTCATTTCATCCTTACAACACTGTAACTAAAATGCTCTTATCTTTATTTAACAGGTGACAAAAATTTGAAAGCCTATGTGACCTGTTCAGGATGACATCCCAAGTATTTTGTTGAGGAAGAATTCAAATTCAAGTCCTCCTGAACAATTAGTTTCCTTTCTTAGTCCAGGTTAGTTAGTTTTGTTTTGTTTTGTTTTTATGGCTGTGGATTTCATTTATATAGATACAGTTTATTACAATTAAATAGATGCTATCCACTGCCATACTTTGTATGGGTTTTTTACCCAGGAAGAGTACTCCATGAAACACATTTTTTTCACTCCTCACTGATTAAAAAAAAAGCATTATTTCCCAGCATCTGGAACAAAGTAGTCACTAAATAGATAATTATTGTCCTCCATAACCCTAAACTTATATTATCTTTCTTGACTTCCATTTAATATCATTAACTAATATTGATCTCTCAGTTTATTAAAACTTCTAGGTCTTTTTCAGACAAACCTTCTTCTGTTAAAATCTCAAATAGTGTATAATTTTAAAGGGAAGTTTTTGGACCTAAGAGTAAGATGACACTTGAATTCAATTAGATCAAGAAATTTAATCATATTTTAAAAATTCTTCTAATCTGAAAATACTAAGCCTTAGTAGAAATATAATCACTACCCTTGCAATAATTTAAAGGGCATGGATAACATGAATACAAATAAGCAACCAACTCTAGAACACCAGAGCCTACATCTGGTATTACTTAAGACTTAAAAGATATTTTTAGGAAAATAACTACTTCCTTGGAGAACTAATAAAATTATGGAACTTATTATACCAAGGAGTGAAGATGTATGAGCCAATCAGATTTATGTAGTTGAAAGGCAGCTAAGTAGGCAAGCGATAAGCATTTATTTTCTTACTAAGTGACTGGCACTGTGCCAGGTCTGGGGCATACAAAGATATAAAAAAGAAAGGACCTTCCTTCAACTTAGCTAATGAGGGAAGATAATACACAAAAGGCTAAAGAGGAATGGGAGCTAAAATAGGAATGAAGCTTCTCAATCTTTGCCTATGTCTGAAACAGGAGCCTTAGGAAAGAAAGAAATAAGTGCATATTAAGTACCTACTATGTATCAAAGACAATGCCAAGCATTTTACAAATTCAGCAATCCTGGGAGTTAGTATTATTATTATCTACATTTTACAGGTAAAAAAAAACTGAAGCAGAAAATCTCTGATAGGTAGATTCTGTTATTCCTTTTTTTTTAAGATGAGGAGGTTTAGGTAGATCTAGCCTAAGTGATTTATCAAGGCTCACAGAGTTATTAAGAGTATGCGAAGATTGAATTTGAACTCAGGTTTTGTTTGAGACTAAGGGCATTTTCCACTGTGCCACCTACCTGACATGGACAATTCAACAGTGGGACAAAAGGGTGGCAGATTCAAAGAGCTTGTAGGCTTTGCATTTTTCCTTTTTCTCCTTTAATCTTCCTTTCCCTTTCCTTACTTCCATCTCTGACATCTCATATTATTTCCTCCATATCTGAGCTCAATTTTGATATCATCAAGGAGGAAATATAATTTTACCAAGCCACATTGAACATTAATGAGAAGACATGTTTTCCATTCACTGGTTTTTAAACTTAAACAGATTCTTTAGTCTCTACAACACACTTTGAGGCCTAGTCAACCTTGGTTCCTCACCTTTGGTTTATAATTGTTACATTTAATTGTTTAGTTTCTGTAAGATTCCTGGGTAGTACAGGAATAGAAATTCTTAAGTAACTCAATTAAATGAAACATTTTAGATGGCAATACTCACAATGCAATTTTAAATTTCTTTAAGGTAGTGGAGTCTTTGAATTTAGTATTCAGGAACCTTAATACACTTATTTTGTCAACAAGAATGCCACCTGCGACATTATCTATGACATTCATAGAAATGACTCATTTGTGGACAAATCAGTTGTGTAATGTTTTTCATAAAGTTTGGCACAGCTGCTTTTTTAATTTGCCTATAAAGTAAAATCATCTCCTTTGGATTAAGGGCTTTCATTTAGATGCTTAAATTTATCTTATTTGCAAATACAATTTCCCCTATTTTATGAGGAAAAAATGTGAAATGAAAGCAAACATGTGTACAAGGATATATATTTATTTTACACTTATAGGAAAGTAACTCACTTCCTACATAGAGCAGCCTTATCTTAGGTCAATAACCAATATTAAAAGTAATTTGCTCAGATAAATTGTAGCAAACAGTTCTTTATACCAATTTTAGAGAAATATATTTTTCAAATATTGAAAGACAGTATAACTTAGTAGATGAAGACTGACTTTGAAGACAGGAATATTTGGTTGCAAAAATCAAGCAAATCACAAACTCTCACTCTTAATAAAATACTTCAACCCTCAAACTTCAATCAATTCCCTATAAGAGTAAGATACAATTCAATCGCACAACATCATTGGTGGAGGAAGTTTTCACTGGGGAGTCACTTATACCAGTGAAATCACAGCTTCTACACTCTTCCTCCCCCCCAAAGGATGGAATAATATCCAGTTTGTAATACCTTATATGAAATCAATGTTACTATTGTTTTCTTTGTTTTCTTTTTTTTTCTTTTTCTTTTTTTTTAATATATTTTATTTGATCATTTCCAAGCATTATTCGTTAAAGACATAGATCATTTTCTTTTCCTCCCCCCCCCCACCCCCCATAGCCGACGCGTAAGTCCACTGGGCATTAGATGTTTTCTTGATTTGAACCCATTGCTTTGTTGATAGTATTTGCATTAGAGTGTTCATTTAGAGTCTATCCTCTGTCATGTCCCCTCAACCTCTGTATTCAGGCAGTTGCTTTTTCTCGGTGTTTCCACTCCCATAGTTTATCCTTTGCTTATGAATAGTGTTTTTTTTCTCCTGGGTCCCTGCAAGTTGTTCAGGGACATTACACCATCACCAATGGAGAAGTCCATTACGTTCGATGATACCACAGTGTGTTTGTCTCTGTGTACAATGTTCTCCTGGTTCTGCTCCTCTCGCTCTGCATCACTTCCTGGAGGTTGTTCCAGTCTCCATGGAACTTCTCCACTTTATTATTCCTTTTAGCACAATAGTACTCCATCACCAACATATACCACAGTTTGTTCAGCCATTCCCCAATTGATGGGCATCCCCTCGTTTTCCAATTTTGGGCCACCACAAAGAGCGCGGCTATGAATATTTTTGTACAAGTCTTTGTGTCCATTATCTCTTTGGGGTACAGACCCAGCAGTGCTATGGCTGGGTCAAAGGGTAGATATTCTTTTAGCACCCTTTGGGCATAGTTCCAAATTGCCCTCCAGAATGGTTGGATCAGTTCACAGCTCCACCAGCAATGAATTAATGTCCCTATTTTGCCACATCCCCTCCAGCATTCATTACTTTCCTTTGCTGTTATGTTAGCCAATCTGCTAGGTGTGAGGTGATACCTCAGAGTTGTTTTGATTTGCATCTCTCTGATTATAAGAGATGTAGAACACTTCTTCATGTGCTTGTTAATAGTTTTGATTTCTTTATCTGAGAACTGCCTATCCATGTCCCTTGCCCATTTATCAATTGGAGAATGGCTTGATTTTTTGTACAATTGATTTAGCTCTTTATAAATATGAGTAATTAAACCTTTGTCAGAGGTTTCTATGAAGATTTTTTCCCAATTTGTTGTTTCCCTTCTGATTTTAGTTATATTGGTTTTGTTTGTATAAAAGCTTTTTAGTTTGATGTAGTCAAAATTATTTATTTTACATTTTGTGATTCTTTCTATATCTTGCTTGGTTTTAAAGCCTTTCCCCTCCCAAAGGTCTGACATGTATACTATTCTGTGTTTACCCAATTTACTTATGGTTTCCTTCTTTATGTTTAAGTCACTCACCCATTTTGAATTTATCTTGGTGTAGGGTGTGAGGTGTTGATCTATTCCTAGTCTCTCCCACACTGTCTTCCAATTTTCCCAGCAGTTTTTATCGCTTTGTTTTCTGACCTGAAACACTTCCTAGCTCTGTGACTCAGGGAAAGTAACTTAATTCCAATTGCTTAACTCTTATCATTCTTCAGCCTTGAAACCAATACTTAATAACAATTCCAAGACAGAAGGTTGTGTTTTTTTATTATCAATGGATAATAAAAGAAAGATTAATGCAAAGTAACAAAATACTATTGAGTGGAAGAGACCAATAGAAATTGAGAGTATCAGAAAGAGGCACAGTATTGTGTAGATGATACCTCTTGAGTTATTTTTGGTCTTCTTGATGATCAATGATACACATTTAAAATATGTTCACACAGACAATGGGATATACAAGAGTGAAGCTCTTCAAAGTATGGTGGGATTGAGCCATTTATTATTATATGAAGCCTGTAGAGGTTATGTAACTGAAATATGATAAATTATAGCATTTAAGGAAAACATCACACAAGGTTTTTTGTTTGTTTGAAAACTGAAGAGCATCAATCCAAAAGTTACATAGTTAGCTTTTCAGTCTACCATTACCCTTATCTTTATTCTTATTGCCATTATTATTTTCACACGTTCCTTTTAACAGGACCATTGGGCTGACCTCATTTTATATGCTTGTGAAACCTGGAGAGTCTATCTGGACCATGTCAGGAAACTGAATCATTTCCATTTGAATTTTCTTAGGAAGATTCTGAAAATCACTGACAAGGTACCAGACACTAAGGTCCTTCTTGCGTTGAACCGCTAAGCTCTCAGATTCTACTGTGGACAATGGGCTGGCCAGTTTGTTATCTTATGGAGACCTCACACAAGGCAAGTACTCAGAAAGAGTACAGAACAAGCTATATAAGGACTCTCTAAAGGTTTCTATGATGATCTTTGATATTGATTGTGAGACATGGGAGAGACACTGCCATTGTATCATCCTGTATTAATTACCTGCTCACATCAAAAATAGAATTGTTCTCGATGAGTAAAACAGAATTATAGTAGCTCAAAGGAAATGTGAAATATATACATTTAGGAACATCCTATTACATTCCAAATTTTCATATGAGCTATTTGTGACCTACCTGTGGTATAGCCTTCCAAATTCATATTGGTCTGAACAGCCACAGATACACTGTAGATGTACCCAGACATACTGATGTCATTTTGTCCATTCCCATAAGAAGGACAACAATCAACATTTAATACGGTGATCTCTTCACAAAAACCTGTGAATTAGCTAATGCAAATGTGATTGCTATTTTATAGAGGCTGATGGAGCTTAAGTGCTTTGACAATTTACTCATTTAATGAGTGTTAAAGTGGGGACTCAAATCTAGATTTCCCGATTAAAAGTCAAATAAACTATCTAATTCATGTTGCATAGCCATAATTTCAAATAAGGACAAAGAAGAATCAAGAATGATTCTGAGGCCATAAAATAGGGTAATTGGAGGATTATGATGCCTTTAGAAAAAATATAGATTTTGGGGGAATGATAATGATGCTGTTTTTAATGTATTGACCTTGAGATGTTTGTGGGATGTCTAGGGCAAAAAGTGGATTATTGATATCTAATTTGGAGTGGGAGAAAAAGCAGAAATGGATATTGAAAAAGAAAGAGACAGAGAAAATCATTTTCATAAAAATGGTATTTGAAGGTATGGGAGTACACAAGATAATAGAAAAAGAAATAAACAGAGATGATAAAGAGTTGAAACTTACCTCAAATAACCAAATAGCCTTCTAAGTGAAATAGATGAATATTTTTAAATGCAAATTGTTCAGATTAACAGAAGAAAAAATAGAATGATTAACTCCATATCAGAAAAATAAATTAGACAAGACATTAATGAATTTCCTAAGAAAAAAGTCTCAGAGCCCAATAAATTCATAAGTAAGTTATACTGAACATTTAAGAAACTATTAATTCTAATAATATATCAACTACTTGGGAAAATAACTGAAGAATGAAGTCCACCAATTTCCCAGTTTCCTTTTATGAGATAAAATAATGTTGTTATCTAAAGCAGGAAGAGAAAAATCAGAGAAATATTTATAGACTCATCTCCCTAATGAATATTGATGTAAATTTTTTAAAGATTATACTATTGAGGATATTCTAGCAAGATATAAAAAGGATAATACACCCTAGCCAAATGAGTTTTATATTAGGAATGTAGATATGGTAAAAATCATGTAGACTGAGCTCCTCATTTTACAAATCAAGTAAGTGAAGACCTAGGGTTATTAAGTGTTTTCCCCAATGTCTCAGAGTATTAAGGTATCAGAAGTGACATGTGAACTGTAAATATTTATTTGTGGTTGGACTTGAATTATAATTTGCGGTCACCAGGGATTTAATTTCTAAATCCCAAAATGGATTATTAAAGTAAAATGTAATTTATGGTAGTTTTATTTACCATAGAGGGAAGATATTAAGGGATGAGAGAGAAAAAAACTGCAGCTTCTCTGAGCCAGGTAGAATTTCTAAGACCTGAATCAGGGAAAAGAGTCTCAAGACAATGAGCCTTTCTTGGAGGTTCACACCTCCAGAAAGGTGGGGTCACTAAGTCAGCCTTTCACTCACCAATGATGACTATCTAAAAGAAAAGCAGTCTGAGGTCTCCTGCACTAGCTCCTCCAGGGTCAGGTTCCACAGCCAAGTCCAAGTGTCTGTCTTCTAGTTTCTCCTCCAAGTGATTCTTTTTCACTCCAAGCTCAAGAGACTGATCCTCCAGTACAACTCCGAATCAGAGTTCTCTGATCTAACTTGAATCAAATCTCTTCATCTCTCTTGTGGTTCTCTATTTAAAGATCTTTTTCTCTTGTGTCACCTCCCCTAAATTTCACATCTACCAATCACAGTAGATGTTGCTCTCCAGGACTTCCCACTCATTCACAAGGGGGTCACAGACCTCCCACACAATGCATGAAATGGCTGTTCACACCTTTTTGTGATTAGTTATAACTTTTGTTGTTAGTTAACATCTTTTTTTGGTTAGTTCACCTTTTGTAGTTAGTTAACAGCTTTTGTTGGTAGATCTACTTCAAATACTGAGTTACCACCTTTTAGGTATTAAAATTTAAAAATAGATCATGGATTACAATTCAATCATACCAATAAAAGAAGAGCTAAATATCTTCATTGTTACAATCAGGAGTAAGCTAAATCCAATCTTAACAGAAAGCAAGCCCTTTTATTTCATTACTCCATAATCTGCTATTCAGTACCACAAACTGCCTATCTTGTATGCACACACACATACACACACACATACACATACACAATGACTTTTTTCACCTTTATTACATTGTAGGAAATCTAACTAGAACAGTGTAACATAAAATAATTTTTTTTTCTTGCAGTACTTTGAATAGTAGAATGCCTGTTCCTTAATATACTTTTTTGTTGTTGATATTGTTTTGCATTGTTTTATTGGTGATTTTATAAATATTATTAGCAACTTAAGTGTTAAATATAAACATTTCAATAAAAAGAAAAAAAATTAAATGAGGCATGTGTATGAAAATGTAGGGTTTTGTATTATGTGCAATTGTAAAGTATATATTAAATTTAAGACTTTAGCTCCAAATGTGCTCTGCTTGTCTATGTTGCATTCTTCTCTCTCCTGTGTGTGTGTGTGTTTTTAAGTATTTCATATACGCTTTTCTATTCCCTTTTTTTGGCAAAATTATCAGGGCCACACACTCCTCACAAGTACTTTCTCATTGAAATAGATAGCAACCTTTCTTTGTAACTATATATATATATATATATATATATACATATATATATATATAGATAGATAGATAGATAGATATATATTAGCAAGGAAAACAAAAAGACCCACTTACTTGCTGGATAAGAAAATACATTTCATAATGTACTTCTGGTCCTGTATGACAAAAGGTAGAAAACACTTTATCAACAGTTTTCAAGAATCATAATTTGTCATTGCATTAATCATAATTCTGAAGTGTTTTGAAATTGCTTTCCTTTACAATATTTAATTTATGACTAAATTGTTTTCCTAATGTTTCTCATTCCATGCCGCAGCCTGATAATATTTAGATTCCTGGGGGCACTTGGGTAGCTCAGTGCATTGAGAACCAGGCCTAGAGACGGGAGGACCTAGGTTCAAATCTGACCTCAGCAACTTCCTAGCTGTGTGACCCTGGGCAAGTCACTTGACCCCTATTGCCTAGCCCTTACCACTCTTCTTCCTTGGAGCCAATACAAAGTATTGACTCCAAGATGGAAGGTAAGGGTTTAAAAAATATTTAGATTCCTCTGGTTTTGACTTTATTTGTCATTTCCTATGGCAAATACAATAATATTTGATAATTATATTATATGACTAAATTTTCACCCATGTACCACTTTGTTTTCAATTATTTCTCATTACTTAAAGTCCTGTTAAAAAAAATTAGGAACACATTGGTACTGTCCCTATCTTTGTCCTCACCCTTTTCAAATACATACATATTATTCTGGTTTTTTTCTGGGTTGAATAATATGCATAGTTTAGTGTACTTTTAGTTATAATTCCAAACTGAGTTTCAGAATAGTTGAGCCCATCCCTAGCTTAACCAAAGTCTATTGTGTATTAATGTACCCATCCTAAAACAGTCCCTCCAACAAATTCCATTTTCATTTCTGTTATTTTATCAAATTTATGACATGGGAAATAACCTTAGATAGTTTTAAAACTTGCATTTCTTTTTTTAAGTTACTTATTCTTATCTTTCTAACACTTCTTTCTTTCATTATTTTTTCCCAGGAAAAAGAAGGCTATTTTTTTACCCCCACAAGACACATATTGGCAGTCAAGTCTAGAGTTTAGGACATTTGACTCTCATTCAATTCTCTGCATAGTATGCTAGTAAGTTAGGCCACCCAGCAAAAATATTTCCTGGGTCAGGAAAAGATGGATAGTTAGTTGATGATATTGATGATGCTGATGCTGTTATTGATGATAATGATGATGATGATGATGATGATTTTTATATTGAAGGTGATGTTGATGACCTTGATGATATGAATGCTGACAATATTATTATTGATGTTGATGTTCTTGTAGATGTGCTGGGGTTGATGATGCTGATGTTATTGATGATGATGTAGATGATGTTGATGATGATATTGATGATGTTGATTATGATGCTGTTACTGATGATGATATTGTTGACAGATCCTGTTGATGATGATATTGATGTTGATGATGAAATATTGTTGATGTTGTTTATGATGATTATGATGATGATGACAATGATGATTGTATTTGAGTTGGAGGTTTTTCTTCCATTTGTAACTTTCTGATGTTTCCCACTCTAATGATTACAATTTTCTTGGAGATTGTCTCCAACCTCTTTCACCCTTCCATTGTATTGGTCTTTTTCCTCCCCCCCCCAATCCCCTTTATGAGTTTCTTCATGAAATATATAATTACCCCATTTTATCTTTTCCCATTTCTCTTAGTATTATCCCCTTTTTAAACACTAGTTAATATATATATGCATATATATACACATATTTGACATACCATTCTATACTTTTTGTCACTGTATCCTCTAAGTATACTTTTTTAACTACCCTGATGATAATATGATAATAACAATTTTAAGAGTTGCCAATGTTATCTTTTTTATAGGAATACAAAATCATTTGAACTTATTGGGTCTCTTTAAAAATGTTGTTGTTTTTCCCTTTCTTAATTACCTTTTGTTTATTCTCTTGGGTTTTATATTTTGGCATCAAAATTTCTGTTTAAGTTCAGTCGTTTCTTTATGAATGTTTGGAAGTCTTCTATTTTATTAAATGACCATACTTTCCCCTGCAGGAATATAGTTGATTTTTCTGGGTAGTTGATTCTTGGTGGTACATCCTGTTCCCTTGCTTTCTGAAATATCATATTCCATGCCTTCCAGTCTTTCAGTGAGAATGTAGCCAGGTGCTGTGTTATCCTAAGTGTGGTTCCATGATATATGAATTTTTTTTCCTTAGTAGATTGTAGTATTTTTTAGAGCCCTGAGCCTGGCAAACCTGTGGCAGCAAGGCATTCCCTAAAGACTGGTGTCCTCACCCTGAGATTCTAGTGAACACCAGAGATTCAGTACAATAGATGGGGGAAAGCTCCTGTGACCTTCCTTCTTCCTTTCACTTAAACTCAATAATTCAGACTTCTCTGTGTAGCTTTCAATTTGAATCAAGCAGGAGGTTCCCCCAACTCTGTTCTATTGTTAGTTTTGGTTTTCTGTCCCCTTGAAGCACTTTGTTTTTTATTGATATTTAAGGGTTTTCACAGACATCTGGACCTTTGCTGCTTGTAAGCCTTTCTTTCCTTCATAATGCAGACATTTTTTTTTTCCATTTGTTTAACCAATGGCTCTTACTCTAATATATTCTTAATTAAAAGCTCTAAAATTTAAGAGAAAAGTTAATTAAAGGTTGGGGAAATTAAGTGTTTTGCTTTTATTGTGTAAAAGAACAGGCATAAGTATAAAAAAGCAACAATATAATTGAGTAGCAGATGCTTCTGTATAATAATTAAGAAGCAGACATTGCTCCTTGCCTAAAATGACTTTCATTGATCTAATAGCTTGCTATCAACTAAAAATAAAATAAACTGATTGATATCAATGACAAAAAGGCACATGCATGTGTGTATGTGTGTGTGTGTGTGTGTCTGATAAAGAGAGAGAGAGAGACAGAGAGACAGAGAAAGAGAATTATATCATTATACAAGTACTAGCTCTTCCACTCATTACCTGTGTGAGCTTGGTCAATTTACTTCCTCTCTCTGAGACTCATTTCATCATCTGGGAAATAGGGGGTAGCAAGGTTGAACTAAATGACATCTAAATTCCCTTCAAGTACTAAGCCTGTGTTCCTATCATCCAATGGCTGCTAAGTGTTTAGGAAAGGGTAATTTGATTTTCAAAAAGTGAGCATATAAATGGACAAAGAAAAAGAAATGTGGGAGGTTGATCAGAAGGAAAAGGTAGATAAAATAATGAGAGCAAAATATCAGAAAGACAAGAGTAAGGAAAAGAAAGAAAGACTAGCAAGAGATTACATTAAACAACTGAAAAGGAGATAAATTGAGGAACAAATGCTAAAAAGAGAGAAGAAAAAATGAGATATTGTAGAATGAATAAGACTTAGATAATTCAGAAAGAAGGGTATGTGGTTCAAAATTATAGCATAAATCAGAAAAATCTGAGCTCAATTCTTCACTTTTATAGAGTAGGAACATCTAGAAAGGTAATATCAATAACCATTAAAGGGAAAAAACTGGGGAGGAAATTGATCTGTCTACAACTATTATTTTTCTTCCTTCTTCCAGGTTTGGTGATTTCATGTAAAATTAAACTTAAATAATGATCACTTTTGTTAATTATATCTTTAATTTTAAATATAACCCATAATCATAAGGCTGAGGTGCATAAAAAGACTCTAAAATGCCCACTATTAATTTACAAAGGACCTATGTTCCTTTTCTATTGGAGGGAGGAGGAGGAGGAGACACTATTTCAGGAAGCAAATGGGGAGTCATTTTTATTCTTAAAGGGATATTGTTAGATACTACTTCTTTCCTTAGATTCTACAGTCCAGTCAAACTAGACTTTTTGGTGTTCCTAACACAATGGTGTTTTGTTTCCTGACTCCACAATTCCATATTAACTGTTTGACATGCCTGGAATATTCTCTCTTTCCATTTCTGCTTCATATACTCCCTTATGTTCTTCGTGTCTCAGCTTAAAAACTACATTCTTACATTATACTATTTTTAAATTTTCTCTTCCTCTCACCAGTGCAAGCAGCCTTAATTCCCTTTACTACCTCATTTGATGTTTACTCAGTAAATACATATATGATTGTATCTATGATTTTCCTAAATAGAACACAGCATATATGAAAACAGAAATGACTTAATTTTTCATTTGTCATTAAGTGAACTCTTCTTTCTGTCTTCTATCCCCTAATTAGAATATGAGCTCCTTGATATTATTTTCTATTTGTATCTCAAATACATAGCACAATTCTACACCTATAATACACATTTAAAAGCTTTTCCATTTAGTATTTTTATGCCAACCATTTAGCATAGTTCATTGCATACAGCCAAGCGATAAGATGTTTAATCTATTATTTGTCTGTAATATTTACTTACTAAATGTTTATTAATTAATTTGTCACTCAATATATGAGTAATTCTATATCATTCTTTTTCTAAATTAAAAACTATCATATCTCTATCATCACTTTAGCCACTGTAGAAATTTTATTATAATTATGTAAAAGGGCAAAATCTTAAAGGACAAGTAGAGATTCATTGACCCCTTATTAAGGTTGCTTGAGAGAAGGATTCTTATTTTAAGTATGTATCAGACTATATTATCTTAAAAGGTCACCTCAAACTTAAAGGGTCTTTGAGTCTTTAGTTTAGGTACCTATAAATCCTTTTTAAAGAAATGTTCACAATTCTTTTTTTTTCTTTTGTTTATTTTATTGTGACATTCATTTCTTTTAAAATTTTTAGTTTCATACTATCTTCCTCCTTCCCAGACTTCTCCAATTTATTGAGAAGGCAAAAAATGATGCCAATTATTAAATTAAATATTTTTTTTTCTTATTAGCTTCATCAAAGAAGAGGAAAAAATAATGTGAGAAAATTATTGTTAAATTTGCACTCCAAGTTCAAGAGATTCTCTGGAGATGCATAACATTTTCCATTGTGAGTCCTTTGTAATTGTCTCACATTGTTCTTATTGTTCAGAATAGCAAAGTCTTTCATAATTGATCATCATTTCAACATTTCTATTCCTTTACATAATTATGGTTCTTCTCACATGGATCATAATGGTTCTCACTTCTTTTTCCATCAGTTCATTTTTTCTGAAACTACCATCTCCTTATTTTTATAACACCATGGTATCCCATCACAATCATATATCACAATTTATTCAACTGTTCTCCAAATCATTCCCTAGGACCTAAAGAACTGCTAGTAATGTATAAAAATGCCCTTTTCCTTTTGTTTTGACCTCTTGAAAATAAAAAAAAAAAACCAAATAGTAGTATTTCTAGATCAAAGAGTATGCATAGTATTATTATCGTCTTTGGGGCTTAAGTTTAGATTGTTATCCAAAGTGATTGGATCAGTTTACTACTTCATCTATTCATTACTGAGT
Source organism: Monodelphis domestica (assembly GCF_027887165.1). Classification (NCBI taxonomy): domain Eukaryota; kingdom Metazoa; phylum Chordata; class Mammalia; order Didelphimorphia; family Didelphidae; genus Monodelphis; species Monodelphis domestica. The sequence goes on along the minus strand of NC_077228.1, from coordinate 97,947,226 downwards.
CTATTTTCTTAGTGCCCTCCAGGAATAAAGATGTGAGGGGCTACCTAAAAGTTGTTTTAATTTGTATTTCTCTAGTCAATATTGACTTAAAATATTTTCCTATGACCATAGATAACTTTGATTTCTTCTTCTGAAAACAGTCTGTTTGTATTATTTGACCATATATTAACTGGGAAATGGATTTTAATTTTGAAATTTGACTTAGTTCTCTCTATACAGATGAGAAATGAGGCCTTTATTAGGCAAACTTTTTAAAAATTTTTGTTATTACTTCATCACAATCATATGCCACAACTTGTTCAGCCATTGCTAAATTTATAAGCAATCCCTTAATTTCCAATTCTTTGCCATTACAAAAACCTGCTATAAATATTTTTGTAGAAAAATGTTCTTTTCCTCTTGATTTGCTCTCTTTAAAGTACAAAACAGGTGATAGTATTTCATTTTCCTAAAAAGTAGGTTTTAGAATGTTCCCTTACTCCAGCCATATCACTGCTGGGTCTGTACCCCAAAGAGATGATGGACAAAAAGACTTGTACAAAAATATTCATAGCTGCGCTCTTTGTGGTGGCCAAAAACTGGAAAACGAGGGGATGCCCATCAATTGGGGAATGGCTGAGCAAATTGTGGTATATGTTGGTGATGGAATACTATTGTGCTAAAAGGAATAATAAAGTGGAGGAGTTCCATGGAGACTGGAACAACCTCCAGGAAGTGATGCAGAGCGAGAGGAGCAGAACCAGGAGAACATTGTACACAGAGACTAATACACTGTGGTATAATCGAATGTAATGGACGTCTCCATTAATGGCGGTGAAATGTCCCTGAACAATTTGCAGGGATCCAGGAGAAAAAAACACTATTCATAAGCAAAGGATAAACTATGGGAGTGGAAACACCGAGGAAAAGCAACTGCCAGAATACAGCGGTTGAGGGGACATGACAGAGGAGAGACTCTAAATGAAAACTCTAATGCAAATATTATCAACAAAGCAATGGGTTCAAATCAAGAAAACATCTAATGCCCAGTGGATTTACACGTCGGCTATGGGGGGTGGGGGGGAGGAAAAGAAAATGATCTATGTCTTTAACGAATAATGCTTGGAAATGATCAAATAAAATATATTTAAAAAAAAAGAATGTTCCCTTACAGGATGAAGTTTTCATAATCAAAACTACTTTTTTAATTTTTTCTGACAAACTTTCATGTTATATCTGTTGGGACCTGGCATATTAATATTGGGGTATTTCTTTTGAGGTAGATGGTACAGTGGGTATAATCCCTGATCTGAAGTCAGAAAGACCCAATTTCAAAAAAGACTCAGACACTCACTAGCTTTTTGATCCTGTGGAAGCTGCTTAGCACCTGTTTGCTTCAGTTTCTGCTTGTGTAAAATGGGGGTAATAATCACTTCTTACTCTTGGGGTTGTTGCAAAGAACAACCAAGATCATAATTGCAAACTTCTTAGCAAAGTTCTTGGCATGCAGTAAGTGCTATATAAATATTATTTTAATAGCTTATAATCAGAATAATTTTTCAGATCCAAAGAAATTACAACATTACAAAATTGAATTTCTCCCAACTAAGAGGTGTCCTATAGGTAGCATCCCCTCAATTTCAAATTCCTTACTAGGTGCTTAAAAATCTTTAATGTTATGCTATTTAAAATTAAATGTCATATGTATGTCACACATTGATGACTTATCAGAAATATGATAGAATGTAGCCTAGTGGAAAAGCAAATAATATCTATCCTTATTTACTATAGATCTATTAACTGAAAAATTCATATAGGATTGAAAAGTATTCTGGTTTTCCCATTAACAAGAAATAAAATTATGTCATGAGCATAGAGTAATCAAAAGTTCTTTAGGTAAAATTCCTACTATCTGCTTCTCAGAAATCCAATAACCAGTTGATTAGTTTCCTATAAAATGACAGAAAATTGTCTAGTCCAAATTACTAGCAGGCACTTGAAGAGCTAAGTTAGAGATCAGAATGTGAATCCCTATTCTAATCTGAAGGATGTTACTGATTTTGGTTTTTATCCATATTGATTGAGACAATTGAAGAAAGGCATTTATATTGGCTAGATTTCATTTTTTCTATGATTTTTTGATTCTCTTAATGATAATTTGAACACGGAATTGACTGTGCACATGTGTGTGTATGTGTGTATGTCTATGTGTGTATGTGAGACAGAGGGAGAGTTAAAGGTATAGTGATAGAGAATGAAATTATATATGTAAGAAAGTTTTACTGTTTTTCCCCCATTTAATGGCTATTTTGTCCAAATTAAGAAGGTGGAAGAAAAGAGACAGAGTCAGAGACAGACAGAGAGATCATAATAACATGAGTTTATCTGTGGATTAGAAAAACTAGTTTTGCTGATTTCTATTTGATAGTTTTTTATTCAAATTATAAGTCTTAATAATTTTCTGTATCACATTTTACCTGAGAATGCTACCTTAAAATCTCTAATTTGGGGACATCTAAGTGACTCAGTGACTAGACAGTGAGACCTAGAGATGGGAGTTCATGGGTTCAAATCTGGCCTCAGACAAGTTCTAATTGAATGATCCTGGGAATTCTAGTCACTTAACTTCTCATGCTTAGCCCTTACCTCTATTTTGCCTTAGAATTAATATGTAGAATTCATTCTAAGATGGAAGATAAGTTTCTTTTTAAAAATAAAATAAAATAAAATAAAATCCCTAATTGTCAGGATCCTTTGGATATTTTGTAAATCCCATAACCAACAGTATTTTAGAGATCACAAGATCATTTTTATAACTAAAAAAAATAATCCAAAACATTTGCTGACCCACAGGTAAAAAGTTATGATTAATTTTCAAGTATTTTGTAGATCAGTTCTCTCTTGGAGTTAAATGGATCTACAAGGTTTTCAGGTTGAGGAACATACTGTATTTGGGAGTTATCCCCAAACAACTAATGTTCTTTTTTCTTATATGTTTAGAATTATTATTTTTAATAGTTGTTGTTTTTTGCAATTGAAGAGACTAGTAGATTCACTAACCACTTTCTCCTTCTTTTGCCCTCTTAATCTCTTGGTAAACCAGATTTTCTTCTCATCAGGCTCTGGTCCCCTTATCATATTGCTGATTTTGTTCTCCCAAATCTCAAAATTGGATCACTCCTACCATCTGCTAGCTTTGTTCCTATTTGTTTCCAAAGGAAGGTCAAAAAAATCAAACAGCTGTTCTACTTGGGCCCCCTACAAATTTGTTACACATTAAATGGGTATTCATTGCTTCCCATAAAATATTTCTGTATCTTTTCATGTTATATTAGATTGTGAGCTTCTTAAGAGCAGGGACTTTCATCCCCCCCCCCTTTTTTTGTATGTCAGTGTTTAGCACAGTCCCTTGCACATTGAAGGTACTTAATGTTTATTAAATGACCATCTCATTTTCCATAGCAGCTCTTCCAAATCTTTGCATTCCTCCTTCAAACTTCCATAGTTCCTCCTCAGTCTCCCCCTCTTCAACTGAAAACTTTGCCTCATATTTTATTGAAAAAATAGACTAGTCAACAGAAGCTTTTTTTCCTCTCCTCATCTCATGCCACTCAGATGCTTTCTGTGACTGTCCTCCTTAACCCTAATGTTTTTCTCTAATCCTTCTACCCTTTGAGGCTAAACTTGTTGAGAAAACCATCTACAATTGTGCCTCCACTTCCTCTCATTTCACTTTCTTCTTAATTCCCTATAGGTCTGGTTTATGACCTATTTTTTAATATTCAAATATAACTACTTTCTCCTAAATTACCAGTGATCTCCTAATTCCCAATTCCAATGACCTATCTTCAATCCTTGTTATACTTTATATATATATATCCTTCTAATGGTACCCTTCTCCTTAACACTCTCTTCCCTCTAGGTTTTCAGGAAAACACTTTCTCCTAATTCTCTTCCTACTTACTTGACTATTTTCACATTACATTGCTGTATTTTTATCCAGGTCACACTCACAATTCATGGTGTCTTTCAGGGAGCTGTCTTGAGTCCTTCTTTCTTTTACTTCTAGTCTACTCAATTTACAGATATCAGTTCACATAGATTTATATCTATATTAATTATTATCAAATTTGTTCATCCATCTTTAACCTCAATGCTATCTAGTTTTTTATCTCCAACTGCCTTTGAGATATCTTGAAGTAGAGGTCCAGTAAAAATCTTACTCATTATGTCCCAAATTAATTTTTCCTCTTAAAATCTTGCCACTTTCTAATTTCTCTATTATTGTGGAGGATATTATCATTTTGCCAGTGTCTGGGATAGCAATATAAATGCCATCACTGACTGGTCACTACCTCTTCCAGCCATTATGTAATCAGATGTCAAAATCCTTGAATTTCACCACACTCTCTCTTAAATATATCCCCATCTCTCTTTTGATACTTCTACTACCATGGTATGGACACTCATTACCTTGTATCTGGACTATCACAATAGCCTTTTTACTTTGTCTGCTCCCCTCAATTTTCTCCTCATCCCATTTCTTATTTTTGTGTGTTTGAAGGTTTTGGACAAGCTGAGTTTCCTTTATTCCACTGTCTTAGTTCCCAGAATTCAATTCTTCTTGAGGAACATCTTTTTTTCTGCCATATACCCTTCATCAGTGACACTAGCCCCCTTGCTGTTCTACAGTAAAGACATTCATCTTCCAGTTCTGGGAAATTTAACAGTCTCTTTCCCATGCTTGGAATTCAGTCTTTTCTCATCCCTGGGTTCTGGTATCTCTTTCCTCAAATCCTGGCTAAATTCTCATCTTTTATAGTAAGTCTTTATAAATCTTAACTATAAAATCTTCTCTCCTTTTAAACACTAGTTATTCTCCACACATAGTTCTTTTATTTTTTGATTTAACATTTATTTTTATTTTTACATAAAATATTATCTATAAGATATATAATAAATATGATAAATTATAAATATATAAGGAATTATAATAAATATGCTTTTCTAAGAGAAACAAATTGTCCCATTTCATGTCTGAAAATACCTCATTCTTTCTCCTCTTGCCTCCAAACATTTCTCTATCTTTAAGAAGGCAGGTAATATTATATAGGTTGTATATAGTATTATATAATACATATTTCTATGTTCATCATGCTGTGAAACAAAACACATATTACTTACATTAGAGAAAAATTATATAGGAAATAATATGAAGAATATTATTAATTTGCATTAAGGCTCAATCTGTCCTTTCTATAATGGTGACCATAATTTTTCATCATGACTCCCTTGGAGTTGCTTTGGATGGATACTTGCTTTTTGAAAATAGTTATATCATTCACAGTTAGTAATCACAAATTATTCTTGTTTCTGTGTAAAAAGTCATGTCATTTTGCTTACTTCACTATCCTTCCCTTTATAAAGATTCTCCAAGTTTTTTCATGATCATCTTTTTTTTTGTTATTTTTTTATGGCTCAGTATCATTTATGTACCACAATTGTTCAGCCATTCCCTAGTTGATGGACAACAATTCAGTTTCCTGTTCTTTCCACCATAAAAGAGCTGTTATACAAAGTTGTAGGATGTAAAATAAACCCACACAAATTATTAGCATTTCTTTATATTATTAGCAAAGACCAACAGCAAACTTTAGAAAAAAATTTCCATTTAAATTAATTGTAGACAATAAAGACTGCTTGTGTGTCTACCTGCCAAGGGAATTATAATAATATAATTAGAAAACACTTTTCACAAAATCACAAAAATCAGATCTGAACATTTCAAAAAATTATAATTGATCATGATTGGTGGTGCCAATATAATAAAAATGACAGTCCAACAGAAATCCATCTACTTATTCAGTGTCATACCAATGGAATTGTCCAAAAATTATTTTACAGAGCAGAAAAATAAAAAAAAATGTTTGTATGAAATAATCAAGGGAAAAATATCAAGGGAATCAATGAAAACAGATGAAATAACATGATCTAGGTGTATGAGATCTCAACCTATATTACAAAGCTGTAATCATCAAATCTATCTGATATTGTCTAAGAAAGAGAGCAGTGAACAGTAGAGTAGATTAGCTACACAATATATGGTATAAAATAATTAAAGTTATTTGGTGTTTGGCATATGTAAAGGTCCAAGTTTTTGAGACAAGACAGTATTGTTTGTTGAAAAATTCTGGGAAAACAGACAAAAAATGTTATGTCAGAAAAAGGTTACAGATCAACATCCCCCAACCTATATCATGAAAAATTTATAGTGGATACATAGTGGATACATTCACAGTTCCACCAACAATGTATTTGTGTCCATATTTTTCCTAACCCCTCCTACATTTGTCATTTTACTACTTTATCATTTTAATTGTTCTAATAGGTATGAGATGATATCTCATAGTTGCTATTTAAGATATTTTCTCTGTGTTCATTGAGGAGATTGGTCTATAGTTTTCTTTCTCTGTTTTTGACCTGCCTGGCTTTGAAATCAGTACAATATTTGGGTCATAAAAGGAATTTGGTAGAACTCCTTTGCTTATTCCACCATATAGTTTGTATCACATTGGGATTAGTTATTCCTTGAAAGTTTGATAGAATTCATTTGTGAATCTACGTGGTCCTGGTGATTTTTTTCTTAGGGATTTCTTTGATGGCCTTTTCAATTTCTTTTTCTGATATGGGATTATTTAGGTATTCTATTTCTTCTTTTGTTACTATAGGCAATTTATATTTTTTGTAAATATTCATCATATCACCTAGATTGCCATATTTATTGCCTTATAATTGGGCATAATAGGTTTAATGATTGCCTTAATTTCATCTTATTTAAAGTAAGGTATCCCTTTTCATCTTGGATAATGTTAATTTTGTTTACCTCCTTCTTTTTTAGTTAGATTGACCAGTATTTTGCCTATACATGTAATTTTATTAATTTCTTCTTTAATTTCCTCTTGACTACTGCTTTGGCTGCATCCCATATATTTTATTAGGATATCTCATCTTTGTCATTTTCTTCAAGGAAATTATTGTTTCTATGATTTGTTCTTTAACTAACCAATTTTGGAGAATCATATTATTGATTTCCAATTAATTTTTGTTTTTTCTCTCCACGTACACTTAATTACTATTATTTTTATTGCATTATGGTCTGAAAGGGTTGCATTTATTATTTTTGCTTTTATGTACTTGTTTCCAAAGTTTTCATGTCCCAGTACATGGTCAGTCTTTGAGAATATACCACGTGATGCTGAAAAAAAAGGTATATTCCTTTTTGTCTCTATTTATATTTCTTCACATCTCTGCCATCTCCAATTTTTCTAAGATTTCATTCTCATATCTTACCTCATTCTTATTTATTTTTTCATTTGATTTATCTAGATCTGATAAAGGAAGTTTCAGGTCTCTCACTGGTATAGTTTTACTATCTATTTCCTCCTTTATTTCCACTAGTTTTTCCTTTATGAATTTGGATGCTTTGCCATTTGGTGCATACATTTGGGTACTGATATTTCTTCATTATCTATACTGCCTTTTATCAGGATGTAATTACCTTCCCTATCTCTTTTACCTAGATCTTTTTTTTACTTTGATCTTTATTTTTACTTTGACTTTGTCAGATATTTTGACTCTTGCCTTCTTTGTCTCAGTTAATGTCCAATAGATTTTGCCCCATCTTCTTACCTTTACCATGTGTGTGTCTACCTTCCTCATGTGTGTTTCTTGTAGACAATATATGGTAAGATTTTGTTTTCTAATCCATTCTGCTATTTGCTTGCTTTTTATGAGTGAGTTTATTCCATTCACATTCAGAGTTATGATCACTAGCTGTGTATTTCACAACATTTTGATTTCTACTCCTAGTCCTGCACTTTTTTCTTTCACTGTTTCCTTCTTAACCAGTGTTTTATTTTTAATTAGTCCCCCTATTACCCAGCCATATTTTGCCTCCCTTCCCTCTTGTTCTTATTCCTCTCTTATTTTTCTTTAGGGTCATTTTACTCTACCCACCCACTCTCGCTCCCTTGTATTATTACTCTCCTCACCATTCTGTTTCTTACCTTTCTACTTCTCTATGGGGCAAGAATCAATTCTCTGCCCCAATTGATCTGGTTGTTCTTCCCACTTTGAGTCAATTTCAGTGAATGCAAGAATTAAGTATTTCCTGTTTCAGACTTCTTTACCCTTCCTGTGTATTGGTGCTCTCCCACACTCCTACCATGTACTTCTTTATGACATATACATTTACCTCATTTTGTCTCTTTTCCCATTTCTTTTAGTAATGACCTCTTTTTTACCTCTAGTTTTATATCTATTCATCTATTTATCTCTATCCATCCATCTATCTATCTATCTATCTATCTATCTATCTATCTATCTATCTGTCTGTCTGTCTGTCTGTCTGTCTGCCTATCTATCTATCTATCTATCTATCTATCTATCTATATCTTTGCATTTTGGCTGTGACTAGGCTGCCTGCTCTGTGCTTCTCTTCTAGCTGCCTCTATTGCCCTGAGCCTGGCAAAGCTTTGCTGGCAAGGTACTCCCTCTGAACTAGCTCCCTTGCCCACCAAGAGACTACAACCCTCACCAGAGGCTTAGTGCTATAGCTGAGGGAGGGGTCCTGGGACTTCACTTATTCCTTCCCCTTAATGTCACATATTCTAGAGTTCTGTCTTTTTTTGGGAGGGTATACCTTTTAAGTTGGGTCCAGGCGTAGGGTTCCCTAGTTCTGTCCTATTGTTAGATTTGGTTTTCAGTCCCATTGAAGCATTGTGTTTTTAGTTGGTGAGGAAGGGTTTGCGGAGGTCTGAGCTAGTCCTGTCTCTAAGCTGCAATCTTGACTCTGCCTATCTATCTATCTATCTATCTTCTGGATTTTAGCAAAGACTTAACCTTCTTGTAAAGTAATGAGGAAGAGTTGAATTCTCTGAATATGCCTCCTCAGTGAGTATTTAACAATCAGAAATGTTTTAGGATTTCCAAGGGAGGTACTGAATGGCTGAATGGTGCACTTACAAGTGATATATATATATATATATATATATATATATATATATATATATATATATATATATATATATAGATAGATAGATAGATAGATAGATAGATAGATAGATAGATAGATAGATAGATCTGCACCAGAGGAGTAAGGATTATTGGTTGTTGAGTTGTTGTTGTTGTTTATTTGAATGATAGAGAGAGATAATTGGCCAGACTAAGATATATCCTCTGGTCAAATAATAAATTAATTATACTGCTCCTTGGGGATTTCAATCCTTAAAAATAGATATTTATTAAATTATTTTTGACTGAAATAATCACTTATACACTGGATTTCAAAGATTTGTTCAAATGTTTTCTTACTTGGTCTTTAGAGCAGCTCTGTCAAGTAGATATCATGGTTATCATCCCCATTTCATTTACATAGTTTTAAGTGATTTTCCCCATCACATAGAAAGTGGTCTGAGGTCTTTTCAGTCTTTCTGACATTATCTCTAGCACTTTGCTATGCTACTTCTGAAAATGTGAGATTTGAAATTATTTTAGTTTTTTCTCTTCCCTGCAGTAAGAAGATTCAACCACCACTTCCAAAGACATTTAAAATTTTAATCAACTTAAGAGAATATAGAAAAACTTGAGAATGAAGAACAAAGAGAAACATAATCAGAATAAATCTAAGAAGGGAAATATTTTCTGCCATAATACATGATTATATGAGATAAAGATTCTTTTTTAAATTCCTTTTTCAGTATGTAGTGAATATATTATTGTATTCTGTATTCCATTCTATATAATGTATTTTTTAAAATTTCACTCATTAATATTAAATTAATAGGAAATTATTAATATGTAATTACTGAAATCATACAAATCTATTTATATCTATTTATAATATTATTTTCTATTTCTTTCAGTTAATTAGCAAAGTGTAGGAAAACTTCCCTGCAATTTATTGATAATTTTAATGTCTACCTGGAACATAGGCTTGTGTATATCTTATTCATTATTGTGATATCAATAAATATTGAATTTGATGAATTTGTCTAACCTTATTTTATCTAATTATCTAACCTTATTATATATAATAATTTATGCTATTTATTGAAGTTAACTGAAAATTGGGCATATGTTTGGAAATGAGGATTTAAAATATTCAAACCAGAGGTGGGGTCAAGATGACCATTTAGAGGCAGCAAAAATTCAGACTTCCACAAACCCTTCCTCACAGATCAAAAACAAAATGCTTCAAGGGTACTTAAAACCAAATCTAACAATAGGAAAGAACTAGGGAACCCTCCTGATGGACTCAAATTAAAAGGTATGCCCCCCAAAAAGCATGAACTCTAGAACACTGGGGTTTAAGGGGAAGGAAGAATGAAGATCCCAGGACCCCTTTCCCACCTATAGTGCTGATCCTCCAGAGGTGACTGGAATATCTGGGCAGGCATGGGCACTAGTCAAAAGGGAGAAAGCTGTGCCAGCCTCAGAGCTTAGAACACAGACAACATAAAGGCATCTGGAGGAGAAGCACAAAGCAGGCTGGCCAGGGTCAGCCTAAATTCTCCATCTGGCTCACCACCCTTTTCTGGAGGTTTTGGCCCCAGGGCACAGACAGCTTTCCAGATCAACTCCACCCTGGCTCAATCTCATCAATAAGAGTAGATAAGAAACCTTCAGAAGACAGGGAAGCTCAAGCTCCAATACCCCTGCCCCACAGACTGATCTGAGAGCCTTGCTGACTGAGCTCCAAGGGCAAAGGGTGTAACAAACTATAGTCAACAACCTTGATAACAGGGTGGGAATCCCAGCTCCTTTTCTGCTTCTGCTGTCAGCCAGGAAAGATCAGACTGCCTGATCAAACAACAGAACAGAGAAAAAGCCCCTTTGGTATAGAACAGCCCAAACCCACAGATCCAGCACATAATGAGAGGAACAAGACTACAGGCAATTACAGGGGGAAAGAAGGGGAAAATATGAATAAACAACAGAAAAAAAAAGAAATCACAAGTGACAGCTTCTATCCAGACAATAAACAAAGACCAAATGAAACAGAGGAGGATCAAGGAACACCAAGCAAAAACACAGAAACGTTAGCAAACTGGGCACAAGCTTTGGAAGAACTCAAAATACAATTAAAAAAAAACAATTAAGAGGCTGAATACAACTGAGAAAAGAACTTAAAAAAGCAAAATAAAGCATCTGGAAACAGAAAATAGTATCTTTAAAGCCAAAATTAATCAGCTTGAAATGAGGTTAAGGAGATGAAAGATGAGGTAAAAAAGAGGAAAGAAAGCCTCTAAAGAATATCAGATAGGAAGAAGGATGACAAAAAACCCTGGGATGAAATTCATTTTTTAAAAACTAGAATGCATCAACTAGAAGCTAATCACCCTATAAGGCAGCAGTAAAACATAAAACAAAATCAAAAGAATGAAAAATTGAGGAAAATATGAAACATCTCATCCACAAAACAGAAGGCCTAGAAAACAGGTTCCTGAGAGACAACATAAGAATCATTGGATTACCAGAAGAACATGACAAAAGAAAAAGCCTGGACATCATTCTACAGGAAATAATCCAAGAAAATTCTTTGCCATCATATATACTATGTATTTCTCTGTATCCTATTTTGCATTTCTCGCTGTTTAATTTCTGACTACCACATTCCCCAATTTTCCCTCTTTTAAATCATATACATGCCCTTCTAAAAGCCCTTTATCCTCTTACATTATTGTAGGGTAAGGTAGATTCTATAACCAAGTGATTGTATATATTCTTCCCACACTGAGTCAGTTTTGATGAGAGTAAAATTCATATGCTATTCACCAACTTCTCTTCCACTGTAAAAGCCATTTCATGCCTCTTTCATATCTGATAATTTTCCACATCATATTTTTATTTCAACTCTTCCCAATGCATTCCTCTTTCTCATGCCTTAATTTTTTATATGATCTTATCATATTGGATTCAAACCCTTGCTCTATGTCTATGTATACTTCTTCTAACTGCCCTAATAATTAAAAAGTTCTTAAGAATTATAAGAATTATCTTTCCATGTAGATATCTAAACAGAATAGCCTTAAGTTTTTTGCTTTGGGGCTCTATCTGCTTTCAGTTCTTCCAAAGTGGTATGATGTTAAGAGAAGTGTATTTAATACTCTCCTGGCCTGTGCTCGGGTTTGTGAGTAACCATAAGTATTCTTTTCTGCCTTGGAATTGTGATCAAGGTCCTCTTTTCCCCTGTAGTTACAAGACGTGCTGTGTATTAGTACTCCTCCTCACCTGAGATTATGCCCAAGGACATCAAACTGGATCTACTTATTGGCAATGCAACACATGTCTTATTCTCAGAGCCAGAAGATCAAAAGAATCAGTCAGTAAGTCACTAAAATTTTGTGGGGATTTACTATTTGCCAGGGTAATTTGCTAATTTCTAGGACTACAAAAAGAAACATATAGTCCCCACTCCCTAAAAGCTCACAGCTTGATATGGGGGGGGCAACATAAAAACAATTATATACAAATAAAATATACAAATAAAAATACTAGATAATTTAGAATAAAGTGAGAAGGCACTTTAACTGAAGAAAGTAGAATTTTGATTTATAAATAAAGGAAGCCAGGAAATCAATATCAAATTAAAAAGAGATGAGGAGGAAAACCATTTCTAGCCTAGAACATGGTCAGCGGAAAATCTGTAGAATGCAGAGATAGAATTTTTGGGCAACAAACAGGAAGGAGGCCAGTGTCACTGAATCTTAGCAAAGACTAGTGAAAAGAGGGAGGCTATAAAGTAGAAGGAGACTGAAAAGATAGGAAGGGGTAAAGATTCATGATGAAGGGCTTTGAGTGACAAATAGAATTTTATATTTGATTATTCATTAACAGTGAACCACTGAATTTTATTAAGTAGACAACACTTAGCACAGTTTCTGGCATACACTGGCACATACATATTCTAGACGCTTAGTTGATTGGTGAATTGATAGGAGGGAGTGACAAGATAAAATCTATTCTTTGGGAAGATCACATTGACAACTAGGTGAAGGATAGACTGGAGTGGAGAGAGACTTGTGGCATAGAGACCAACTAGCAGCCTATTGCAATGCTTGGGTGTGAGGTGATAAGGAACTGGCTCAGGTTAATAATTGTATTCAAGGAGAGTAGGCAGCCTATATAATTGTTCTGAAAATAAAATGGACAGGCTTTGGAAATAGCTTGGATAGATGGGTGACAAAGAGTGAGGCACTGAAAATTACAATATTCTTAGTCATCATGGGAAGTTTAGAAAGAGGAAAGTATTTAGAGGGTTTTGAAATTTAAATGTTGAATTTATTACATATTTAAAGAGAAAATCATATTGTATATAATTAAGACCCAAAGTGTGATGTTCAGTAAGGTGCATATTATTTAGTATTTGTAAGATTCAAAATGCATAAATAAACAAAGGTAGGAATATAGGGATCAAATTACTTTAGGGTAGATGTCTTATTTCCATATTTCTATTCCTACTACCTGGAATAATTCTTGGTATATAGTAGGCATTTAAAAAGTGTATTTCTATTCATTCATATATATATCTACAATTTCATTCTAGACAGAAGATAAAAAGTAAGGAATGGAATAAGTCAAGGTATAACTCTATATCATGAAAGTCAGTGTAAAATATTAATCTGAACCAAAAGGTCATTGCCTTGACACTAAGATAAACAATTTGTTGTCTTAGGAGGGCTGCTAAAAGATGGTCTATGGCAGCATTGTCAAAGGTTTTCAAGTTTGGATGACGAAACTGCAAATTTGAGCTTCCTATGATCCCCCACATTACCCTACAGAGTGAAGGGAGGAAGGGTTCACTTTGGGCAGGTGAACAGAGGGGTGAGGTATACAAAAAAAATCATTGGTTACTGGGAAGAGGGGCAATGGAGCAGCTCTAAGAGTGCTGGCTGTACATAGGTGGCATGCCTTTGCCAATGCTGGTCTATACACCGATATGAGAATTGTAAATCAGTGGTGTAAAATCAATGGTGTAAAACTCAAATAGAGTTTCTGGCCACATGTTGTTGAAGAAAATAATAAATTAATAAATTTCTTTGTTGTACGGCATTTTTATTTATTTTATTAAATATTTTCTAATTGTATTTTAATCTTGTGGCATATTTGGTAGTTTTGTGGGCTTCATGCCATCCAAGGCTACATGTTTCAAAACTACTAGAATGATTTGATACTAGATAAATCTTGAATGTTTTAGTTAGTTTGTAAAGATAAGTATGTGAAATATATGGAAAGACATTCTTGGTGTAACCCATATAAGGTAAAGGAACTCACTACCTTTGAATATCTCCAAAATTTGGATGCTATATCAGCCCAAAGTTTTATTAAGCAATTGACAAAAACAGGTTCTATATGATGTAATCATCATCACCATTGCTAACATTTATATAGCTGGGCATTTTGCTAAGCACTTTATATATTTATCAAAACATTATGAGATGGGATATATTATCATCCCCATTATATTACCTCAGTTGAGGTAAAAAGAGGTTAAATGAATTACTCATGGTCACATAGCTAGGAAATGCTCAGGTATAGATCTATATCTTCTCTTCTAAATTCTAAGGTTAGTATTCTTTCTATTGTACCACTTAATCACCTTTCTGCTATATATTTCCCCTCTATGCCATCTCCTCACCTATTTTGAAAGCTTGATTTTTTTTAGCTTTTCTACCCTGAAGCTTTGTTTTTTTTCTTTCTACCTATTTATGGTGCTCATAGACTTTGGGACGTTCCTTCATTCTAGATCTACATACAGCAATTAAATTTCCATAAAGGGTTACATTAGTGTATAGCAAAGTGTAATGTAGAGGCCAGTGGGTGCTGTTGTTGCTCAATTATTTCAACTGAGTCTGACTCTTCATGAATTTATTTAGAGCTTTCTCTGCAAAGATATTGGAGTGGTTTGTCATTTCTTTCTCCACAGATGAGGAAACTGAGGCCCAGAGCTAGTGTCTTAAGCTAGATTTGAACTCAGGAAAATAAGTCTTCCTGACTTCAGACCCAGCATTCTATTCATTATACCACCTAGAAGCTGCCAAATGGGAATCACTTAATATAAACTTGCTGATATATTGATACTGGAAAAAACAACTAATTTAAGAGACAAAATGAAGGGACATGCCCAGAGAGTCCCATGAAACTAATTGCAGTTGTAATCCAAGAGCTGAAGGAATCAGACTGACCAGTGTTCAAAAAACCAGATTCATTCTGGCCTTATTTTTTCAGAGAGAATTTTTTTGACTTATGCTGTAGGCCCCAATCACTCTTTTCAGGGCATCTGATACAAAGCTGGTGCCCAAGAGAAGGGAATGAAAACCATCTGCTCTATTATAGCAGAAGTTACCAAAAGAAGGATAAGCTATAGGACCACAAGGAACTGACACATAGGAAGTAAAGTGGCCCTCCAAGAAACAACTACCATATATCTAAAATGAACACAAATGGGCTTTATAGAGGAATCCATTGTTTAGAAATTCAATGTCCTCCTTTTGGTGGAACATCACTTAGAGAATTTCAATGTCATCATTACTTGATAGATTTCTTGAGAGGACACTGCCTGACAGAAGAATGTCTTTAATAATCTACAGGTTTTCATATGATTTCTGGTCATGTTTTAGATGATTAAGTAGCTATCTATTGGGATGATTGTAAATTGTTGTGAAGATCAAATGAGAATATTGGTAAAGTACTAAACACAGTGGCTTACACATAGTGCTTAGGAAATGCTCATTTTCTTTATTTGATCTTTTATTTGTGAAGAAAGCAATTTTATGTTATGAGCTTTATAAGACTTATGTAACATAATTAAGGGATAAACTTCTTTTTGTATAGCCAAATATTTGTAATTTCAGTTTCTTATAGGTGGAGAGATGGGGACCATAACTCAGAGAATTAAGAATTAATTAAAGCATACATGTCTCCTTTTTATAAAGAGTTAACAAGTGAAGATCCTATTAATATTACTATTCAGAATTTAATATAGACTCATGGTTAAATTTAGGACAGTCTTCTAGGCCCTTTTTCTCCTACCCCCCCAACCCCCCTGTGTTAGCTACTTCTTTATAGCAAACTCAGAATGCAATAAAAATCAGCTTATCTTATCTGGAGCCAAAACCCATAATAAAATCACAAGCAGCAGATAAGATTTCAAGGGAGTAGGAAATTTATGAGGGTAAGCAATGCCATTTTTGCCAGGTAGATATGACATAGGAGAGGGAGAAGAAATGGAGAATGGATGAATTCATCTGGCCCCCATGGTAATAAGGTAAGTACAGCAAATTCTCTTCACGAAGCTATTCTTTAAGTGGATCAGTGAGCCATATATGACTCCAAATGCTCATAATCATATATAATTCAGTGTATTAACATGGTTCACTGGCTGCTTTACATTCGTTCATACATTCTAATTTTTCCTCGCCTAGCATCCAAAACTTCCCAGACTTCCCTCTTCAAATTGCTCATGCTTCCATCAACCTTTGGTCTCTTCTTGCAGCTGAGAAAACAAAACAAAACAAAACTGCACACATGTGCATCACACACACACACATACAACTTTACCTCCCATCAGCCTTTCATTCACAAGAGGTTGTACATAATTTAATAGTGATTAAGAGGATTGGACAAAGAAATAATATCAAATCATCCTTTTACATCCTTGGATTAAATGTACAATTTTTCCCATTACTCCTTTATTTTATGTTTGCATGCCAAAATCACTGGAAAAAATTATCCAAACCTGTGTCAATAGTTCATCAGGCAGTATATGAGTTTTATGTTGCTTCAAAGTTGGCATAAACTTTATGGGAAACTCAGAGTTCATCTACTATACAACAGGATAACTGTTTGTGTCACCATCATAACTGCTTTGACATGCTTCAGCCATGCCCCATTTGAGAGCTAAACATCACAAGTGACATATTCATTAATAAATCACAGCACTTACACACAAAGGAACAGAAAGAATTGCCACAAACTGATATAGAATCTATGAAGTCAACATTACACAGTTTCTCTACCATACTTAATAATGGAATCAATGGAGAAAAAAACCACTCATAATAAAATTATTACACATAATGATCTTGAACAAAGCTGCAATTTTTCTACTGCTATTTTTTCTTTTTCATAAAATATATGAAAATCACAAATGTAGAAATCAGATGAATAGATCAGAAATATAAAGCTTTAAAATACTTCTCTATTGACACAGAAATTATATACTAAAATATATCACAAAAGTAGTAGAACATGATGAATTCAAAATTTGAGGGAGTATGTTTGAGTGGGGAAAGAAAATGTGGTTGAGAATCAGAGAATTTGGTTTATATTTCTACCTTAACTGCTTACTACCTGACATGGACATTGGACATAAAGATATTTCTTCATTTATAATTAAAGTGTTGTACTAAATTCTGAGAATATAAAGGAAGGCAAAAAAAGAAAGAAACAGAAACTATCTCCTCCTTAAAAATGTTACTATTCTCAAGGATCTCACAACATAATGAGGAATATAGCATGGAAATTATCTGTTTAAATGAGGAGGGAGAGTATTTAGGTATGGGAGGTTGAAAATGTTATGCTGAGAAGAAATATAATGTGTAAGGAACAACAAGGAAGCTAATGTCACTGGAATCCACATGAAAGGAAATAAAGTGTAGGATGATTGGACATGTAATAATAGGCAAGGTAATGAAGAACTTTAAAAGTCAATAGAGTGGTTTGTGGGGAGGTAAAGTCAAGAGGGTGGCTTAGAGACAGGAACAGCTCAGACCTCTGCAAACCTTTCCTCACCAATTAAAAATGCAATGCATTGAGGGGACTGAAAACCAAATCTAACAACAGGACAGAACTACAGAACTCTACTCCGGAACCCAACTTAAAAGGTGTATCCTCCCAAAAAATCCAGAACTCTAGAACACGTGACTTTAAGGGGAAGGAAGAAGGAAAATCCTAGAACCCCTCCTCAAGAAACAGCACTGAGACTCTGGTGACTGCTGGAATCTCTTCCTGGACAAGGATGCTAGTTCAGAGGGAGTACCATTCCAGCAAAGCTATGCCAGGCTCAGGGCATAAAACACAGGTGGCATAGAGGCAGCTGGAAGAGAAGCACAGAGCCAGTCACAGCCAAATAGCTCCATCCTGCCCCCCACCCTTTTTCTGGAGGTTTTGGTCTAAGTACACAGATAGCTTTGCAGATCAACTCCTCCCTGGCTCAATTTTATCAATAAGGGCAGATAAGAAGCCTTCAGAGGACAGTGAAGTTCAAGCTCCAACACCCCCCCCAACTACTGATCTGAGAGCCTTGCTCACTAAGCACCAAGGAGGAAAGCTGCAACAAATTATAGGCAACAACCTTGACAACAGGGTGGGAAGCCCAGCTCCTTTTTGGCTTGTGCTGTCAGCCTGGGAAGATCAGACTTCTTGATCAATCAGCAGAACAGAGAAGTCCCTTTAGAACAGAACAACCCAAACCCACAGATCTAGCACATAATGAGAGAAGCAAGACTACAGGCAATTAAAGGGGGAAAGAAGGGGAAAATATGAATAAACAACAGAAAAAAAGAAAATACAAGTGATAGCTTCTATCCAGACAATGAACAAAGACTAAATGAAGCAGAGGAGGATCAAGGAACACCAAGAAAAAACACAGAAACTTCAGCAAACTGGACACAGGCTTTGGAAGAACTAAAAATACAATTAAAAAAACAATTAAGAGAGGCTGAAGACAATTGGGAAAATAACTTAAAAAGCAAAAAAAATCATCTGGAAACAGAAAAAAGCCAAAATTAATCAGCTTGAAAAAGAGTCAAAGGAGATAAAAGAATAGAAAGAGGATGATAAAAAAGCCAGGGATGAAATTCAGTCTTTAAAAACCAGAATACAACAACTAGAAGCAAATGACCTCACAAGGCAGCAGGAAACTATAAAAAATAAAATCAAAAGAATAAAAAAATTGAGGAAAATATGAAACAACTTATCCATAAAACAGAAGATTTAGAAAACAGGTCCAGGAGAGACAACTTAAGAATCTTTGGTCTTCTGGAAGATCCTGACAAAAGAAAAAGCCTGGACATCATTCTAGAGGAAATTATGCAAGAAAAACTGTCCTGATGTTCTAGAGCATGAGGGAAAACTGGAGATTGAGAGAATACACAGATCACCTCCTGTACTTAATCCCCAAATGACAACACCCAGGAATGTTATAGCCAAATTCAAGAAATACCATACCAAGTTAAATATATTACAAGCTACTAAGAAGAAGTCATTCATATAACATGGAACTGCAGTTAGGACATCACAAGGTCTGGTTGCATTTACATTGAAGAACCGAAAGGCATGGAATATGATATTTTGGAAAGCAAGGGAACTAGGTCTACAATCAAGAATCATTTGCCCACTAAAAATGACAGTATTCTTGCAGGGGAAAGTATAGTCATTTAATAAAATAGAAGATTTCCAAGCATTCATAAAGAAAAGACTGAACTTGAAGAGAAAATTTGATGCCCCAACCAAGAATGCAAAAGAATCACCAAATGATAATTATGAAAGGGGGGAAAACAAACCAAAAAGAAAAAAAAAAACTTTTTTAAGGGACCCAATAAGTTAAAATGATAAGTATCCCTATGAGAAAAGAGGATAATGGTAACTCTTAAAAAGTGTTATTATCATATGGTTATCTAGAAGAATTATACTTACAGGAAAAGTGACAAACATAGAGGTAAAAAAAGAAAAGTTTAATACTGAGAGAAATGGGCAAAGAAACAAAATGTAGTAAATTTATATGTATAAAGAAGCTCATGGTGGGAGTGGGGGAGAACACCAATACACTGGAAGGGTAAAGGGGTTATACAGTAAATACTTAATTCTTACATGTATTGAAATTGACTCAATGTGGGAAGAACAATCAAATCCATTAGGGCAGAGAATTGATTTGTGCACTATAGAGAAGTAGAATGATAACAAATGGTCTGGTGGGGAGAGAAGCAATATAAGGGAGGGAGAGGGTTTTTTTTAAAGACTATAAAGAAAGTAAGAGAGGGAATAAGAAGGGATGGGGTAGAAAAATAAGTATAATAAAGGTGGGGATAAAAGGGGACTGATTAAAAACAAAACACTGGTGTAGTAGGAAATACTAAAAGAAGAAAGGACAGAACTAGGAGTGAGAAATCAAAATGTTGGGAAATACACAGCTGGTAATCATAACTCTGAATGTGAATGGAATGAACTCACCCATAAAACACAAGCAAATACTGAGTGGATTAGAAACTAAAATCCTACCATATGTTGTCTACAAGAAACACAAATAAGGAAGGTAGACATGCATAGGGTAAAGATAAGTGGATGGAGCCAAATCTTTTGGGCATCAACTGAGAAAAGAAGGCAGGAGTCACAATCATGATATCTGACAAAGCCAAAGTAAAAATAGATCATGTTTGAAGAGATAGGGAAAGGAATTACATCCTGATAAAAGGCAATACAGGAAATGAGGAAATATCAGTACTCAGCATGTATGCACCAAATGGCATAACATTCAAATTTCTAAAAGAGAAACTAGTGGAGCACAAGGATGAAATGGATAGAAAAACTATACTAATGGAAGACCTGAACCTTCCTCTATCAGATTTTGATAAATGAAACTAAAAAATAAATAAGAAATGGGTAAAAGAAGTGAATGAAATCTTAGAAAAATTAGTTAGTAGATATGTGGAAAAAATAAATAGGGACAAAGAGGAATACACCTTCTTTTCATTAGCACATGGTACATTCACAAAGACTGACCATGTACTAGGGCATAAAAACATTGCAAACAAGTGCAAAAGAGCAGAAATAATAAATGCATCCTTTATTAGATTAAAATGTAATAAAATAATAACTAGTAAGGATACATGGAGAGGCAAATCAACAATTTATTGGAAATTAAACAATACAGTTCTCCAAAATCTGTTAATTAAAGAACAAATATTAGAAAGAATTTATAATTTCATTGAAGGAAATGACAATGATAAGACATCCTTTCAAAATCTATGCTATGAAGCCAAAGGAGTACTTAGGGAGAAATTTATATCCATGAGTTCATATATTGACGACTTAGGGAGGGTATAGATTAATGAATTGGGCATGCAAAATAAAAAACTAGACAGTGAACAAATTAAAAAATCCTTAGATGACAACTAAATTCAAGATCCTAAAAATTGCAGGATAAATGAATAAAATCAAAAGTCAAAGAACTATTGATTCAATAAATAAGACTATAAGCGGGTGCTGTGAAAAAACAAATAATATAGACAAAGTACTGGTCAAACTAATTAATAAAAGGAAAGAAGAAAACCAAATTAACAGTATCCAAGATGAAAAGGGAGACCTCAATCTAATGAAGAGGATATTAAAGCAATAATTAAAAACTATTATGCCCAATTATATGGCAACAAATATGGCAATCTAGGTGATAAGGTTGAATATTCACAAAAATATAAATTGCCTAGATTAACAAAAGAAGTAAGAAAATATCTAAATAACCCCATGTCATAAAAATAAATTAAACAAATCATCAAGTATAGAAATAGAAGGACCTTTCCTAAATATAATAAACAGTATACATCTAAAACCATCAGCAGACATCATTTGCAATGGAGATGAACTAGAAGCCTTCACAATAAGATCAGGAGTGAAACAAGGATACCCATTATCACCTCTATTATTTAACATTGTACTGGAAACACTAGCTGTAGCAATCAGAGAAGAAAAAGAAATTGAAGGTATTAAAATAGGCAATGAGGAGACCAATATATCACTCATTGAAGATGATATGATAGTCTACTTAAAGAATCTTAGAGAATCAACTAAAAAGCTAGTAGAAATAATCAACAACTTTAGTCAAGTTGCAGGATACATAATTAACCATATAAGTCATAAGCATTTGTATATATTTTGAACATATCTCAGCAGCAACAATTAGGAAGAGAAATTCCATTTAATATCACCCTAGACAATCTAAAATACCTAGGAATCTATCTGCCAAGACAAACAGGAACTTTGGGAACACAACTACAAAACACTCTTACTTAAAGCTACATCTAAATATTTGGAAAAATATTAATTGCTCATGAGCAAGACGAGCTAACATAATAAAATGACAATACTAACAAAAAAACATTTTTACTGAATTAGGAAAAAAAACATAACAAAATTCATTTGGAGGAAAAATGATCAAGGATATCCAGGGAAGTAATGAAAAAAATGTGAAGGAAGGTGGCCCTTCAGTACCAGATCTCAAAGTATACTATAAAGCAGTGGTCATCAAAATAATATTGTCCTGGCTAAGCCACAGAAAGGAGGATCAATGGAATAGCTTTGGAGTTATTGACCTCAGCAAGCCAGTCTATGATAAACCCAAAGATCCCAGATTTTGGGAAAAAAATCCACTATTTGACAAAAACAGCTGGGAAAATTGGAAGACAATATTGGAGAGAATGGGTTTGATCAACATTTTACATCCTACAGCAAGATAATCTCAGAAAGGGTTAATGACTTGAATATAAATAAGTAGACTATAAATAAATCAGGTGAACACAGAATAGTATACATAGATAATCTTTGGGAAAGGAAATATTTTAAGACCAAGCAAGAGTTGGAAAAAATTACAATTTTGACTAAATTAAATTAAAATAAGTTTACAAATAAGAACAATGCAACCAAAATTAGAAGGGAATCAACAAATTGGATAAAATCTTCATAACAAAAACTTCTGACAAAGGTCTACTTATTCAATTTTATAAAAAGCTAAATCAATTTTACAAAAAATCAAGCCATTCCCTAAATTATAAATGGGCAAGGGATATGAATATGTAATTTTCAGATAAAGAAATCAAAAATATTAATAAGCACATGAAAAATATTCTCAATCTCTTATAATCAGAGAGATGCAAATCAAAATAACTCCGAGCTTTTATCTCACACCTAGCAGATTTACTAACATGACAGCAAAGGAAAGTCATTAATGTTGGAGGGAATGTGGTAAAGTTGGGACCTCGATGCATTGCTGGTGGATTGTGAATCGATCCAACCATTCTTGATAGAAATTTAGAACTATGTTCAAAGGATGCTAAAAGACTGTCTGCCTTTGGATCCAGCTCTAGCATTGCTTGTTTTATACCCCAAAGAGATAATAAGGAAAAAGACTTGTATAAGAATATTCATAGCCTGGCTATTTGTGGTGGCAAAAAATTGGAAAATGAGGGGTTGCCCTTCAATTGGGAAATGCTTGAACAAATTGTTGTATATGTTGGTGATGGAAGACTATTGTGCTCAAGGGAATGATAAACTGGAGGAATTTCCTCTGAACTGGAATTACCTCGAGGAATTGATGGAGAGTTAGAGGAGCAGAACCAGGAGAACATTTTAAAAAGAGACTGATGCACTTTGGTACAATA
This sequence comes from Monodelphis domestica, assembly GCF_027887165.1. NCBI lineage: Eukaryota > Metazoa > Chordata > Mammalia > Didelphimorphia > Didelphidae > Monodelphis > Monodelphis domestica. Next base: position 97,923,755 of record NC_077228.1, on the reverse strand, counting down.
GAATGTAATGGACTTCTCCATTAGTGGCAATAAAGTGATCCAGAATAATTTGGAGGGATTTATGAGAAAGAACTCTATCCACATTCAGAGGAAAAACTGTGGGAGTAGAAACATAGAAGAATAACAATTGCTTGATTACATGGGTTGAGGGTGATATGATTGGGGATGTAGCTTCTAACTGATCATTCTAGTGCAAACATCAACAACATGGAAATAGATTTTGATCAAGGACACATGTAAAACCCAGTGGAATTTTGTGTTGGCTACAGGATGTTGTGGAGGGAGAGGAGGGAAAGAATTTGAATCTTGTAAACAAGGAAATGTTCTAAATAAACTAATTAAATAAAAATTTCAAAATGAAAAAAATAGTTATTTATATTTTATTTTGGAGGTAATAGGGAAATATTGGTTTATATTTTAGAGGGTAATAATATGGTTTGGCCTTCATTTTAAGAAAGTCAACTGAGAGCTGAGTAAAAGATGAACTGGAATGAGGAAGAGAATTGAGGCAGGGAAACTAACTAGTAGGATATTGAAATAATCCAGGAATGAGGTGATAAAGGGCTGCATCAGAATGACAGAAAAGAGTAATATAAGAGATGTTATACAGGCGGAGATGAGAGAATATAAACAATCGATCAGATATAGGAGGATGAAAGAGAGAATGAGGAGGTGAAGATGACATCTATGCTTCAAGCCTGAATGCTTGTGGTAGCCTCAACAATAATTCATGAGTTAGAAAGAGTGGAGAGTTTGAGGGAGATAGGTAATCCACTCAATTCTGAACATTTGAATTGAAGAGATGCCCATCAATTGGAGAATGTTAAACAAATTGCGTCATATGGTTGTAATAAAATACTACTGCACCATAAGGAATGATGAGCAGGATAATTTTAATAAAATGTGAAAAAACTACAATAGGATAATGAAGAGTGAAATTACTAGAACAAAGAAAACATTGTACATAGCTACAGACTTAACAACAAAAGAATACATTGTTAATGCTATCTACAGAGAGTAAACTCAACAGTGGAAAATAAAAGCATAATTTGTATGAAGATCTGTCTACTAGATGATACCTTCTGTGATTCAGGGATAGGGAGAGAGCCTGGGATACTTGTGGATAAATTCTATTATAAAAATAAATAAAATAAAAATTTGGACATTTGAGTTTAAGATTTCAGTGGGACATTAAGTTTGAGATATCTAATAAGCAGTTGGATATTTGAGACTGTGGAGAGAGAGATTAGAAATTTATAAATAAACCTGAGAATCATCTGCATAAAGATAATTGAAACCATGGGAGAGAAGAAATCCCATGATATAAGCTTGGGGCACTACCATGATTAGTTGGTGTGGCTCAGATAAGGATCTAGCAAAGAAGACAAAGAGAGGTCAGAGAGCAGAACCAGAACAGAGATAAGAGTCATAAAATCCCAGAGGGTGATTGACAGTAAAAAAGCGGCAGAGAGGTCAAGATAGATGAAGATAATAAAAAATTAATTCTATTTGACAGCTAAGAGATTCTTAGTAACTTTGCAGAGAGCAGTTTTATTTGAATAATGGGATTAGAAGCCAGACCTTAGAGAGTTAAGAAGGGAATCATTATAAAGGAAGTAGAAGCACTTGTAATCAGAATTCTCAAGTATTTTAGACACAAAAGGGAGGAGAAATATGGGATGATAGTTTAGGGGATGGAATGGTTTAATTAATCATTTTTTGAGAGTAGTGGAGACATCACCATGTTTGTAGATGGTAAGGAAACAAACAAGAAGAGATTCATAATGATTCACAGAGATTAACAATTAAGTGAGAGGATATTAAGAGGGGGAACTATCTAGAGAAGATAGTAGGGAATGGAATCAGTTGTCCTTGCAGATGGACTTTCTTTAGAAAGGAGAAGGGTTACCTCCTGTGAGTTTTTGCTAGCCCTAATAGAGTAAGGATATGCAATAAGAATAGAATAACCTTTTGGTCCTCTGGACTGTCCTTCTTGTCTTCATATGTGGAAAGCCATCACAACCCTGCTGCCTGACAGAGTTACAGTCTGGGGAAATGGAGACTGCAGAGCAGCCCCCAGAAAATATGGCACCAAATGAATCCCCTTCTGTGTGATTTCCCTTAATAATGAATTATGAATGAAAATATAACAAATCCCTTAATCATGGAATTGCTATAATGAAATAGTAGCAAGGACCAGAAGAAAGAATACAAATTCTAATTGTTATTGAAATACCAATAACTTTTAATTTTTGTCTCTATTCAACAATATATTATTCTTCCTCCCTCCTCAGAGAATTCCTTCACAACAAAAAAGGAAGCCCCTTTTTCCCCCAAAAGTTCAAAACAACAATACATCTCCACATCTGAAAAGATATAATAAAGGTTCATTCACATATAACTTCTTCATTGCCTTCAAGTGTCCAACGAGAAGCAATTCTATCTGTGTGTTGATTGTGTGTGGATTCACTTCTTCCTGACAGCAAGGGATCACAGAGACACCATTCTCCTGGGAAAGGCTTTTGGCCCTTAGAGGGAAAATCTACCTAATATGCTAAGAAGACTCTACCCTAAGTAAGGACAAATCCCTGGTGATGTTAATACACACCTGAGCTCATATTACAATGACTATGAAATTGCCCTGATTCATACCTTCCTTATCTCAGTGATCATGAACCTTTGGCTGTCATTGTTTTATCATCTTTCTCAAAGCTTCCCTGTGTGCTCCATTATTCCTAACCTTAGAACATGACCTTTCCCTAAAATGTCATATACATACCTACAACTGTGGGAGTGAAACTTGTTCCACAAACTTGCTTTCTCCATTTTGACTTTGTTACTGTTGAGTCATGGCAAATTCTTCCTGGCCCCATTTGTTCTTTATTGACAAAGATATCGGAATGCTATCTTTTTCTTCTTCAGATTACTTTATAGATGAGAAAACTGAGGCAAACAGGATTAAGTGACTTGCCCAGAGTAACACAATTAGTTGTTATCTGAGACTTAATTTTAAACTCAGAAATCTGACTTTTCCTAATTCTAAGTCAGGTGTTATTCACTTTGCTACCTAGCTGCCTCTAAATCTTTTAAAATTCCAGTCATTTTTCTTATTAAGGAATTAAAATTCCTTTCATTTTCTTCCTCTCACTAGATCAGGTCTCCTTATTTCTCTCACCAACATCTTCACTTTTCCTGGATGGGAATATTCTCTTCTTTCCTCATCCCTCTGTTTTTCAATTTTCTTTTGTGTGCTGTCTACTCTTGTTTGATTGTAAACTTCTTGAAAGCAAAAACTGTCTTTTAAAAAATATCTGTGCCCTGGGACCATATATATATATGGCATATAGTAGCCACTAACAATCTACTTTCCATCTTCACCTTTGCTGGGTTTGAACTCCAGAAAAGATGCTGTCTTACCCAATAACCTCAAATTTCATCATCATGCCATTAATAGCAAATTTGGATATTCAACACTTTCCTAACTCCAACAGCTGCTTTTTATCTTGATTGTAGGAGCTGGAGGATGGAGCACTTAACTCTTCCCAAAGCTTTCCTTTTGATATTGTTGTTCAGGGTTTTCAGTCCAGTCAAGCTCTTTCTTACCACAGTTGGGGTTTTCTTGGGAAAAAAAATATTGGAGATTTGTCCTTTCGTTAGCTAGTTCATTATATAAATGAGCAAAGTGAGATGAAAAGTATTGTGTCTTGCCCAGGGCCACACAGTTAGTAAGTTTCTGAGGCCACATTTGAACTATTGTCTTCCTGACTCCAGACTTAGCATTTTGTTTACCTTGCTCTCTGGCTCTTCTTTTAGACTTTCCTAGCTAATAGAAATCTTTTTAGATCTTTTTAATGATTACTTATCCCACTAATCACAGAAGTTTTTCCAGAGCTTTTTCTTCTTCCTCAGTGCACTCACACAGCCCACCTCCATTCCATACTCTCAGCTGACAACTTATATCATATTATGCTTCAAAACTTGAGGTCTTTTGCAGAGAGATCCCTCTTCCCTTCTCCAGATTTCATTTCACCTTTAAATTTCTGTTACTATCTTTACTGTATCCCCTTTGCAAATGAAGAGTTTGCCCTTCTCTTTACCACAGGAAATAATCTATATGCACAAATGATATCTTCTGTTTCATCTTTTCCAGCAGTTTGTCTTCTCTTCAATTTTTATTTTTTTGGGAAGGGAATAGGCAGTTACATAGTGCCTGCTAAATGCCAAGCATGGTGCAAATTACTTTATGAAGATTACTTTGTTTGAACCTCATGACTACCCTGTGAGTGAGGTGTTGTTATTAACCCCTTTTATCTTTCTTAGTAGAACCTGTAAGTCATTCTTTAATTTAACTGCACCTTCATTTTCTCCTGCAATTGCCAGGAAACAGCTTGATTGGAATGGAAAGTTAGTGATAGAACTTGGAACCATATAAGCTTATGTGGTATTTCAAATAGGATGTTCATAATATAGGTGACAAATGAAATCACAGAGATCAAATCTTATATATCTAGGGAATGGAGGTTCTGATGTGTTTTATACAAAAAAACAAAAATATTGACTTTATGACTTCTGGATGGATTGGAGGGACAAAATATCCTTTATACTGTATATATCTTGGTTGTACTTAGTTGTTTGCATGCTGCTTCCTGTCATTGAATTATAAGTGACTTGAAGATGAAGACTATTTTTTTCTTTTCTTTGACTCTCTGAGATTTAGCACAGTGCCTTACCCATAGGAGGTATTAATAAATGCTTATTGACTTAAGGATTATGCAGGAATCTAGAAAATGAACTGATATGCTATCATATTGGGAGTCTGTATGGATGTACCTTTCCTGAGATATACTAGATTACTAGCAAGAGTAAAAGTTCTCAGGCAAATAATACAGGATCAATGCCCAAGAAAAACTCATGGGGATTTTTTCCATGTATTCCTAGAAAATTCTCAGAACTCATAGTAATGCTGGAGTCATTATTTCAGTTAAGGCAAGCCTAAACTCTAAGTAGGAACTAGTATTCAGAAAAGAATGAGAAAGATGGTAATATTCAGGAGTCCTTTTTTGCCACAATCAAGATACATACTTTCCTCATTGCATAGGATATAATTACACGTGGTGTGTGTGTGTGTGTGTGTGTGAGAGAGAGAGACAGAGAGAGAGAGACAGAGACTGAGAAAGAGATGTGAACTTCAGTCTTATTTGAAAGTTACACTCCAGAGCATAAAAAATAAATGAGAAAATGTCAAATGACAAAATAAATTATATAATTTTCCCCTCATAGTTTACTGGTTAAAGTCCACTTCTATTCATGGAGGATTTCTTCATTCTTCATAGGCTATTTCTCATTCTCTTGATGTTTCCATGTTTTTTTTTTTTTAGGAACAGCAACTCCATCCATGTTTCTTTATTTCTATTGAGTTAGTATTCATTTTGGCATATATAGTAATTATATGTTACTGGATTCAGGAAAATCAGTCAGAGAAATAAAAAAAGGAACCAATATAGTAATATTTCAGTTCACAAACCAGTTTCCATATGAATAATTCCATTAACCAAAACTACTTTCTGCTCTTCAGAGCCCTAGAATGCAATATAATTGAGTAGAAAGGATAAAAAAGATGCAATTGAAGTAGGAAACTCAAAATATAACATTAATGAAGCATCCTCCATAATTATAACTGCTACTTTTTCAAATGTTTATTTTTGTTCCAAATTGAATATATGTTACATAGATTTTAATTCTTTTTCTTGCTGAAACCATTCATTTTCTTGGCATTTTACTATACATAAGAGCTCAAAATTATTAAGGTTTGGAATTTTATTTGTTTAAAAGATGAAGATCTCTGTCTCCCTCTGAGTGTCTCTGTCTCTATCTCTGTCTCTCTGTTCTTATATATATTATGAAAAGATATCAATATGTGACTAAATATAAACCTTTATATACACATTGTGACTATGCACACTGGCATGCATTGTATATGTTATACACATTTATAATTGCATGCATACATACATATACATGTATATTGATTTTTACCAAATAAAATTATTTCTTGAGCTCCCATAGGTAGGAAAGTCTATATTAACTACCAAAGTTTTATATGTTTTATATCAGCTTAAAAAAATCCATGTTTTATATCAGTTTATAATTTTTTTCCAATACAATTTTTCATGATAATATTTGGCTGGCTGTCATTCTATCTATCTATCTATTTATCTATCTATCTATCTATCTATCTATCTATCTATCTATCTATCTATCTATCTATCCTTTACTCAACTTAACAGAATATTTGCCATCATTTGTGAACTAACAATATAGACACAAATACACATACATATGTATATATGCATATGCATATATACATGTACATATATGCATGTGTTTGTATATATGTATAGTAAATCTACAAAAAACAGCCTGACTCAATGAATGGAGAAGTGGTCTTGAAATTAGGAAGATCTCAGTTTAAGTTTTATCCCTGAAATAAACTAATTGGATGAGTTTTGGCAAGTCATCATTTAACTTCCAATTGTCCCAGGCAATTCTAAATTGCTGAGAACTTACCAAAACCAATTAAATAACAAGTTTGTGAAGCTTACTTTTGTGAGGCATTCATATGTTTATATGCAAAAAAATGTATTCATATGCATACTTATATATACACTCGCATATAAACATTCATTGTTACTATGTTATGAAAGTCAGTTGAAAGGGAAATGTCCAACTAAACAAAATGTTCTTGTTGTCTATTTGGATGATGTTAGAATAACAGGAATTCTATTGTCTTTTTTCAGGTATAAGGATTAAGGAACTAATCTTGATATATGTTTGGTCCATCTTATTTCTTCATTTTATATTTATACACTGCATATATGCAGACATGCTTACATATACATGTATGCATGAATATACATGAATTTACATACATGTATTTGTATATGTGCACACATTTATGTGCATTCAAATAAACTAGATAATATATATTATATTTAATTGAAAAATCCTTTCAAAATGATTTAAAGTATTATATCTGAGAAGGAAAAAGGAATAATTATTTCTCTCTTATATGAACCAAAGTATCATAGAATCATAGATTTAGAGTTGGAAGACACCTCAGAGGCTATCTAGTTCAAAAACCTAATTTTAAAGGTGATGAAATTGAGTTCCAGACAAGCTGAGTACCTGTCATTTTTGAAATATTATCTAGAAATCTATGAGGATAGATTACATGATATATGTGAGAGCATCTTTAGCTACTCTCAGAATTCTTTACAGAAAAAAAAATGACATTTTAAAATTTGTAATTATATTTTAACTATACTAGTGGAATGAATCAGTGGTATAGATGATTTAAAATATTAATTAATAAGCTTTTACTAAATAAATATAAACTCTAATGCTATGCATGAATTGAGAAATCCATTAGTTAAACATTCATAGTTATATGTCAACTTTAAAGGAGGTTTTCATGCATGTACCTCAGGGAATCTTTGCTTGGCTCAACACTGCTTTAACAATGCCAATGAAGTAGCTAAAAAAGCAGATACCATGCTTATCATATAGGAAGATAAGAAAATTCTCTGAGACAAAGTTTACCTACTGAATGGTATTCAGTATTTAAAGTAGACAAGTTAGGAGATTGAGTTTAATTAAATCAGATTAAATTTAGTGAGGGAAAACACAAAATCATAGAATTATATATACAATGTGATAGAGAAATAGAAATTCATGTGAAAAAAATACATTGGATTTAGGAGACTGCATAATTGTACCAAAAGAAGGAATATAGTCCAGCCCTCAAAAGATGATAGTTTTGCTGTATATTCCCCTGGGAAGATCAATCTGGAATTTTATATTGAGTCTGACTACCATGTTTGATTTAGGATATTTCTAAATTGAAAAATCTTCTGAGAATGAAACCAGGATGGGGAAGAGGTTTAAGTTCATATTCTAGGAGGATCAGTTGAAGGTTGTTTGACCTGGGAAAGAAAAGATTCACAGGGGGCATGGAAGTACTCTTCAAGTACTGAAAGATATATGAAGTAAAAGATAGGCTTTTTTCCTTGCCTCCAGAAAGTAAAACTAAGAGTGATGAATGGATATTGCCAAGAGTCAAATCTAGGGTTGGAGTAAATGTGTGAGGAGGAACTTCTTTTCATTAATTAATCCCCCTCCAAAAAAACCCAACAAACTACAATGATACCTCAGTTTTCATCCACAATCCACCTGAAAGCAATCCACCAAATCTGAAACTGATGAATACCCAGGCATTTGAATCAATGTAAATCCAATTAATATGTTCTAGACACTCCAAAATACATACTGAAAAACACATTTCATGGAGAATAAATATAGTGTTTAATACTAAAACCAATAAGAAATGAATATAAAAGACCAATGTAAAGAATAAATGATCACCCGAGCAGTACCCAGAAAATTAGGGTGCATTATGTGGCTGTCCGCCTTTTGGCTGTCCTCAGCAACAATGACTCCCCCAACTCCAAGGACCTGATGAAGATCCTAGACAGCACTGGCATTGAGGCAGATGAGACATGGCTGAAGGGACCCAGTAAGCTGGCCTCCATGGGAGGAGGAGGGAAAGCTGTGGCCATAAGAAGAATTTGATGATGACACAGGCTTTGGGCTCTTTGACTGAGCACCCACCTGGATCTTCAAATGAAATTGTTTGGCTAAATACCTGGGGTGATGCTAACTCAAAGAGAAACAATGCCACACTGAGCAGGAGAATGTGTTGGTCTCATTTTGTTTTTGCAAAATTAGCAGTGAGAGCATGTAGGCAGGACAAAAAAAAATCCAAGCCAACCAACTAAAACTGAGATTTTATTTTTTTTTGTGAAAAATTTGATGAAAACCAAAATCAATAACTGGCCAAAGAAAACCGAGGTATCACTGTAGTTAACTGCCTTGCAAAGAAGTGGATTTTCTATCATTAGTCATAGTTAGACAAAGACACAATAGCTATTGCATTGACCTTTAGAAGAAGTCTTTAGTCAAATAGGAGTCAAAATGTTGTGGGGGGATTGAGGTGAATACCCTAAGTTCAAAAAGAGAAATGTATTAATTTGGAATTCATGTTGAATTTGGTTGAAAGTGTGCAGGGATTTGATACTGCCTCATTTTGGAGATGTGTTCTGGGCTTTTTAATGTCTTACAACAGGGGCTTGGTGACCAGAAATGCAGGAATGGAACGAATTTAGGCAGGAGTGAGAGAATGTTTGTTATCTGATAGGGGTTTGTGTACTAAAGACAGGAGGGGTGACTGACATAATTTAGTAGACAAATCAACATCCTAGATTACAATACGATGGTATCAGAGCATAACCAGAAGATGTATATCTGTGTCCATCTCAAAATCTAGGGGAGAATCCAAGGGAAATATTTCTCTCAGGGGTCTTACTTTGTGAGTCTTTGAAGCCCAGGTTCACCTTTTCCTCAGTATTAACAAGAATGCAAGAAAGCAAAATAATTTTCCTGATTACAATTTGACCTGAAGCACTTCTATAATTTGTGGTGTATAAAGGAAAACCCAGAGTCACATGCCAAAACTAGTTAGCCTTTTCCCACACTGAGGTTTAAATTTTCAATTATGCCATGATTGTGAGGGGAAAAAAAGAAGAAAATTCATTGCTCTATCTAATAAAACAGGGCAATGTTCAATCAGATTTGGGTATTGGTACCTTACTCACCACTGCCTTGACTAAACTACATTTCTGTAATGACTTCTTACTTTTCCATCACATATATACGCTAGTAATTAAAAATAGGTCAAGAATTTAGTTGTTAAGTACTTCCTGCACTGAATCACATAGTAACTAGTCTATGCCCTCTGATGAAATTCTTTTTCTTTTCCTAAATACTCTATAAAATTATGGTGAAATGACTGGAGGCTTTCTAATTTGTTGGGGTTCTCTTCACTTTGTGCATTTTATAGTTATTAGTACAACACTTAAATACATTTGTTACCCTTGACCCTTGGTATTTCATCAATTACTTACTTTTCTTGTAAAATTTGTCATTTATTATTTATTTTATGGGACTTCTTGCATGCACTTAATTATTTGCTACATGTTAGTTTTATTTATATACAATACATATATCTCTATCATCTATTAGTTTCCTTAAAACTTAGATTCTTCTGAGATTATACTGTTATATGATTTTAGCCTTATAGATTCATTACAAGCACATGCCATTTATAATATGAACTTTAAGCAGTTAAAACCAAAGCTTAAGATCAATAAAACTCTGTGCAATGATCCTGCCATATTAATATGTGCTTCTCTCGCTAAGTTACTTACCCCTAAAATATTACTTTGTTATGTAGTTTACTTGCAAATGCTATCAGAATTAAGTATATAATGGTGGTATATATTTAATTCAGTTCTCATTTCTCTTAACTCAAAATACAAGGTTTGGATATAAAATTATATATTATAGTATCAATTTAGGATTTTAATAATGCTAGTATATTGTTTCTGTCACCACACATGATTTTTGTCTTGCCCATATTTCATATAGCAATAGTTCCCTCATCTTATGATATTATTAGTACCTACATCTCTTTGATATGTGACTGAATCTAAAGGAATAGCTAACCTTTGATTTTCACAGAGTTTAGATTCTTCAGTTATTGTAGTCGGGGTATTGCCGTAAAGGCAGAACCATAAGGGTTAAGCCTCCTCTTCTCTCTGTTTGGGATGCATAGTCAGGTTCATGGGTTGAACTGTGTACGACCTGCCCAGCTGTGTGCTCAAGGTTAGAGTAGCATCAGAGGGAGGACTGATAAGGTTTGTGAGAAAGAGAAACTGTAAGGTTGGAGTAGCCAGCAGAGGACTGATAAGGGTTGTGAGAAATTGTGAGAGTCTGTGGGAAAGATGCTTTTCTGTCTTTGTTTGGAATCCTCTAGGTTCTTCCCTGTGTCTGGCAGGTAACGTCATGAATTCCTATGAATCTGCCCAATTATTGGTTCCTGCTGTTGCTGGGCGGTAACATTATATCTTCTTGTGGTCTTAACCTATATATTGCTTTGTTTGAACTCAATAAAGGGTCGTTATGCTTTTTCATATAGTGTCCATTCATCACTCTGTATGTTCATTACCCCAGGCAAGGTCATGAAAGTTGGCCACCTTTTTGATGAGCCTTGCAAGTTATGAATTTTCCATTTGAAAATAACAACTTGACAAATGAAAGCATATCACCATAATTTACAAATTAGGAAGTGCCCTGTATCTTTTTCTCTAACTCCCTGTCTTTCTGTCTCTGACTCTTCCTTTCTTCCACTTTCTATCAAACTCTCCCTTTCGTTCCCCAGCTGTTTTGAAAAAAAAAATATTTCTTAACGCATTCCTAGGATTCCTTTTTCTATTCAACTTCATGCTACTGCTTACCACAGAAGATTCAATCACAATGTGGTAGGAAGATTACAATCTAATTCAAGACACCCTATGTTATGACATGCTAAATGTTTGTTTCTTTGCTTAGTTAGCATAAAGCAGTTACAGGGGGGAAATGATGACAAGAAAAATCAGACTTTCATAATGTGATTATTGTTTTCATCTTGATAGACAAAAGATAAATTATAAATTTCTTTTGTAGATTGCAAAGGATGATGTAAGCTCATACTTCAGTTGAAATGAATAGCTAAAATTTTATTAATGCCCCAATAAAATATCCTTCATATATGTGAAAAGCTTTTCTTCCAAAGTTGATTTCCTCCAAGTTTTTTTCTCAGATTCTCTGGAAAATAATTCAAATTTCTATCATTTAAATATATTAGAAAAATTTATGAAAAGGCATAGATTAGTCTAGTTATGGGGAACCTTTTATAGAGGGAGTGCCAGACCCCACATTTACCCCACCCACCAGACCAAGTGCTGTGCCCATGCCCTACCCAAGCACATTTTGTGTCCCTCCCCCACTAATTGCCAGGCACACCCTGCATCCCTCCCTTACTCCACTCAGGAGAGGAAGCAGTCCCATTGGACTGCTGGGAAGTGGGGTGGGGGATATAATCAGGCTTAGGAAGAGGGACAGGTGATAGGTAAAAGCACTGCTCCTCTCATTCTTTCCCTCCATACCCAGGGTCATTGAGCTGGTAAGGGTCTGAAAATTTTTTAAATTATATTTAGTGAATTTAGAATATTGTCCCCTGGTTACAAGAGTGATGTTCTTTTTCTCCCCTCCCCCAACACCGTTCTGCAGCCAAAATGCAATTCTATTTGGTTTTACATGTGAACTTGATCAAAACCTATTTCCCCTTATCTATGTTTGCGTTAGAATGATCATTTAGAGTCTACAGCCCCAGTCATATTCCCATCAACCCATGTGATCAAGGAATTGTTTTTCTTCTGTGTTTTTATTCCCAGTTTTTCCTCTGAATGTGGAGAGTGTTCTTTCTCATAAATACCTCTGAATTGTTCTGGATCATTGCATTGCTAGTAATAGAGAAGTCAATTTCATTCAATTGTACCACACTGTATCAGTCTCTGTGTATAAGTTCCTCCTCTCACTCTGCATCAATTTCTGAAGGTCCTTCCAGTTAACATGGAATTCCTCCAGTTCATTATTCTTTTTATCATAATAATATTCCATAACCAACAAATACCAGAATTTGTTAAAAAATTCCCCAATCAGAGGGCATCCCCTCATTTTTCAATTTTTTTGCCACCACAAAGAGCTCAGTTATGAATATTCTTATACAAGTCTTTTTATTTATAATCTCTTTGGGGGTATAAACCCTGTAGTTCTATGGCTGGATCAAAGGGCAGACAGTTTTTGGATATAGTTCAAAATTGCCCTCCACAATGGTTGGATCAATTCATAAGTCCACCAGTAATGCATTAATGTCCCAACTATACCACTTTAGGATTTTATTAACTTCTCTTTTAATTTTGAGTATCCGTAATTTAGTTTTCATGTGGGGATTTTTAATTTGTTCCCTTTCAAGTTTTTTGATTTTCATGCCTAATTACTTGACCTTGGCCATCCATAATTTATTAACATATGAACTCAAGTATATAAATTCCCCCCTGAGTATTGCTCTGGCCACATCCCATAGATTTTGAAAGGATATCTCATCATTGTCATTTTATTCAATGAAATTAATAATTGTTTCTATGATTTTTTTTTCTTTCAGTTAGCAATTTTGGAGAACCACATTATTTAATTTCCAATTAATTTTTGTTTTGTCTCTCTTTGTACCCTTATTAATTATTATTTTTATTGCATTATTATCTGAAAAGGTTGAATTTATTATTTCTGCTTTTGTACAAGTTTTTCATGTTTTATGACCTAGGAAGTGGTCAGTTTTGTGAATGTACCATGTACTGCTGAAAAGAAAGTGTATTACTTTTTGTGCCTATGTATTTTTCTCCACATACCTATTAACTCTAATTTTTCTAAGAATTCATTCACTTCTCTTACCTCTTTCTTACTTATTTTTTGATTTGATTTTTCTAGATTTGATAGAGGAAGATATAGTTCTTCCACTACTATAGTTTTATTATCTGTTTCCTCCTTCAACTCCACTAGTTTATCCTTTAGAAATTTTGATTCTATACCATTTGGTGCCTACATGTTGAGTACTGATATTTCCTCATTGTCTATACTGCCTTTTATCAGGATGTAATTACCTTTCCTATCTCTTTTAATTAGATCTATTTTTACTTTGGCTTTGTCAGATATCATGATTGCAATTCCTGCCTTCTTTTTCTCAGTTGGGGCCCAATTGATTTTGCTCCAGCCTTTAAGTTTCTCTTTGTGGGTGTCTACCTGCCTCATGTGTGTTTCTTGTAGACAACATATGATAGGATTTTGGTTTCTAATCCACTGTATTATTTGCTTTCATTTTATGTGTGAGTCCATTCCATTCACATTCAGAGTTATGATTGCCACTTGTGTTTACCCCAACATTTTGATATCCTCTCCTAGTTCTGCCCTTTCTTCTTTTGCTATATTCTTTTAAAACAGTGGTTTGCTTTTAATCAGTCCCCCTAATTCCCACCCTTATTATTATTCCCTTTCTGCCCCCTCCCTTTTTGTTCCCTTCTTATTTTTTAGGGTCTATTAAATTCCCTTCCCCCTCTTTCCCCCTCCCTTTTTGAACTCCCCACCCCACTCTCCCCCTTAGTTTTTACCTTTTCACTTTCCCTGAAGGGTAAGATACAAATTGATACCCCAGTGAATCTAGATGCTCTTCCCTCTCAGAATTGATTTCACTGAGAGTAAGGTTAAAATATTACCTATCAGCACTCTCTTCCTCTCCTACTTATAATGGTATTCTTCCCCTCCCCTTCCCATGTCCCTCTCTATATGATATAGATTATTCTCCTTATCTTATTCCTTCAAGTTTCTTTTGGTGCCATCTTCTATTCCCCCTCCTTTTTTCTTTTTTTTGTATATCATCTTAGACCACTTATCATCCAAATTTCTACATATGAATGATTCTTCTTATTACTATAATAGTGAATATAATTTTTGAGTCTTACAAAATAACATTTTTCATATATTAATATAAACAATTTAATATCATTGAAGCCCTTAAAGAAGAAAATTCAAAAAAAAATTCCCTTTCCCCTCTCTTTCTTACTTACCTTTTCTTTTTTCTCTTAATTTCTGTGTTTGGATTTCAAACTTTCTGCTTTCAAAAGTTCTGATATTTTCTTTACAAATAATTGGAAATCTTCCATTTTGTTGAATGCCCAAACTTTCCCCTGAAAGTATATAGTCAGTTTTTATGGATAGGTGATACTGGGTTGAAGACCCAATTCTCTTGCCTTTCTGAATATCATATTCCAAGCCTCATGGTCCTTTAGTGTGGAAACTGCCAGATCTTGTATGATCCTGATTGGGACTACTTGGTATCTGAATTTTCCCTTTTTGGCTTCTTATAAAATGTTCTCTTTGGCTTGGAAGCTCTTGAATTTGGCTATACATTCCTGGGGGTTGTCTTTTAAGGATTTACTGTAGAACGTGTTGTATGAACTCTTTCATTATCATTTTTTCCCTCTTGTTCAATAACATCAGGACAATTTTCTTAGATAACTTCTTATAATATGATGTCAAAATTTCTGTTCATGTCTGGGATCTCAGGTAGACCAATGTCTTTTTGAGACTGGTTCTTATGGTGTATCATCTTCTCAGTGAGATATCTTATGCTTCCTTCTATTTTGTTAATCTTTTGACTATGCTTTATTAATTTTTGCTGTTTTGCGAGATCATTGGCTTCCAATTACTCAGTTCTGCTCTTTAAAGTTTGGTATTCCACTATAAACTTTTGATTTTCTGTTTTATCTTTTTTTTTCTATATAATCTTTTGATTTCCCTTTTTGTTTTGGTCTATTCTGCTTTTCATGGCTTTCAGCTGTTTAACTTTGTTCTCCAATTGGGAGATCCTGTCTTTTAAATTGTTATTTTCCTTTTGAACTATTTCCCACTTTTCTTGCCAAAATGCATCCATCTTTCTCGCAAGCTCTGATTTAAATTCTTCTAGAACTTGTGGCCAATTTCCATTTTTAGAAGGTTTGGATATATTTATTTGTTCATCCATTTCTGCTATTTCCTCTCTACTATGGATTTTTCATCCATAAAAAAAAAAAAATTATCCAGGGTCAATACTTTCTTCTTGTTCTTGTTGTTGGAGGTGGTTTTTCCTGTGCATTTTTTGCCATCACAATGCTGGTTTTATCCTTCCCTTTCCAGTCAGAAGTCTGAGTGAGTGGGGCAGGCTTTCTGTGTATGGACTTAAGCATCAAGGTTTTTGCCTGAGGCCACCTCTCATATTTCCACAGATCCTACTATTTGCTGCCCTTGACTGAGCCAACTCTGTGCCCAAGGTCTGAACTCCTCAGCCCTCTGGTGTCTCAAGTATGTTTCTCTCAGGGGTAGGTCCTTGGTGATCTCAGTCAGCTGCCAAGGATCTAGAGGAACCCCTTCTTCATTTCAGAGGTGCACCTTGTTTGTTCACTAATTCTAGCACACCAGCTCTGATTCTAGCACACGGTGTGTGGGGTAGAGGAGGGTTGATCGGCTTGAACTTTGTTGGAAGCTATTTCACCCTCATTATAATGTAGAATTGCCCAATTCCCACATACCTTCAATGCTGAGCCCTACTGTGGAGTCCTTTTGTTCATATGAATTTGTGATTTTTGGGCCATTTGAGATAGTAGACCATGATGAAAGTAAGAGTCCTGCATGTATGTTGCTGCCATGTTTAACCAGAAGTCTCTGTTCCTCTCTAAGTGCCCCCACTGTGATCTATGATCCCTTCAAACCTACCTTCTTTCCATCCTCTGTGAAGTGGAAATTTAGGGGACCTTGAAAATTTCAAAGTACACCCTCTTTAGCCACTATTCAAAGAGCTATGAAACCATTTCAAATGCAACTCTTTATTGAGAGACAAAGAGAGAAAGAAATAGTTGGACAGAAAAAAAGCAAAAAAGCCCCATCTTATAGGAAACCCCTTATTTACAGGAAAATATAACCCTCAGGTTAAATGACATCATCCTGACACATTCACCCCATCACATTCCAGCCTTCATGAAGGGGGTATCTTTCAAATTAACCTTTTTAGCAAATGCTGGAGTTGAAGTCTTGTTTTAATATGTATACAAATTCAGAATAGTTTATGATACATTTTGGATGTAGAGCTAATTGGGAGATTACTACTTCTGATAAGCCACTATTATGTTCTCCAGAGCTTCTTGCCCACCTGTATTCCCTTAGGCAGGCATCCCTTTGAATGCAAATTGAACACGCTGTGCTAGTAACAGGTGAGAAGATCAAGAATACAAATTAAAGCAGTCTAAAGTTGCTTGTGAAAGAAACTGGGGAAGGGCACTCTAAAACAGGGAAGAGGCTATTACCCTGGCCTCAAATTCATAAAACATTCCTATATCACTAAAGTACAATTTTGAACATTTTTAAAGTACAAACTCAACAGACAGATCCCCAAATATCAAATTTTATAGTAAAGAAAATGATTGCTTTTGATAGTGAAGACAGTGTTTCTGTCTCACTCAGGCCAAAGATTATTAATAGGCCATTAAATTCTGAATGGGGTGTGGCATTCTTGTCCTGCAAGGGATATTATCTTGAAGAGACCTGCTTACTAACTCCTACTGAGGTCCTAGACATATTCATTTGGGATATATTAATATTGCTAATATATTAGCAAGTTAGATGATGTTGTCATCTGCACTTCCCTCCAGTTTTCTTGTTAGGAACTCTGATGAAATCTGTGCTGCAGGGACAGGACACTGGGTCCCTGGAGCACTGAGTCCTAGGTATGTGTGCCCACAAAGGTGTCTCTGCATGTTATCCCTGGCACACATGGTATAGGTTCACCATCATGGGATTAATCTTACTGGCCTAGATGAAGTGCCTTCCACATCATAGAAAGGAGTTTCCATATAGTTGATCAATTTGAGTATTTAAATGTTATATTCTTATTGTCAATGTTCTATGTCATAGCAATAAGTATACTATTATTGCTCATTGGGTTATACTTTTTGAACTGGAAGGGACTTTAGAGATTACCTAAGTACAATCCACTCATTTAATAGGTGAGGATACTGAACACCAGAAAGATGGAGAAACTTGTCTAAGATCACAAAGGTACAAAGTGGTGGAGCTTATAAATTAATGCTGTTTTTTCAGGTCTTTGTACAATGCTTTTTTCTTTTCAGAAACCCTCTGCAGCATGTAATTCTAGGAAAGTTTTTTCTTTTAATTTTTATTAGAGAAATTTGTTTGACTGATTTCTCAATTTTAACCAAATTCATACACTTACAAAATGACTATAAAAATCAAAATAATTATTATAGCTAGAAGTTATACAAGGACCAGTTTTTTTTGTACTCAAGGAACTCACAGTCTAATGGGACACATGTTAAGATTAAAATTAGTTTCTAGTACTAAAAGTATTATATTTTTATAGGTTTATTAGAGATTAAGAAATAAGGAAAATACAAAATAAGAAATCATGTGGCTAGGATGGGTGAAAGGCCCATTCAATTTCACTCACTACATCTTGGGAGATGCATGTCCCTAGAAGAGGAAGAAGAGCACCCCAAAGTAGGTGGAGAGTGAACTTAAATACAATTTCTGTTCTCAGCCCAGGTGGGAATTCAGGTGAGGTTACAAAGCATTCTGGGAAGTGTCCAAAGACTTCTGGGGATTGAAGTCCTGGGTTCAAATCTCCATTTTTACAATCCACCATTTGATCCTTCTTGAGAAAGATTTTTCCCAAAAGGATCATGAAAACATAATCAACTTAAAGATTACAATAATTTGAGGATAAGAGGAAAAAAGAACAAAACCAATAATTGCTAGACATATTGACAAAAAGCCAGTTAGGGGCCAGTCCTCTTTGGCATGAAAGTATACATACAAATAAATGTTCAATCAACCACACCCGAAGTTTATTCTTGACCTTCTTGTGCAGTTTGTGGTCTGGAGGCATCTTCATGGTGTCTTCTTCAAACAGTTCAGTTTCTGGATTTGGAGAGGCAGCATGTTTCTTAACCTAAAATTACTCTCAAAAGGAATTTAAACTTTGCAATTTAAAATAATAATTTTTTTTACATTTCCCAATGAAGAGGGTTATTGAAAAATCACTTAGGGAAGCATGGCTGAATTATGAGGTATATGAATCAATTTGCAAGAGATATTAAAAAGACATCAGAAAAATCGAAATAAAAAAGAAAATTTCTGGATGAAAATATATACAATCAAAATCTTATATGTAAAAATTCCAAGTAAAGGAAAAGTAAATCTA
This sequence comes from Monodelphis domestica, assembly GCF_027887165.1. Taxonomy (NCBI): domain Eukaryota; kingdom Metazoa; phylum Chordata; class Mammalia; order Didelphimorphia; family Didelphidae; genus Monodelphis; species Monodelphis domestica. The sequence goes on along the minus strand of NC_077228.1, from coordinate 97,904,956 downwards.
TAATAGATCATTGAATCTGGGCCCAATTAAAATGATCAAAGCAATGATGCATTTATGCATTCAGTAGCCAGGACTACAGAAAGTTTTCCACACTATGAAAGAAAAAAAAAGGGACCAGATTATAGAAGCCAAGTAGGAGCCAAGTTTGGGATACTCGTCTGTAAGTGCTTTAAGAATGAGTGTGGATACAAGGAAGGCCTATGTCTTAACATATGTTAAGCATCGCGACCTTGAGTCTTCACACTAGGTTCAAGTACTTTGTATTGGCTTAGAAGTGCATCAATCATCCTGGATTGGCTTATCTTTGGCCCTATGCAATGTTTTTTTTTGTATATCTTGTCCTGGAATCAGACAGAATCATTAAGCAAAGACCCATAATTTTGTTAAACATATAGTGGAATCATTTTTATAGTCTCAAGCTTTTGGAGCATGTATTAGCAAATGTATTTTAAACTTATATTACTGCAAAATCAAAAAAGTTAAAGAAAATCTTATTACTGGTGACATGTGCTTCAAATATAAAAAGGAGAGAAAAAATAAAAAACTGCAATAGTATATTTCACATGCAAGAAAAATATAATAAAAGAGCTTAAAAATTCAAAAATGTAGCTTATAATCATTGACACACTGTGTCAGCTAAGAAAATATAGAATACAAGGCTTTCTCACCAAAAATGAGATCCATTTCCTCTTCATATCTGGCCATGATCCACTGTGAGTTCACAAGCAAATGAATTGAACAGTAGTACAAATATGTGGTTATCAATATCTCCAAAATTCTCAATAGCCCAGTTAATTACAATAAAAAACAAACACAACATCATTTTTCATATAAGTTGCTGTATTGCATTTTAAAAAGCCTTTGAAATGATGGATATTTGTCACAGTTTTTACAAATGTAGCAAATCTTTCAAACTTGGTAAAGATATTTAAAAAAAGTAAAATTTATTTCGGGTTTTGAACATCATCAAGAATTCTAGATATCATTTTGGTGGAAGTAAAATAGTGAAATGAAGAGTTATAAATGAGAGGTTCTCCACTTTTGGAGGCTTATAGGGGTACAAATGCCCTGGGATTAACTGCCCAGTTTCCATTCACATTTTTATAAATGCATGACGTGGGGGTTATAATTGTATTTTACTTCAGCTACTAAAATGACCCTTACCTCGTGTTAGGGGCAGGTGAAATGACCAGAGATTGTTAAGAAAAATTCTAAAAATCATGTCTAAAGAACCCTTAAAATCAATTTGAGATATTTAGCTCATTAAATTTTCCAAAGGTTGTTAGAGGAATTTTCTGATGGAGTCCATCTTTCCTCTATGTGACAATTTACAAAGTCAAAAATAGAAAAGCTGTTTTTATATGGGCTTATTCAATAATGTTTGTTCAGTATAGTTATAGGGGAAAAGCAACAGAATTTAGAAGTAGTTAAAACACAGTACATTAAAATGATTCAGTATAACAGAATAGTATTGAATGCAGTAATATATGAACTTAAAATCACAACTTAAACCTTAAACAAAACAATCAGAAAATGCAATAGAATACAGAGATATTTTATAAAACATTGGAGTCTGAAATGCCTTAAAAATAAAACCTCCAGTCTCTTTAAAGTTCCTTGTTTTTTTTTTTTTATCCATTTAGGTGCCTATTGTCAGAAGGCAGGAGATTGTAATGGTTAAGCAATGGGGTTTAAATGACCTGTCCAGGGACACACCGCCAGGAAGTGTCCAAGGCCAGATTTCAACTAAGGACCTCCTGTCTCTAGGCCTGGCTCTCAATCCACTGAGCCACCCAACTGTCTCTCCATTTTTGGCTAAAGAGTTGCATGGAGTTGAATTTTTCCCCTGAATCTCAGGTGATATAAATGAAAGGATCAGTACAGTCAAAAGATATCCTCTTAAATACCCCATGTTTGTAAGTTCCTGTTTGTAAAAGTCTCTTCCTTCTTACCTTTATTTCTCCCCTCCTGTTATCCCCTGCCCCCAATCCACATGGAGGCTAATCATAGCCTAAGGAAAAATCACTACCTTTTTTTTTTACCAGCTGGTCTTTGATTCTGAAGAAATTGGGTCTGCTACCAGCAGCCTGGGTCCTAGGGCTGGGTCTGGGGTGATGAGCCATCTGGGTCGGAAGCCAGAGGTGCAGGAATCAGCTGGGCCAAGTGATCGAGAAAAAGAGACCAGGAGTGGCAGCCAGAGTCGGAGCGGGCAGCCAGGGTGGGCAGGGCCCGGACCAAGTGAGCAATAGAGAGAGATAGTGGCACCTGGAGCAGGAGCGATTTGAATCAAACAGGTCCAGATCAAGATGCTTTTCTGAAAATTATTGGAGGAACTTGGCTTAAAAAAAATAACTAGGCACTAGCTATTAAAAGCTGAACTTAGTAAATATTTAAGAAAGTTAAAAAAGATTGAGGGTATTTTGTCACAACCCATGTGGTTCGCCATACTGTTAAGAATAAAATTATTTTCTAGTAATAAAAGTATTACATTTTTAGAGGCTTATTAGAGATTAAGAAATAAGGAAAATATAAAATAAGAAAGCATGTGGCTGGGAGAGCCGAAAGGCCCATTCAATTTCACTCACTACATCTTGGGAGACATGTGTCCCTAGAAGCGGAAGCTGAGAGCCCTGAAGTAGGTGGAGAGTCAGCTTAAATACAATTTCTGTTCTCAGTCCAGGTGGGAATTCAGGTGATATTACAAAGCATTCTGGGAAGTGGCCAAGGACTTCTGGGGATTGAAGTTCAGGGTTCCATTTTTACACACACAGTGTGTTCATAGCTAGGTAGGTACAAGATGAGAATAAAGTAGATAGAAGGGGCATTCGTAGGTGAGGGTGATTAGAAGATTTGACAACTGATCTTGAGTTTCAGAGCATAAGTTAGAACCAAAATTCTTTAACTTCAAATCTAGTGTCCTTTCAGTCATATAATATAATATAATATATTTTATATTCTGAATTTACATGTCAACTAATAGAGGGAAAAAAACTTTATTGTATGGTAAAGGAAAGCCCTTGCAACACGAAAAATATTATGACTATTCACTACACATTAAGCACTTGTCAATGGAATATATCAGAATTTTCCTGTGGGATGGAACATGGCCGATACATTTTTTCTAATCTGTGTGCCCCAAACTCTGATTTCCTGGAATAAAATTTATGTGTTCCTTTATTTCATAATGGGATCCATGGTTTGGTTATTTTAATGTTAAAGAATAAACAAGCTCTTTTCTCAAATTATTGCTTTTTATTTGTCAGCAACTTTGATGTATTTCAGACCAAAATGTTATAAGAAATATAGCAGTGATATAAATGGGGACACAGTGGGAAGTTAATATTTTTTCATCAACATCTACCTTTAACCAGTTTGTGAAAAATTTCTAAAAGTTGACAGTGGGCATGTAGATATTTTATATTCCCAAGTATAAGCTTTTTCTAAAGGTAGACAGAGAGGGATAAATACTTAATTTCCCAAGTACAAACTCCAGGGATTTTCTGAATCACGTAACATACACTTGTTTGATATATGGTATGACACATTGCTCTAATCCTATTCCTTGTCAATATGCTGCCAGGTTTTTTTACTTTTTTCATCAGTTTTTATCCTACAGTAATATTACTTTACCTATTATCTCGGGTTTCCAAGTTTATCAATTATTTATTACTAGACTTTTTTTGCTTTGGCATAGAGTACCTGATATGTTACATTGATTAACTTATTTTTCTGAACAGTATAAAATTAAATTAATGATTATTGATTTTAACAATATTTCATATCTGATATTTATAGACCTCCTTTCATCCCACTTTTTTCATTATTTCCCTGAAGATTCTTCAGATTTGGGTTCTCCCAGAAGAATTTTGTCATTAATTTTATAATTTAAAAAAATCCCTAAAAGTCTATGTAAATTTAATGAATAATTACATTAATTTAACCAGTTTTGCATATTATTATATTGACAGTTTAATCAAGAACAATTTATATTTCACTGAGCATTTAGGGTGATATTATTTCTGTAAAAATTTTTTGTGGCTTTCTCTAAATACATATCTGATGTATGTCTTAGAAGATCAACTCCCAAGACTTTGATATTTTTTTTTAGTATTCTTATCTATAATTTCTCCTTTTCTGTCTTTACATTGTGTTTCATTGATAACATAAATAAGAATAAGAATAATTTAATTATAATAAAATTCTGCTCCACTCCTTAACTTCCTTCTTAGGATTTTTGTTATTGTTTATTAGATTTTTTCTGAAAGATAACAATGAGGTCCCCTCCTATTATAATTTTATTTTGTATTCCTCCTTATTACTCATTTAATTTTTCCTTTAAGTATTTAGATATTATGCCATTTAGTGTATTTATATGAATTAATGATTAATTCATTTTCTGATATATTTCATGACAATATAGTTTCATTGTTTATATCTTTTAATCATATTGGTTGAGATCATGCTCCCAACTAATTTCTTTTTGAGTTTATAAATAAATCATCATACATTTTGTTCTAACTCTTTATCTTTATATAATTTTACATACTATTTAAATTATATATTTATATGTGAATTATTTCTTTAAATGTTTCTTTTGTCAACACATTATTTGACTCTTTTTCAATATATTTTTATATATTCTTCTATTTTATGAGCAAATTCATCCCCTTGATATTCATGGTTATTAATTTTGCATTTTAATTATGTCCTATTTCTCTGATGTTTTTCCCTTCTTTACTTCTCATTTCCCTTTTCAAAGAAGGCAAATAAGAGGGTGGCAAGATTATTGAAGAGTGCTCAGCACTAGTGCTATATATTTGGTACAATTTAACTTCATTGCTCCTCTTGCCTTTCAATTGGTCAGCCCCTCAACCTTCATTTTTCTCGTTATTTTTCCTTCTTCTTAACGACCTTTAACTCCACACTCTAGGTAGATGGTTTTTCCTTATGACTAATCTCTCTGTTGTTACCTTCCCTCTTTTTTCTCTCTCTGACTTTTTCCTCCTATTTACTTATTGAATAAAATATATTTGTAGACTGTAAACCTTAAAATTTCTTAGACTTATGAATGTTGGAAATTTCCCCATTTCCAACATTAGGTAGGGAGGGTCCTTCTCCTCCCTACCTAAGATTACTTTAGGACAGAAACCTTTTGCTAAACAATGGAAAGGGCTTTGACCTATGCTTAAGCATAGAACAGGAAGTTCTTTGAGTCATGATTGATTTTAGAATTGATACAATAGAGATACTTGGAATGACAGAACCAGGTCTTGGAAAATACAATTGCTACCCTACTTAGAGTAACAGGATTTAGGAAGGGCTGCAGCAAAGGATCAAGATTTAATTATTTGAGAATATGACCTTCAACAGACATGTGCAAAGGGGGGCAGACCTCTGGGGGGTCCTGGGTTAAGCTAGAGCCACCATTGGCACAGGGAAGACATGGACAGTGATTGGTAGATGTGAGAACAGAGGGGAGGGATGGTTTCCTTAAAGATAGTGGGGTTTGAGGCCTGAGGAGGTTGGAGAGTTTTTGCTCTGAGAGGTTGTGCTCTGAGAAGCTTGCTCTGAAGGAAGCTGGAGGTGGAGGCCCCTGAGACTGTTTCTCCATTTTGGTTATGTGAGTGATAGGGACTGATCTCTTTTCTTTGCCTCAGCTATCTAAGGGCTTGGGCCTTTTGGCCCAGCCTAAACAGAGGGGTATTTAAGCCCTATTCCCTTCTCTCTCCTTTCTCTCTCCCTCCCTCTCTCTCTCTCTCTCTCTCTCTCTCTCTCTCTCTCTCTCTCTCTCTCTCTCTCTCATACTTTTCTTCCTCATGTTTGTAATTAAACTACATAAAAGGTTGACTGCTGACTTGAGTTTTCATTAAGGAATTACATAGCTGAATTCCTTGGTGACCTTATATTAATATATATCAGTCTTTTAAAGTGATTTCCTTGTCACAAGACCATCTTTTCTATCCCCCTTCCTGACCTGGACCATTTCAATCATATGTGAAGTAAAAATGTTTCCTACTTCCCTCAACCCTTGTATTCTTTCTTGTATAGTCTTTTAATTGTAGGCCAGTTCTCTCTCCATTTTAAAGATTTAAATTATAATAATTTAAAAGAACCTTCCCACACTCTATGTATTATTTAACCCCCTTCATAGTCTCTCATGATATTAAGATTCTCAGAGTACATTTGTATAGTATTTGTATTCTCTATTAGACAGTACTGTAACAGTTAAAAGAGTGGTTGCCTTAAACTGTGACCACGAAAATATGGTTTTATGGCAGTGTCTTGTGTTAAATCAAAAATAAAGTGGTCGCCATGGGAAAAATTCCCAAATATGAAATACCCAAGTTAGTTGGGTTTTATGGAGATTTTAATTAATACAAATAAAAGAATTAAGGAAAGGGAGAGAAACAGAGTAAGATGGAATAGTAGGAAAAAGTCTAGGCTGGCCTAGGCCAGCCTAAGCTTTAAGCCTTAAGAGAAACCAGTCAGTCTTTAATCACTCACCACAAGATCCTTCCAAGCAAAACACTAGTGTTCAGAGAGACCCTCCATTTTAGCTCAGGAAGCTCCACTTCAACTTCCAAGGCTGCATTTTCTTTCAGAGGCCTTCTGGCCTCCTTTTAGACAGAATTTTCTCCTATGTCACCTCCCCTAAGTTTTCACATCTACCAATCACAGTAGACATTTTCACAGGACTGACCATTTTTAATTCACACTTGAGTAGACTAAACTTTTGAGTAATTCACACATGAGTAGACACACCTCTTTTGTTAAGCTTGTCTCTTGCAAGTTTGCAAGTTGCCTGACCTTTTAGTGATTAATTTGACCTTCATAGGTACTTAGCACCCTTTTGTATTAGATCTAAAATAGACCCAACTTGAGGTTTTTTAGCTTTACTTTAAGTATGGGTTAAGTACTTTTCATTGTTCAGTAAAGAGTTTACAACTTTATCTTCCCCTTAAGGTATGCCTAAGTATGGGTGGAGTAGAGTTCTCACATTCCTGATCAAGTACCTTCATTGTTCAAAATGGGGAATGGTCTTAACCAAATCTTCTGAAGGAGGGTCTGAGAATTTTTAAGATTCACAGTACATACTCCCTTTTGGTTTACTATACTTAGAATGATTTGCTTGGACTTTCCCTTTTATATTGTTCTTATCTCCTGTGTTTTTACTTTAAAGCTTCTATTCAACATTGATCTTTTTTCAGAAGTATTGTTTCTAAGTTCTCCAATTCATTAAAGTTACATTTTATTTTCCATGGTGGACTAAATTCAGTTTTGCTCAGCAAGTTACTATTGGTTGTAAGTGTATTTTTCCTGATTTTTCAAATGTTGTATATCAAGCCTTCTATTTATTTATATTAAAATTGGATTATTCTTAATTTTGCCACTTGTATTTGAATGCTTTTCTTCTAGGTTTCTGCAAAATTTTCTTTGACATAAAATATATGATACCCTTAATAAATTCTGTTTTGGGATTTCTTTCAGGAAATGTCTAGTGGATCTTTTTTATTTTAATTTTGTCTTTTTGTCCTTGATTGAATTTCCTTCATGACTTCTTAAAATATTTTATTTAAGTTTGCTTTATCGTTTTCATATAGTTAAGTAATTCTTAAATCATCTTTCCTAGACATGTTTTCTAACTCATACATTTTTATTTGATACTTTATAAATTATTCTATTTTTAGTCTTTTTAAATTTTATATAAATATTTATTTTTAATTTATAGAACCATTAACTTCTATGTGATACATTTTAGTTTAAAATTAGTCTATGCATGGGGAATATCTTATAACTTTTGTACTAAATTGTTAATATCTATCTAAGTCTTTTCATTGCACTCCCATTTCTTTTCTAATTCTTTCCCCTAGCACTCACATTCTATTTATAGAATTATTTTACTCCCTCTTTTTCCCTCATTTATTTCTCAAAAAAAAATTCTAGTTCAATATGAGTTCATGCTATATTTTATGTTTCCCCCCCTCTTTTTTAGATTTTGCTTATAGATGTTTTGAAACTATTCTCTTCTTATTTTGTCTACCACTATAATATATTTTATTGGTTTTTGTTACTATTGCATTAAATTCTTCCTCAACTGAGCCTTTTTGGTAGAATCAAATGTTCTGTATTTATGGGAGGAATTTATGTACCTTGTTTGGTCATATTGAAAGCTTAGTTATAGTATATCATGGATGACTTTGGCATTTACTAGCTTTTACTTGGAAGAGTATTCTAATTTGGCAAGAAATCTTAACTACTTGTCTCCATTCAGCCTCTGCTGAAGGAAAGCCTCCATTTCACTGCTTTCCTAATTCCAATTATAATTCTTGAGTATTTTATTATATGTCTTGAGAATTAAAATTCTTGAGAGTCACTATTTCTTAATTTTCAGTTAATATATTAATTGACTACTCAAGAAAACCTAAAATGGACAATAGATGCCCTCCACAATCTGAACAAGCACCAATGAGAGTGAGCAGGGCAAAAGATTGGGATATAACAAAGGGGCAAAAAAAGAACAAGTGAATTTTTCATTTGGTTCCTAATCCTGGACCTCCTAAGACATTTTTGATTTGTAAACAGTCACAGAAGAGGTGAATTTATAGTGCCTGCTATGTGTCCAAAACTGTGTTAAGGATTTTATTAATATTTCCTCATAATACCCATAGAATATAAGTAATATAGTCCTGCATTCTGTAGTTGAGGAATCTGAGGGAGATTAGAATTTAGGTGACTTGGCCGTTAAGGTTCTCTCACCTATTGATTATCTAAGATAGGATTTGCACTTATTTTCCTGACAGCAGGTTCAGTGCTTTACTTACTGAACCACCTATATGTCAGGTTTCTCTAAGGATCTAGGCTTTAAAATAATTAATTTTATTCAGTGACTGAGGTATTAGCCTTACTGGGCATTCCATGTCAAAAACAATCACAGATCTGAAAAATAAAATATATTATTAAAACAGGAAACATATGAAGCAATCTAAGATTTTAAAATGTTCCTCATACAACAACTCTATAAAACAGTTAATGCAATTCTTCTTAATTTTTAGAGAAGAATCATTTGAGGTTGAGATTCAATAACTATAGCCCATGTCTACACAGCTATCAATTGTCAGAGTCAAGAATTGAAGTCAGGTCCTGGGACTGCAAGTCGAATGTTCTGTCCATTTAATTTTCTCTGTTGAGGCAGGTCACAAAACCAACCAATGAAGCAGCAAAAACATCTAATGACCAGCCTTCATTTACTTAATCTCTTCATACTTGGTTAGGCAAATGTTCAGAAGAATAGATTTTGCTGTGCCTTTATTCATACGCTTCCAGCATAGAATTTGCTTTTGCCACCTTTACAGAAAACATGGTCACGTTAGGGCCATACAATGAAGCATCAGATCATGACTTTATTGAATAAATGAAGCATCATTAGTTAACTTTTATTGTATATTCATGTTACTTGTTGATTAAAATTTACAATTAAAATTAATATCTAGAATACAAAGGATTTTTTAACCTTTCCTTTTGGCATCTGTAAAGTCGTTTTGTGGTTTAATGTTCACCGGAAATGTGTTCCTCATTCAGATTTCAATTAACAGGTTGGAGTGGTAGGAGATAAAACTTTCTTAATTTGGATTCTCATCTAACTACATAAATATTATGGAAATGGCTTCTTTGATAAAAAAAAGACACATTCTTAGAAAGTATCATTTAATGATGCATCTCCTCAGCTTCAAAATGCCTTTTCAGTAATTATGATGACATATAAAACAGTTTTTCTACAATTTCAGGCATAGAGCTTGTTACTGTTTGCTAATGGCTCTCCTGTGATTCCCATGTAAAATTCAATTTAATCTTAATTCTCTCTGGATATTGGAAATTAACTAATTAAATACTGTCTAAGGCCATTTTAGTTTTTGTTTTGGAATTTTATTTTCAAAATTGCAATGTTATACATTAGCTACTTCAAGATAAAACTGTTAGGTATCATATTTACATGAATTAAATCAACACAATCTAATCAATGGAAATATCTTAAACCAAACATTTTTTTCATAATCATCAGTTGTTTTTTTTAACATACTGAAATACACCTTACAAAACAATTGCAAAATTCAGGTATAGAATAAGAAGTGTTAGGTTTCCCTTAACCCCACTTACTTTCAACTTCACTTACTTCTTCTCTATCTCTATTATCTTTATCCTGAATTATAATTTCATCAGTATAAATAATTTAGCAAGAAACATTCTTCTACTTTTCAGGTTAGCAGCTATTTTTTATTCTAATATCTCAGAGATTTTCATGGGCCCCAAAATATAAGTTACTCTAATAAGGCCAAACAAGCAAAATTTGTCAAATGTTTTATTTAAAACATGGTTTTCCTGATTCTGAATCTGGCTCTATTTAAAGTTCTATGCTACCACTCTTTTGGTACAATACATTTTAAAAAAAGATTGTCACTTTAGAAATATATTTGGAATCATGGGATTTTAGGGCCAGAAAGAAAATTAGGAAGACTATAGTCTACCCCTCTTCCTTTACTGATGTGGAAATAGAAGCATAAAGAATTGACTTGCCCAAAGTCATAGTAATCCTTGGCAGACTCAATGATAAATCCATGGCCAGACTACCAATCTCATTTTCAGATGCTTGTTTTAATCAAAACCATGTAGTAAGGTTTCCTTCCTATATTGATTTCAATTGTAATTATACCAAACTAGGAAAGACAGGAAATTGGGGAATAACAAATGAAAGAGACCACATGAAAAATAATATATCAATTGCATTAATATCTTTTTGAATCAGGATTATGAGTCACAATATACACTTTTTAATTATCTGGATGCTTTTAATGAGGCACAGGTTTAAGATACCATTTGTAATTTATCATTTAAATTATGTTTGAAAAAATATTTTTATAATCTTTAATGGTATCACTGTTACCATTCCCAGCATCAGAAAAATTGACTTTTCCCAATCATTTCTTCATGTAGAAAGGATATTTTTTAAGATGAATACAAATTATCTTTTTTGGAGGTATATGAGACAATCACAGTGCCTCAGTTCTCTGACTACAATTAAGATTTACAGAATCTGAGAATTTAAAGAGACTCAATAGCTCTTTAGCAGTCTATAATAAATTTGACAAGTTGTCTTTCAGTCTTTGATTGAAGGCCTCTAGTAAATAGTAACCAAGGTGTTTTGAAAGTTAGCATACTCCATTTATATTTGAATTATTAGGAATTCTTTATCTTATGCCTTTTATTTACTACCATTTTCTATCAATTATTCCTAGTTCTGCCTTCTAAAGAAACTCATAAGAAAGTTAATTCATCTATTATTATAATGCTAACATTTCTTGAATATTTCATTTCCCATAGCTTTTTGATGTTTTCTTTTCCTTTATTCTTCCACCCAACCTGCATAGTAGAATTTATGATTTTCTCACCAGTCTATTTTCCATCCTTCTGTTCATAAATATTTTTCTCAAAATGTAGTACTTAGAATTGAACACAATTTGCCAGATGTGGTATGCCAAGTAATATCTTCATCTATATCTACAGCTATACATATAGTTATAGAAGTATATAAATATCAAATATAGATGCATATAATTATAGATAGACATGTAACAAATATTTATATAAATAGAGAAGACAAATTTAAATAGATCGTTTTATATATATATGTATATGTTTTATATGTATATATATATATATATATATATACAGTTTCTTTATATCTGTTGAACTCTCTCTTTCTCTCTCTTTCTCCCCCATACAGGGGCAATATCACCCCAGCTTTTACAGACATTTTCCCTTTTAATTTAGTCTAAAACACAACATTAGCTTTGTTGGGTGCTTTAGCACACACTTTAAGACTCATTTAACTCATCATCTAATAATCTACTGAGATTTTTCTCAGCCAAACTATATGATCTAATTATGCCTTAAAATATCTCCTTTGTAAATGTATTTTCTTAGCCTGAGTGTATGTTTTCATATTTATTTTGGTGAGATTTCATCTTATTAGATTCATCTCATTATTCTAGCTTCTCAAGAATGTTTCATAGCCCAACTCTGTCATTCAATGTATTAGATATCTTGAGGTTTTGTTTCCTCTGTAAAGTGGCTAAGCATGTCTTTCAACAAAAATAAATGATAATAAAGATACATGATACTTTGATGGATCTCTGATTTCATGGATGTAAGTAACTCTTTCATCAATGCTGATGGAAATATCATCATTCTTTCTCATCCAGTCTATGTCTTCCCAGAAATCTTATGAAGTCAACGTAAAATTATCTTTTTTTCCTCTAAATTTTCATATTCCTTTTATCTCTAATTCTCACTATACAGCTTACTCATCTCTTTTTTCACTCATTCATATTCTTAATGTTATATTTTATGCTACTGCTCACAAGAAAGTTGTTTTGAATATGCTCTTGCTTACTGACCTGATTCAGATATTTCTCTTACTCTTTTGATTACTTATATTTGTTTGTTTTCATATAACAATTTTTAAATGGTTGAATAAATTAGTTTTGGTAACCAATTACACTGACACATTACAACAAAAGTTATAGCCTGTATTGCTTTAAAATATTAAAAATTCTCTTAAATACCCTAGTGGTCTCCTTTTATTAAAACTTTCATTTTTGGCTACAAAATCTTATCAGGAAGTTTAGGATTTGCTATTTCCCCTAGGAGCCAAATGGTAAAGAATCTAGAATGCTAGATCTGAAGTCAGAAAGACCTGATTTTGAATCTAGTCTCAGACAGTCCCTAGTGATGTGGCGCTCTGCAAATCTCTTAACCTCTGCCTGCTTCAGTTCCCTCAAATGTAAAATGAGGATAATAATCATTATCTCTCAAGGCTGTTGTAAGGATATAATGAGATATTTATAATGCATTTAGTACATTGGGTCATAGCAAGAGCTTAATAAGTGTTTGTTTCCCTTCTTTCTTGTATTAGTCTACTCAGGTCTTTCTACCTGCTCTCATGACTCCTGTCACTCTCACAACTCTGTTTCCTAGCATTTTCATGAGCTCTTCTGATTTGCTTTCCCTAGGTATTCTATGAATAATACTTAAGATAAGAAGAAAAGAGAAAATGAATATAAAATAGTTTGTTGTGGCTGTTCAATTATTTCAGTTGTGTCAAAAAACACTTAATAAAGAAGTAGTTGAATAATTTTTCTCACAAACAGAAATTCACACTTTCCCTCCAATAGTCCTGACTTTCAATTACCTCAAAACATAATGAGATTATAAAAGATGTTTCTGAGAAGAAATGGAATGTTATCCTCCTCCCTTTTCTAATTCAAACACTAATGATATATCTGTGATGATGTCTAGGTACTTCCCAAACCAAAGCTTTGCTTTATTTTTTTCTTTATCTTCCAAAGCCACTTTCATTTAAGCTATTCCCTATATGAAGTAATTGATCAGAAACAAGGGGGTTCAATGGGTTGAGAGTCAAGCCTAGAAATTGGATGTTCTGGATTCAAATCTGTTTTCAGAAACTTCCTAGCTGTGTGGCTTAATGTAGGGATTAAATTTAGGCTTGAGCTAAAAATAAGAGAATGTGGTCACCAATTTAAAAATTAATACATCTCAAGTCAAAATGACTTTTTAGCAGCTTTATTTACAAAAGGAGGGAAAGAATGAAAACAGAGAAATGTGAAAGGTGGGTAGAGAAGTTATTTAACCTAACAAACTAAATATTTGCTCTGGTACCTGGCTTCACTCTGTCAGGGCTCCATAACCACTTAGCCAGGGGACTTGGTATTGGATGAAGCAAGGGTTTCACCCATATGGTATCCTCTCAGAGGGAGATCTCTCTGGTGCTAGTCTCTCCAGGAGCAAGGAAAAGAAGGTCAGCTTGTTTCACTCACCTAATCTGAAGACCAAATGGAGAAGATCCAAGAGCAATATTACCAGAAGCAGTTCAAGTTGAAAGTCCTGTGTTCTTCATGCTGAAGATTCAGGTCAAAGACTAAAAATCAAAGACTGTAGGCAAAATACTTCTAAGTAATGGTTCTGTCCTCATGGAGTTTCCATCATAGTAATATCCTTCATAATATAGTTCTTCATATATTTGTATTAAAAATATAAAAAGCATGTACTGGTGGTCAAGATTATACTAACATTTTTTTCTGAAATTAATGAGGTTTTTCATTAGAAGCTTTTCCAGTGTGGCAGGACTTTATCACTTGTATTGATTACTGAGGAGCCAGTTCCATCTCTTTGCTATAAAGAGTTGTAGTAAGAATTTGATGGAGGAAATATCATAATAATTTAACTTTTCATTTATAACTTTTCCCACAACAGATTCTATGAAACAGGTGGTATAAAATGAACTTCATTTTATTGCTGTGGAAACTGGGAATCAGAAATATAAATTCAAAAAAGTTAGTAATGTTAGGATGGGACTCAAATACAGCATTTAGAAATCAAAATCTACTCTCCTTTGCATAGCATACAAGATTTCATGTGCATTCTATAAATAATATGTGCCATATTAATACATCATGTAGTCTATTCCACTAAAGTAGTGCAGGGAAAGCTTTTAGAATACACAAATTAGAGTAGATGGAATGGAATAATCAAGTGTATCCTATTTACTTATAAAGAAATATACTTTACCCTTTAATTAAATATAGTCTCATCTTCACCCTTAATTTATGGATGTGGTAAAAGGGAAGTAAAGGGTGCCACTTAGCAAATTTCATTTCTTCTTTTTTTTGTTGCACAAATTAAGAAAGACTAATGGTTTCACGTGGTCTAATCAGCATGAAGTCTTTCTTGAGGGAATAGCAAAAGATGATGAGAAGGAACAAGTGCAGGAAAAAGACAACTCTGTGTAGAATAAACATCTGCTTTTTTAAAAAATACTGAGCTTAAGACATCTTGAGGACTACTGTAGAAGTAATTTTAGAACTAATCAAAGTGAAGAGGATTTCAGTGTTGGGAAGTTAGGAGAAAGGGGGGAGTGAGGGTTGAATGAATTGAGATGAAAAATGAAATTCATTTTTGAAAAGTAATAAAATAAATTCAATCTTTATTCCAAAATAAACCATTCAAATTGATATGTCAAAATAAAATGATGCAAATAATTTTAGGATATAATATTGGTAGAGTAGCTGCTATTATTACTTATTGCAATTTCTATTCTGCATTGCTAATGAATTCAGACTAAAAAGAAAGCAAACTAAATTACAGCTCATACAAATACCTACACAGAGCTTTGAGCCAGAAAATAACAGAATGAAATGATAAACATTTAAATTTCATACAATCTAATTTCGATTGCTTAACTTGAGCCAAACATAATCACTTCATTTTTTTAAGAGGACTATAATGGAAAAAAATTTCAATTAAATCTATCCAGTAATGGAATGGGCAGCAGAAAATTTGTAACTTTACTGTTGCAGGAGATGTTGAATGAGAAGCTGAGGGAAAAACATTTTTGAGGACATTCTATTTATTGAATGAAATGTTAAATTAGTCTAAATCTGGTCTTTTTTCTACTTCTGATTTTGTATGAGTTTAAGGACAAGAAATGTCTTTCATAAAAAAAACAAACAATAGCAATTTTTGAAATACTGATGTATTTGGTCATGTGTGGCAGGCTAGGTGGCAGTGTGAATAATGTACTGCATGGTGGCAAGATTTAAATTTAGGAATATAGAAATTGTGTGACCATGGATGAGTCACAATTTCTGTTTGACTCAGTTTCTTCTATAAATTGAGGATAATAGTATCTACTTCATACTGTTCTGAGGAATAAATGAAATATATTTTTTTATATTTTATTTGATCATTTCCAAGCATTATTAATTAAAGACATAGATCATGTTCTTTTCCTCCCCCCCACCCCCATAGCTGACGCGTAAATTCACTGGGCATTACATGTTTTCTTGATTTGAACCCATTGCCATGTTGATAATATTTGCATTAGAGTGTTCATTTAGAGTCTATCCTCTGTCATGTCCCCTCAACCGCTGAATTCAGGCAGTTGCTTTTCCTTGGTGTTTCTACTTCCATAGTTTATCCTTTGCTTATGAATACTGTTTTTTTTCATCCTAGATCCCTGCAAATTGTTCAGGAACATTACACCACCACTAATGGAGAAGTCCATTACATTTGATTATACCACAGTGTATTAGTCTCTGTGTACAATGTTCTCCTGGTTCTGCTCCTCTCACTATGCATCACTTCCTGGAGGTTGTTCCATTCTCCATGAAACTCCTCCACTTTATTATTCCTTTTAGCAATAGTATTCCATCACCAACATATACCACAATTTGCTCAACCATTCCCCAATTGATGGGCATCCCCTCGTTTTCCAGTTTTTGGCCACCACAAAGAGCGCAGCTATGAATATTTTTGTACAAGTCTTTTTGTCCATTATCTCTTTGGGGTACAGACCCAGCAGTGCTATGGCTGGATCAAAGGGTAGATATTTTTTGTCGCCCTTTGGGCATAGTTCCAAATTGCCTTCCAGAATGGTTGGATCAATTCACAACTCCACCAGCAATGAATTAATGTCCCTATTTTGCCACATCCCCTCCAGCATTCATTACTTTCCTTTACTGTTATGTTAGCCAATCTGCTAGGTGTGAGGTGATACCTCAGAGTTGTTTTTATTTGCATCTCTCTGATTATAAGAGATTTAGAACACTTCTTCATGTGCTTATTAATAGTTTTGATTTCTTTATCTGAGAACTGCCTATCCATGTCCCTTGCCCATTTATCAATTGGAGAATGGCTTGATTTTTTGTACAGTTGATTTAGCTCTTTATAAATTTGAGTAATTAAACCTTTGTCAGAGGTTTCTATGAAGATTTTTTCCCAGTTTGTTGTTTCCCTTCTGATTTTAGTTACATTGGTTTTGTTTGTGCAAGAGCTTTTTAATTTGATGTAGTCAAAATTATTTATTTTACATTTTGTGATTCTTTGTATGTCTTGTTTGGTTTTAAAGTCTTTCCCCTCCCAACGGTCTGACATGTATACTATTCTGTGTTTACCCATTTTACTTATGGTTTCCTCCTTTATGTTTAAGTCACTCACCCATTTTGAATTTATCTTGGTGTTGGGTGTGAGGTGTTGATCTATTCCTAGTCTCTCCAACCCTGTCTTCCAATTTTCCCAACAGTTTTTATCGAATAGTGGATTTTTGTCCCAAAAGTTGGGATCTTTGGGTTTATCGTATACTGTCTTGCTGAGGTCGCTTTCCCCCAGTCTATTCCACTGATCTTCCTTTCTGTTTCTTAGCCAGTACCAAAGTGTTTGGATGACTGCTGCTTTGTAATATAGTTTAAGGTCAGGGACTGCAAGGCCCCCATCATATATGTTTTTTTTTTTATTATTTCCCTGGATATCCTTGATCTTTTGTTCTTCCAAATGAACTTTTTTATGGTTTTTTCTAAATCAGTGAAGAAGTATTTTGGTAGTTCAATGGGTATGGCACTAAATAGATAAATAATTTTGGGTAGGATAGCCATTTTTATTATATTGGCTCATCCTATCCATGAGCAGTTAATGTTTTTCCAATTGCTCAAGTCTAGTTTTAGTTGTGTGGAGAGTGCTTTGTAGTTGTGTTCATATAGTTCCTGTGTTTGTCTCGGGAGGTAGATTCCTAGGTATTTTATTTTGTCTAAGGTGATTTTGAATGGGATTTCTCTTTCTAGTTCTTGCTGCTGAGCTGTGTTGGAGATATATAGAAAAGCTGATGATTTATGTGGGTTTATTTTGTATCCTGCAACTTTGCTAAAGTTGTTGATTATTTCAATTAGTTTTTTGGATGAATCTCTAGGATTCTTTAAGTAGACCATCATGTCATCTGCAAAGAGTGATAACTTGGTCTCCTCCTTGCCTATTTTGATGCCTTCAATTTCTTTTTCTTCTCTAATTGCTACTGCTAGGGTTTCTAGTACAATGTCAAATATTAGAGGTGATAATGGGCATCCTTGTTTCACTCCTGATATTATTGGGAATGCGTCTAGTTTATCCCCATTGCAGATGATATTAGCTGATGGTTTTAGATATATACTGTTTATTATTTTTAGGAATGACCCTTTGATTCCTATGCTTTCTAGTGTTTTTAATAGGAAGGAGTGTTGTATTTTATCAAATGCTTTTTCTGCGTCTTTTGAGATAATCATGTGGTACTTGTTGGTTTGATTGTTGATGTGGTCAATTATGTGGATGGTTTTCCTAATATTGAACCAGCCCTGCATCCCTGGTATAAATCCTACATGATCATGGTGGATGATCCTTCTGATCACTTGCTGGAGTCTTTTTGCTAGTATCCTATTTAAGATTTTTGCATCTATATTCATTAGGGAGATTGGTCTATAGTTTTCTTTCTCTGTTTTTGACCTGCCTGGTTTTGGAATCAGTACCATGTTTGTGTCGTAAAAGGAGTTTGGTAGAACTCCCTCTTTGCTTATTATGTCAAATAGTTTTTATAGTATTGGGATTAACTGTTCTCTGAATGTTTGATAGAATTCTCTGGTGAATCCATCAGGCCCTAGGGATTTTTTCTTAGGAAGTTCTTTGATGGCTTGTTGGATTTCATTTTCTGATATGGGATTATTGAAGAATTCTATTTCCTCTTCTGTTAGTCTAGGCAGTTTGTATTTTTGTATATATTCATCCATATCCCCTAAATTGGTGTATTTATTGCCATATAATTGGGCAAAGTAATTTCTAATGATTGCCTTAATTTCCTCTTCATCGGAGGTGCTGTCCCCCTTTTCATCTTTAATGCTGTTAATTTGCTTTTCTTCCTTCCTTTTTTTAATTAGATTAACCAGTACTTTGTCTATTTTGTTTGTTTTTTCAAAGTACCAGCTTTTTGTCTTATTTATTAAATCAATAGTTCTATCACTTTCGATTTTATTAATTTTTAGGATTTCTAGTTTGGTTTTCTGCTGGGGGGTTTTAATTTGATTGCTCTCGAGTTTTTTCATATGCATTTCCAATTGATTGATCTCTGCTCTCCCTAGTTTGTTAATATAAGCATTCAGGGATATGAATTTGCCTCTGCTTACTGCTTTGGCTGCATCCCAAAAGGTTTGAAAGGATGTCTCGCCATTGTCATTTTCCTCGATGAAATTATTAATTGTTTCTAAGATTTCTTCTTTAACTAAATGATTTTGGAGTATCATATTGTTTAATGTCCAATTGGTTTTAGATTTGGTTTTCCATGTACCATTACTAATCATTATTTTTATTGCCTTGTGATCTGAGAAGGCTGCATTCATTATTTCTGCTTTTCTGCATTTGTGTGCTATGTTTCTGTGACCTAATGTATGGTCAATTTTTGTGAATGTGCCATGTGGTGCTGAGAAGAAGGTGTATTCCTTTTTATCCCTATTTATTTTTCTCCATATGTCTATTAATTCTAATTTTTCTAAGATTTCATTCACTTCTTTTACCTCTTTCTTATTTATTTTTTGATTTGATTTATCCAAATTTGATAATGGTTGGTTTAAGTCTCCCACTAATATGGTTTTACTATCTATTTCTTTCTTCAATTCTCCTAGTTTCTCCATTAGAAATTTGGGTGCTATATTATTTGGTGCATACATGTTGATTAATGATATTTTCTCATTGTCTAAAGTCCCTTTTAACAAAATATAATTACCTTCCCTATCCCTTTTGATCAGGTCTATTTTTGCTTTGGCTTTATCAGATATCATGATTACCACTCTTGCCTTCTTTCTATCAGTTGAGGCCCAGAAGGTCTTACTCCATCCTTTAATTCTGACCTTGTGGGTGTCAACCCTCCTCATGTGTGTTTCTTGAAGACAACATATGTAAGGGTTTTGGATTCTATTCCATTCTGCTATTCGTCTACATTTTATGGGTGAGTTCATCCCATTCACGTTCAAAGTTATGATTGTCATTTTTGGATTCCCTGGCATTTTGATATCCTTCCCTAATTCTAACCTTTTCTTCTTTGGCTCTACCTATTAGTCCAGTGATTTACTTTGAATCAGTCCCCCTTGTCCCCTCCCTTGATGTTTCCCTTTTTAATCCCTCCCTTTTTGTTCCCTCTCCCTACCCCCTCTCTTTCCCTCCCTTTCTGTTTTCCCTCTCCCCCACCCCTTTGGTTTTCCCTTCTCCCTACCCTTGTTGGGTAAGATAGAATTCAAGATTCCAATGGATCTGGATGTTTTTCCCTCTCAGAGTTGATTTCCCTGAGATTAAGGTTTAAGTAAAAAACCCTCTCTTCTTCTCCTTCTTATAGGAGTTTTCTTCCCCTCCCCTTCCCATGTGTATCTTTGTGTGAGAAAGATTATTCTATTTGGTCTTTCTTTACTCCCTATTTATACATTACATTTTCCCCACATGTTAGTATACATAGATTGATATAAATGTAGTCCTTATAGAAGAGAGTTTGAGTAAAAGAAGAAGATAACATTTTTCTCCTTTCCCCTTTCCTTAATATTTACCTTTTCAGGTATTCCTTGCTCTTTGTTTTTCAGTATCAAACTTTCCACAGAGCTCTGGTCTTTTTATTGCAAAAAGTTGGAAATCTTCTATTTTGTTGAATGCCCATACTTTCCCTTGGAAGTATATAGTCAGTTTTGCTGGGTAGCTGATTCTTGGTTGAAGACCCAGCTCTCTTGCCTTTCTGAAGATCATGTTCCATGCCTTATGATCATTCAGAGTAGAACTTGCAAGGTCTTGTGTGACCCTGATTAGCATTCCTTTATATCTAAATTGTCTTTTTCTAGCTTCCTGAAGGATTTTTTCTTTTGTTTGAGAGCTTTGGAATTTGGCAATTACATTCCTGGGAGTTGTCTTTTGGGGGTTTAGTGTAGAAGATGTTCTGTGAGCTCTGTCAGTGGCTGTATTACCCCCTTGTTCTAGAATCTCTGGGCAATTTTCTTTGATTATATCTTGTATCACGATGTCGAGTTTGGTGTTTATTTCTGGCTTTTCTGAAAGTCCAATTATTCTTAAATTATCTCTTCTCCCTCTATTTTCCAGATCTGTCACCTTGTCGGTGAGATATTTTATGTTCTCTTCTAATTTCTTGGTATTTTGGCTTTGCTTTATTAATTCTTGCTCTTTTACACGATCGTTGTCTTCCAGTTGCCTGATTCTGACCTTTAAAGCCTGGTTTTCCTTTTCAGTTTGGTCACACCAGTTTTGTAGATGCGTGAATTTCTTTTGCATTATTTCCCACTCTTCCTCCCAGAAGGCTTCCATCTTTTTGGTCATTTCTAATTCAAATTCTTCATGGGTTTATGGAGAGTTTCATTTCCTTTGGAAGCTTTCGGGGCATTTTCTTGTTTATCGTCTTCTATCTCCTCTGTATTTTGTATTTTGGCTCCATAGAATGTGTCCAAAGTCGCCCCTTTCTTCTTATTTTTCTTTCTATTTTGGGGCTTCTGTGCTTCTGTGGAGTTTGCCATCTCTGAATGTGGAGGATTAACTTTTCTTATCTCTGTCTGGTGTTCAGAGGCTTTAGTTCTGGGCAGATTGTCGGTTCTATGAGCTTCCCCTGTGTTAAACTGTGTATGCCTTAAGGGAATGACTTTCACTGGAACTGGAATGGAAGGGTAGGACCAGGGGGCCACACTTTCCCTGGCTCTCTGTATTTCCCTGTTGCTAAGGTGCCCCCTTGACTGGACTATGTCGGGTTGCTTTCCGGAAGTTGTCTTCAGAATAGCTGGCCGTGAGGCTGTTTTGTCGGCCCTGAGGGTTGCTGTTGTTTCAGAGGACCCTGCTCTCTGATGGGGGTGGGGCTGCGGCTTCCTGGAGCCTTGGACTCTGAGCTCCTACCCCTTAGGTCCAAGTGATCTCAGGTTCTGGCTTTTGAGGGGGGCCATAACTTTTGATCCAGGTCCAGGTCCAGGAGGAGGGTTCCCAGGGTATATGCTGTTGATCGTTTTGAATTTCATCGCTCTCTTTTTATATACCTTTTTCCACATCTCCTCCTCTTCACAGAAACCAATTACAGCTTTTCAATTTACCTACCACTGCCCAAGGGGAGGGCAGTATCCTTTGGAGATGTGAGTTCATCTGATACACACACACCAAAAAAATTAAGAGGCAGGAAAAAAATGATATCCTCTGATAATACTCAACATTTTGAAATGTCTAGAGTTTTTACAATATTTTCATTTCTTGAAATCTATTCCTTAAAGATGTTTCAGTTGAAATAATACCCATATAGTTTAGATCTCAGTACTACAAGAAATCACTATTATTTTTTAATTCTTTATTATGGAATTCTTTTTGTGCATGCCATTTTAAATAACTGAGTCCTAATAACTGAGGCTAACTAGTTTTAAATATTTTAGTTTTGTATAGTGTTAAGGAAATCTTTGAAATGAGATAAATCATTGACCATATTTATTAAGCTCCATATTGTGTGAACTACCAAAAGAAAATTTTTAGAAACTACAAAATGTTATATCTAACCTCAGAAGCATTTGTTTTCTTTTTATAGAAAGAACCATTCTCCAAAGAATTAAAATCATCTAAAGGGAATGTGACCAATGAGAGTAGGCTTCTTCTGTTACAGATGACAAATTTGAAAAAGAAGAAAAAATTTTGTTATGAGAAAAATGTATGAGTAGTGTAGGTGAGTTGACCATGAAGGGGGGGGAGGAGGGATAATATGTATGGATGCCATATACCACTTTTTATCCATCTAATGTCAATAAAGTTTAAGAAAGATCTTTCCATGAAGGGCTTATTAAAGAAATGAATCAGAATCACACAGAATGAGAAGGCATAAATTGATTAAGGACTTATAGATGGGGCAAGTAAGTATACTAAAAAGAAAACAGAACTATAAACTTAAAGAAATTATTTCACTAGTTACATTTTCTATGATTTACAATAATAGTAATATTTATTATAGTGATTTAAGATTTGTAAAGTTCAATACTGCAAGTTAGGTGTCATTATCTCCATTTTAGAGATGTGGAAACTGAGGGTGAGTGGTTTAGTAACTTGTCCAGGGTCACTCAAATAGTGTTTAAGATTTTAACTCAAGTCCTCTAAGGCATACTCTTACTCACTGTAACACTTATCCATCTAAAAAATTCTGCTTTTATTTGAACCTCATGAAAGATTGGGGCTAGAGGAATTCTAAGATACATAACTTGTGAAATTCTATTATTTCCTCTTTCTAACAATAATACATGCTCATACAGAGGAGAGATCAGTACATGCTAGAGTGATCAGTGAATGTTTAATTGTTGAAAAAAATTTCTCTGTCTTTTTTCTCATTGACTTGCACTTAATTTTAATTTTATTTTTTATTTAATATTTTTCCATATTTACATGATTCATTTTCTTTCCCTCCCCTTTTCCAACTCCCCACAGAACAAACAAGCAATTCCACTGGGTTGCATGTTTTGCTTTTGTATTTCTACTCCCATAGTTCTTTCTCTCAATGTGGATAGCATTCTTTTATGTAAGTCCTTCAGGAGTATCTATCTGGGCATGTTGCATTGCAACTAGTAGCAAAATCCATTACATTGGAATGTTCCACAATGTTTTGCTTTCTGTGTATAATGTTCATCTGATTCTGCTCATTTCACTCTGCATCAGTTCATTGAGGCTTTCCAAGTTCATATGGAAAACTTCCAGATCATCAATTCTTACAATACAATAGTATTCCATCACCATCATATACCACAATTTGTCCAACCATTCGCCAAATGAGGATACCCCCTCATTTTCCATTTTTTTGTCACCACAAAGAGCACAGCTATGAATGGTTTTGTACCAGTATTCTTCCTTATTATCTCTTTGGGGTACAAACCCAGCAGTGCTATGGCTAGATCAAAGAACAGACAGTCTTTTAGCGCCCTTTGGGCATAGTTCCAAGTTGCCCACCAGAATGTCTGGATTTATTCACAACTCCACCAGCAACGCAATAGTGTCCCGATTTTTCCACATGCCCTCCAACATTTATTATTTTCCTTTACTGTCATGTTGACCAATCTGCTACGTGTGAGGTAGTACTTCAGGATTATTTTGATTTGCATTTCTATCAGAAGAGATTTAGAACACTTTTTCATGTGCTTATTGATAGTTTTGATTTCTTTATCTGAAAACTGTCTGTTCATGTCCTTTGACATGATTTTGACACAATTTGTCAATTAAGGAATGGCTTGATTTTTTTGTACAATTGCCTTAGCTTCTTATGAATTTGAGAAATGAGATCTTTGACAAAGGTTTTTGTTATAAATTTTCTTTCCCCAATTTGTTGCTTCCCTTCTAATTTTGGTTGCACTTGTTTCATTTGTACAGAAAAAATTTTAATTTAATACAATGAAATTATTCATTTTACATTTTGTAGTGTTCTCTATCCTGCTTGGTCTTAAATTCTTTCCTTTCCCATGTATCTGACAGATATACTCTTCCATGGTCACCTAATTGGTTTATGATTTCCCTCTTAATATTCAAGTCATTTATCCACTCTGAGTTAATCTTGTTTAGGGTGTAAGATGTTGATCTAAACCTAATTTATCCCATACTGTTTTCCATTTCTCCCAGCAGGTTTTTAATCAAATAGTGGGCTTTTGTCCCAAAATCAGGGATCTTTGAGTTCATTTAACATTATCTTGCTACTATTATTTACTCCAAGTCTATTCCATTGATCCACCCTTCTACATCTAAGCCAGTAGTATATAGTTTCAATGATCACTGCTTTATAATATAGTTTGAGATCTAATAAAGCTAGACTTCCATCCTTCACATTGTATTTTCATTAGTTCCCTTGATATTCTTGATCTTTTATTCATCCAGATGAACTTTGTAATAATTTTTTCTTATTATATAAACAATTTGTTTAGTTAGTTTGAAAGGTATGGTGTCTGATATCTTTTCACACTTTCTTTTGGGACTTGAGATGTTTCCTTTTTGGAATTATTGTCTTCTTCTGAATGTGTATTTGATCTTTCCAGTCACTAAACTAACTTTTTAAAGTCAGTCTTTTTGTTTTTTCATTTGTATATTTTTCCAGTGTCCTGAAGGAAGCAATAATTTAAATTGAAGGTGACACCATTTTGAGGTTGCTTTAATAAGTCCTTAGTAGAGTTACATATTTTGGACTAGATGCAATGTAGTCTATATAATTGAGGATTTGGGGAGGTAATATTTGATTGAGAATTAGACTTCATGAATAATATTGATTTTTTGGATGGCTTTTATTTATTGAAATCCTGGTTAATGTTTTATTTCCACCTGGGGAAAAAGGAGTACTGTAGAATTTATACTGAAAATTAAGCAGGGTACAAAAAGTTGACTTGCTTTTTATTTAATTTGGTTTACCATAAATGTCAATTTTGGCTATTTGAAAGTAATCTTGGTGTAATTTAAAAAAATGGTTAAAAGAGGAATTCCAAGATTACTTAACAAGGAACTTTATCCTACATGACAGGTATGATGGAATATGGTATTCCAAATGGAAATGATAGAAAATGATAATCTAACTGAAAAGTAAACTATCACATCTGGAGATGGGGAAAACCTGGAATGATAGTGGTTGTAGTAAGGATAAGGCATTGTGGAAGTAATTATGAACAACAGAATCTGCACAAAGAACTACTAAGTTAAGACTTCCCAGAGTTGGAAGTGTATGGAATCTTAGTGTGGACTGCATTAGAAATCTAGTTTAAAAGTCTTGCTGATCTTGGATTTAGGATGAAGAAAAAGAAATCTAAGAATAGGAAAGATAGAGTGAGGAAATAAAACAGTGAGGGAAGTCAGGCAAGTCAAGTAGAGATCCCAGTGTCATAGGTTATAGCTTTACTGGGCATAGTAAGACATCTTTTTCCTGAACTATCCCTGCCTCAACATAAAATCTAGACAATATTCTTCTCTAAGATTTGCAGTAAAGGGGTAGGTTTCAGACTCATTCTATGACTAAATTCTGCCTTAAATACTAACTCTAACTTTGATCCTCTTATAATTTCTGTAAATCTCATTTACAAAATGGAGATAATTATATAATTTAATTTCTCAAATTACTACGAAGTTTAAATGATATAAAGTACATATATTTCTGTGTACTTATAACATCTATGGAAATGTAAGATTGTCATCATCATTAACATTATCACTGAAACATGAAAATAGGAGCTCAAGTCCACATGAGGGAAGAAGCTGTAAGTAAATTGGAGTAGGGTTTGGGGAAATAACTGGCCCTAACCACTCCTACCCTGATGAAGCATGTCAGTACAGCCTCACATTTAGGCAAAGAAAAATCTGATGTACAGGGTATTTAAATGTAGATCTATAAAGTTGAATATATAAACTAGCCAGAATGAAAGGCAGAAAAAAATGAGTAAAATAGAATTCAACATTTTATATTTGGATGATTAGAAGAATCCATATAATTATGGTTGGAAAAGTAAATGAAAAGAGGGTACCAAGGTAAGTCATAAGAGACTGTTTTTATCAATCCTTATTACTGCCTTCTCCCTCCATTTTTAATGCTTTTCCAAGATAATACAATAATGATACACCAAATTATTAGTGTTACTCTCACCTCCATTAAATCTACTTTATTATGTTCTTTCAACTATGTTAAGGAGAGGTTGGAACAGAAGATCCCTATAACCCTTCTTCAAATCTAAATCTATTATCTATGCCCGTATTTCAGTGACTAACTTGCATTATGTGTGAAAATGGTAAGAAAAAGGAGAAGAAAAAGAAAAAAAAACATGCAAGATAAAAGACAGGAAAATATAAAAAATGGTGAGAATAAAATGCAGGAGAACATACAAGTCCAACTGGATAATCTAAAATATTTCTTACAGGATCAATTGGCAAACATCCAACCCACCAGAAATAAGTCTGGACATAACAGTCCTGTTTCTGAACCTCTAAATGAGGAAATTTCCTTCCCCAAAATAGAGATGGAAAACACCTTCCCTATAGTCCAATTAACAGACTTGTTCTCTCATGGTCTGCAAATCTTGCCTGAACTTAATCCCCAAGTCCTTTCCCCTGAAATCCCAGTTTCCTATGTTCCCCCTCCTACCCAAAACCAAATGCCAGCCCAAAGGAAATCTCATCCTTCTAAAGAAACTCATCTTAGTCAAACTGACCCATAGTTACCAAATTCAATTAGAGTCTTGTTTCCTCTAAGAGAAATACCTAAAAAAGGACAGAATGGGAATGTGGTGACTTTAAGGCACAATATACCATTACTCCCCAAGAAATAAATGAATTTACAGGAAGTATCCCCACATATAAACAAGATCCCTTTCTAGTAACAAAAAAGATGACAGACATATTTTTTCAGTATCATACATCTTAAAAGGACATTGAAAACTTGCTACAGGCTTTTTTAACTGAACATGAGAAAAATAAAGTAATTGCTCATGTCAACAAAACCTAGGGGCACAATGCAGCACATTGGCCATCTCAGGATCCCAAATGGGCCTAAAATGACTCTGAAAATCTTTTACATCTATACCATTGTAGAGAGGCAATCCTAACAGCAATGAGAGAGTGTGCAGACAGTACAGATAAGTGAATGGAATTTGAAAAAAAAAATTAAGCAAAAGGAGGAAGAGACACCCTCCAGATTCATGGACAGAATACTTGAGTTTGGGGGTAAATACCTAGATTTTGACCTATTGAAAGAAAATTGCATAAGACATGTTACAAGGAACTTTGTCACTAAGTCTTGCAAAGTGATTAGGCATTATTTTAGAACACATTGCCTAAGATGGCCAAAGATGAACCTTGAAGAATTCTGGAAAACATCTCTATATGTTTCAAAGGGAAACAAATAAAAGGAGAAAGAAAACAATGATGTCATAGAGGAAATAAAGAAAGAATTGAGATGTATAAAAGATAAGATGGCTAAAATGGAAAGTGGGCATGATACTCAACCAATGACACTTGCCCCTCTCCAGGAATCTAATTTAAATTCATTACATGCCAATTCTGTGAGAAGCGAAACTAAATGATAGAGTGTTAAACTTTACTCAAGATTATCAGAAGGAATAAGCAGTTTAATAACAACTACAGAAGTGATAATTATAGAAATAACTATAATAATGATAATGGAAATGACAACTTTAGGAATGATAACTATAGGAATAGATATTGGGAAAATGATAACTCAAACCAAATGACTCCACAACAATATAACTGAAGTGGTACTTGTCCAAAAAATACTCGAGGTGCTAATGCCCCTCAGGGGGGTGCCTTTCAGGGAGGCGCCCAAGGAAATTCCAAAATACTATGAAGGTGTCTGGGGGTGGGGCTGGGGCATAGGAATCAGAGGATACAACCTTTGATTTAACAGACCCTGATGGCATATTACACATTGTCCCTATCCACTGCCTCTAACTAAGTCCATTTGGAAAAAAAATACCAAGCAGTTTAGCAATACCAGATTTAATACTATATTTTAAATCAATAATTATAAAAAAAACTATCTGGTAGTGGCTAAGAAATAGAAAAATAGATCAGTTGAACCAGAATAGACATACAAGAAACAGTCATAAAAGATAATGTAAACATTGTGTTTGACTAAGCAAGTTTTTGGAATGAGAATTCACTAATTGGTAAAAGTTTTTATTAAAATTAGAAACCAGTTTGGCATAAACTAGATATATATCAATGTCTCCTACTAATTTCCATGATAACATCAATATGTATTAATGTCTTTAGTATAATATTATTATACTAAATCATTATATTAAATTACTATTAATTAGAAGTAAAGGGAAAATATTACCTATCAGATAGGAAGATTTATGCATGAATAAGAGATAGAAAGCTTGATGAAATGTAATATAGTTAATTTTGAATACATTAAATTGAAGGGGGTTTGTACAAATATAACTACTGTGGGAAAGATTAGAAGAAAAATAATAAGTTGGGGAAGAATTATAGACAATTTTTTTGGATAAAAAGTCTCATATCTAAAATATGTAGAGAATTTTGTCAGCCATTCCAAAATTGATAAGAGATAAAAAAAAAACAACACTAACAGTTTTTGGATGAAGAAGTCAAAACTATACTTAACTATATGAAAAATTGATCTAAGTAGTTATTGATTAGAGAAATGCAAATCAAAACAACTCTGAAATAGCATCTTACACATATCAGACTGGCTGAAATGGTCAAGGGTCAAAATGATAAATATTGAATGGGTTATGAAAAATTAAGTATACTGATATTATTGGTGGAATTGATTGAACAGACCCAAACATTTTGGAGAGCAATCTGAAATTATGCTCAAAAAGTTATAAAGCTGCAAATCACTTTGACCCAGTAATACCACATATAGGTTTATTTCTTAAGGTGACAAGAAAAAAGGAACAGAAACTATATATTTTTATATATTTATAGCTATATAACCACATATTTATAGTATTTCTTTTTGTGGGGGCAAAGAAATTGAAATTGAATGATGTTCATCAATTGGGAAATGGCTGACCAAGTTGTGATATAGGATTGTAATGGACTACTATTGTACTGTAAGAAATGACAAACAAGATGATCACAAAAAAATGCCAGAAAAACTTACATGAAGTGAGACAATGTGAAGTTAGAAGTACCAGAAAAATTTTCTTTGCTATAAACAACCATAATGTATGATGATCAATTGTGAATAACAACTATTTTCAATAAGGCAAGAATCTACGAAAACGCCTTAGGGTTTCATGATGAAAAGGGACATTGGCCACCATAGAAAGAACAGACTGAATCTGAATGCAGAGAGAAACATACAATTCTACCGTTTATTTTCTCAATGAAATTTTATGTAATATAAGTAATATATTTTATTTCACAATATTATGAACATGGAAATATATATTATGTGATAATAAATTTACAACCTATGTAATATCTGCTTTCTTGTGGATGAGGAAGTTTGAGAGGCTGGGGGAAAGAAGAATGAGACAGATTTTTGGGCATAGGTACTATAAAAATGTGTTCCTCTTGATAAGTATATTCATTATAATTTAAAACATATTTATAGAAAATAATACATATTATATTTATTGGAAATAGTGAAAATAATTTATAAATTATAATAAACTGTATATTGTACTTATCGAAAATAATATGCTTGTATTGTTTTTACACATTACATACAAAAATAAAAAAATATCTCTGCTTTAAAAATAATTTAAAAAATAAAGGGCTAAAATGTTTATCCTTCTTTGAAGTTACATCTACTACATTATTCTTTCAGAAATTCAGTTGTTCCTTTTGACAGACAGTTCTTTTCCATGGGAATTAACTTAATAAATTAAGCTTTAATGTTTTTCTTAAAAAAAAATTGTATGGTTTAGTTTTCCATAGGTTACCTCAATTGTTAAGTCACTTCAGTTCAGTTCTTTGAATATCAATGTTCTTTAATAGAAAACTCTCTCCTTTTGGAAATCATAACATTGTACCTTAGCAAAATAATATTGTGTGTTTCTATGATAGCTCTTTTGTGCTGAAGTTTTAGCTAATTGTTAAGTATCTGTCTGCCTTTTCCTGAACTAAATATATATCTGAAAAATATATGATTATATAAAAATATATACATCACTTCATTCATCTGTGATACCAAAATTGATAGGCATAGTTATTGTTCAAACATGAACATGTATTGTGTAACATTGGTAGTATAAGTATTTGTGTAATTTAATGAATAAACTATAAGTGACTTATGTCCACTCCATTGACTTTGATTCTTGCCATTTATTACCTCACTCTTGTCAAAGGACAGCAGTTTCAGGCTTCTATTTCTTCTCTTATAGAATGAGGAAAAGGGACTGATGATATCTAATGTATCTACTGGTTCCAAATTTATAGTTTATCCCTATTGCAGATGATGTTTGATGATTTTAGAGATATACTCTTCATTAATTTTAGGAAAGACCTTTCTATTCCTATGCTTTCTAGTGTTTTTAATAGGAAGGAGTGTTGTATTTTATCAAAGGCTTTTTCTGTGTCTATTGAGATAATCATGTGATTTTTGTGGTTTGCATGTTGATATGGTCAATTATGTGGATGGTTTTCCTAATATAGAACCAGCCCTGCGTCCCTGGTATAAATCCTACCTGATCATGGTGAATGACTCTTCTGATCACTTGCTGGAGTCTTTTTGCTATTATCTTATTTAAGTTTTTTGCATCTATATTCATTAGGGAGATTGGTCTATAATTTTCTTTCTCTGTTTTTGACCTGCCTGGCTCTGGAATCAGTACCATGTTAGTGTCATGAAAGGAATTTGGTAGAACTCCCTCTTTGTTTATTATGTCAAATGGTTTGTATAGTATTGGGGTTAGCTGTTCTTTGAATGTTTGATAGAATTCACTGGTGAATTCATCAGGCCCTGGGGATTTTTTCTTAGGAATTTTTTGATGGCCTGTTGGATTTCTTTTTCTGATATGGGATTATTTGAGAAATCTAATTCATCTTCTGTTAGTCTAGGCAATTTATATTTTTGTAAATATTCATCCATATCACCTAGGTTGGTATATTTATTGCCATAAAGTTGGGCAAAGTAGTTTTTAATGATTGCCTTAATTTCCTTTCATTGGAGGTGAGGTCCCCCTTTTCATCCTTAATGCTGTTAATTTACCTTTCTTCTTTCCTTTTTTAATTAGATTGACCAGTACATTGTCTATTTTGTCTGTTTTTTCAAAGTACCAGCTTCTAGTCTTGTTTATTAGTTCAATAGTTATATCACTTTCCATTTTATTTATTTCTCCCTTAATTTTTAGGATTTCTAATTTGGTTTTCTTCTGGGAGGTTTAAATTTGTTCATTCTCAAGTTTTTTGATTTGCATTTCCAATTCCTTGATCTCTGTCCTCCCTAATTTGTTAATATATGCACTCAGGGATAGGAATTTTCCTCTAAGTACTACTTTGGCTGCATCCCATAAGGTGTGAAAGGATGTCTCACTATTGTCATTTTTGTCAATGAAAATATTGTTTCTATGATTATTTGTCTAACTAACCAATTTTGGAGTATCATATTATTTAATTTGGCTCTCTATGTACCCTTACTGATCATTATTTTTATTAACTTATGATATGAAAAGGTTGAATTTATTATTTCTGCTTTTCTGCATTTGTATGCCATGTTTTTATGACCTAGTGTATGTATGTTCAATCTTTGTGAATGCGCCATGTGCTGCTGAAAAGGTTTATTCCTTTTGGTCCATATTTATTTTTCTCCATATATCTAATAACTCTAATTTTTTCTAAGATTCCATTCACATCTTTTACTTTTTTCTTATTTATTTTTTTATTTGATTTGTCTAAATTTGATAGTGGTTGGTTTCGGTCTCCCAATAATATAGTTTTACTATCTATTTCCTCCTTCAATTCTCCTAGTTTCTCCATTAGAAATTTGGGTGCTATATCATTTGGTGCATACATGTTGATTAGTGATATTTCCTCATTGTCTATACTCCCTTTTATCAGGATGTATTTACCTTCCGTATCCCCTTTTTATCAGTTCTATTTTTGCTTTGGCTTTGTCAGATATCATGATTGCAACTCCTGCCTTCTTTCTATCAGTTGAGACCCAATAGGTATTACTCCAAACTTTAATTCTGACTTTGTGAGTATCTACCTGACTCATGTGTTTCTTGAAGACAACATATGGTAGGGTTTGGGGATTCTAATACACTCTGCTATTATTCTACATTTTATGGTTGAGTTCTTCCCATTCATGTTCAAAGTTATGATGGTCACTTGTGAATTCCCTGGCATTTTGATCTCCTCCTCTAATTCTGACCATTCTTCTTTTGTTATAACCCTTTAAACCAGTGGTTTATTTTAAATCAGTTCCCCTGGTCCCCTCCCTTGATATGCTTCCATTTCTAGCCCCTCCCTTTTTGTTCCCTTCTTGTTTTTTTAGGGTATGCTAATTTCCTTCCCCTCTCTCCTTTCCTCCCTTTTTTGTACTCCATCCCCCCGAAACCCCCTTAATTTTCTCTTCTATCTTACCTTGTTGGATAAGATAGAATTCAAGATCCCAATGAATCTAGATGCTCTTCCCTCTCAAAGTTGATTTCACTGAGAGTAAAGTTTAAGTAATACCAATTAGCACCTTCTTCTTCTCTTTCTTATGAGAGAATTCTTCCCCTCCATTTCCCATGTGTACCTTTGTGTGACAAAGATTATTCTATTTAATTTATTTCTATTTCTTCAAGTATATCTTGGTACCATCATTGATTCCCCCCTTCCTATTTCTTTCTTTTTTCCCCCTTTCTCCATATCATCTTAATGCTCCAATCTTTCCCTGTGAGTGATTCTTCAAATTACTCTAATAATGCATACAATTTCTGAGAGTTACACATATTTTCCCCACATATTAATATATAATATATATATATATATATAATTTTATCTAAATGTAGTCCTTATAGAAAAGCATTTGAATAAAAGAAAAAAAAATTTCTCCTTTTCTCTTTCTTTCATATTTAACTTTTCTTGTTTCTCTTGTTCTTTGTGTTTGGATATCAAACCTTCCACTGAGTTCTGGTCTTTTCTTTACAAGTACTTGGGAATCTTCTATTTTGTTGAATGCCCATACTCTCCCTTGAAAGTATATAGTCAGTTTTGATGGATAGGTGATTCTTGGTTGGGGACTCAATTCTCTTGCCTTTCTGAATATCTTGTTGCAGGCCTTGTGTGAAGGCCTCATTCAGTGTGGAAGCTGCCAGGTCTTGTGTGATCCTGATTGGTGCTCCTTTGCATCTAAATTGTCACTTTTTCACTTCTTGTAGGACTTTTTCCTTAGCTTTAAAGCTTTGGCATTTAGCAATTACATTTCTTGGAGTTGTCTTTTGGGGATTTAGTTTAGAGAGTGTTCTATGAACTCTTTCAATGCCTATTTTGCCCCTTTGTTCTAGAACCTCAGGGCAGTTTTCTTGGATGATATTTTGAATTATGATGTCAAAATTCCTGTTTATTTCTGGCTTTTCAGGTAGACCAGTGCTTCTCATATTGTCTCTCCTTCCTCTGTTTTCCTGATCTATCACCTTGTCAGTGAGATATTTTATGTTATCTTCTAATTTCTTAGTCTTTTGACTTTGCTTTATTAATTCTTGCTGTTTTGAAAGGTCATTGTCTTCAAGTTGCCTAATTCTGGTCTTTAAAGACTGATTTTCCTTTTCAGTTTGATCTATCCTGCTTTTTGAGGCTTCCAGTTGTTTCTCCAGTTGGGAATTCTTGTCCCTCAGATTGTTGTATTCTCTTTGCATTATTTCCCATTTTTCTTGCCAGAAGACTTCCATCTTTTTGATAATCTCAAATTTAAATTCTTCAAGAGCTTGTGGACAATTTCCATTTCTTTTAGAAGGTTTTGGAGCATTTATTTGGGTTTCCTCTTCTGCTATTTCCTCTGTTGTCTGTATTTTTCCTCCATAAAAACTATTCAATGTCAACCCCTTCTTCTTGCTTTTCTTGGTGTTGGGAAGTTGGGCACTGTTTGCCATCTCTATGGTTTTTCCTTCCTTTTCCAGTCAGAAATCTGAGTGAGGAGGGCTGGCTCTCTGTGTATGGATCTAATGATCAAGACTTTTGCCTCGGGCAGCCTCTCGATTCTCTGCAGCTGCGCTATCATCCCGAGGGAGCCCAAAGTCTGCCCTCCCCTGCCTGCCAGAGTTTCGGGTTTGCTCTCAGAGGTTCTCTGAGATAAGATCTTGGTGGTCTTAGTCAACTCCCAAGACCTATAGGGTATCCCTTGCTCATTTCTGGGGTGCCCTTCACACACTCAATTATGGCACACTGGTTCTGAGTGCTCAAGTTCTGAGTTCCCCTTGCCTGCTTGCCAGGGTTTCAGGTATTACTGCTCTCAGGGGTAGGTCCTTGGTGATCTTAATCAGCTCCCAAGACGTGGAACTGCCCGTTGCTCACTCCTGGTGTGCCCCTCCCTCACTAGCTGGTTCTGGCACATTCTGACTTTAACTCTGGCTCTGTAGGTGTGGTGAGGGAGGGTAGATCAGCTCAAGTTTTGGTGGGAGCTTTTTCATTCCCTTATAGGGTGGAAATACCCGAATCCCATGTACCTTCAGTACTGCACCCTACTCTAGAGTCCTTCAGTTCTTATAAGGATCATTTTTGGGGGGTCTTTTGAGGTTGTCTGTATCCTTGGGTCTGAGGAGGGGAAGTGAGCCACATCTAATCTGCTGCCATGCTTATCCGGAAGTTCCTTAATTTTCTTTTAAGAAAACATTTTAGTAAAGGATAGGGAGCAGATACATTTTGAAAAACCATATTCCTCTCCTGCCATGGCCTTTTTTCAGCCCTCTCTGGCAGAACTTGAGATGCTATTGCTAATGCTGTTGCTTCTGTCACTTTCTCCTGCCAATTCTGCTACTGCTGCTATTGTGAACCTGCTGCTGGGTCTCTTGAACACACAAGTTGGGGGTCCTTGAGAGCCACTTTCTGGTCAGCTGATGAAGTATAAATTTCTCTTTTCCTTACATTGATAACAGCTGAATACTTGCTGCTCCCTTGAAAGCAGTGTGTGTGTGTGTGTGTGTGTATGTGTGTGTGTGTGTTTGTTTAGTAACAATTAGCCTCTAACCCTCATGACTCCTTTCACCTGGGGGAAGAAACCCTGAACCCTGCCCCACCCCCTCCAAGCTACCATCATGGAGCTCAGAATCTTGGACTGTTGGAAGAAGTTAATAATTTCAGCTCAGATTTTTTTTTTGGTAGAAGAAGGTATTAATTATTGGGCTAAATTGAGAAAGTTTAGCCTTATCTTACTCCTAGAATTTTGCTCTCTCTTTAAGGCCTTTCCTAAACTCCCTCATAAGTCTCAAGCATGGTAGTCACTTAAACTCTTTTTATTCTCCCAGATCAGCTCAGCTAAGTGGCTCTGAGGAGTTTTTAACCTTCACTTTTGTTTTCCCTCACTAACTTAATCCTGGCTAAAATCTTTTAGCAGTCCTCAATTTTGGAAGTTTTATATAGCTTTTTTTTTTTTCTCTCCCTAACTTAGTCTCTGGCTAAAGACTTTTGGCAGCCCTCCCATGTCTCCATCTACTAGCATTTTGAAGATTTTACTCCTAGTCAGTACATAATGAGGGTAGCACCATCTACAGACAGGAAGGAGATTTGCAACAAATTTAATGATTACAATTCCAAAAATGGCCCAGTTTCCTGTCTATCTCAAAGAGCTCCCATTCTGGGAGAGCATTACAGAGTTCTCACACCTTAAAGTTTTGAGGTGTCTTTTCTTACTTCTGTTCCTAGGTGCACTTGTCCTTGTGATTAGCTTGAGTAATATTGAGATTCAAGGGGGAGATTCATCTCTCTACACTCCCTTACCATTTTGACCTGCTCAGTCTCTGCAATACATCTAATATGGAGTTTGTCCACACTATGCTCAGTGTAGGTATGGGGAACCCCAGAGGTGTGACCAAAGAAATCTAGATGGATGATGATTCTGGGGAGATGAAAGAACCTTAAAGAGCCTGGAGGTGAATTACAGACTTGATTTCTAACTGTTTCAGTTTGTTCCCCTCAAAATAGTGAAGTCTCTGTAACATAGCTATTGGAATTAGAGAAAAGGACTCTTGAATTCAGTGCCTATCACATATACTGTATTTGCTGATTGTTTTAAGGTATAATTTTGTTTGTTAAGTTCACATGTTGATCTAATCTAATATACTGTAACACTATGTCACCTTCTATTACTGTGTTTTGGCCATTAACTATATGTGGTGTTACATTGTTTTTATTTGTACCTCTCCCTATGACTGGACTGAAGAAAATACTATTATAAAAGTCCATACACAACTCATGCAAAACCAATTCCATGGCAAAACCATAGTCCTTATGGATCCTGGGTTTTTCACCAGATCCATTGAGGATACATGTTGTCCAATGGCCTTTTTTTTCCTTTTTGCCTTTGTTAATTGTCACATAGATGATGATGAATGGACTACATCAAACTGATTAAAACTTGGATACAACCTTTGGAGAATTTAATGACATAAATTTTAAAATTTATTTTAAGGGGTCTTCATAAATGATTTTTCAGTATATCTAGGAGCACCTCTACCTCTAACTGATCATTTGCCTACATCTGAGTTGTTTGTAACAAAAGGTAAGGGTCCATTTAGTAGTTGAAATGAAGTGCTATAGCACTATTGTATTCCTCATGTCTGCATTTATTAAAATGTAATGGATGAGACATATAAAGATATGACTTTTATGGCTGTTAAACTCTCATCTGGAAGGTGGGAAGGTTTTCTTGGGGGGCGTGGTACCTCTGGATGACTCTCAGGAGGGAGCATTTCCCATGAAGCCAAGTTGCTTCTGGATGTTTTTTATAATTTTAACTCTTCAGTTTACTCTACTCTTCCACCAGAATAATCTAGATTGTTTGTGATGTTTTAGACCCAAAAGGTTTTCATCAGCAGTACAGAGGTTTGTGTTTTTTTCTGGACTCCTCTGTCAATTTTGGAATGATGGAGGTAATAGACTTTGTTAAAAATATCTCAGTCAAGGTTGAAAGATTAGCTAGTTCTGGAGAACTTGTGACAAGTGTCCGTGAACTTCAGAGGCTATATAGTCTCAAGTGAATCCTAATGATAGCTGGTTTGTTTGCTATTTTCATTAAATTGGCTCTTATGATTTGAGGGATTTTGGGTACTTCTTGAATATGCATTAGCTGTATTACTGTTTTATAAAGCTGTTACTTGCACTCACTGTGAATCATGGCTAAGTTAAAAAGGAAATGGATCTCATTTGGGGGTAAGAAACCTTTGTATTCTGCCTCTCCTTGGGTAACACAGTGTGTTGCTGATTGTGAACTATATGTTTTTGATTTTTTAAAAAATATATTATTGATTTTCCTTGTAAATGCAATAGAGTGTTTGAGTTTTTCTCTCATTTTTGTACTTGTAGTATATGTTACCAGTATTAATAGTTTTTTGTACTAACATAAGTTTACAATATCCATTAGACCTAATATTAATGCATACACAAAAGCTTTAGCCTATGGGAATCTGCCATTGACAAACCAATGCAGTATCTTTG
Source organism: Monodelphis domestica (assembly GCF_027887165.1). NCBI lineage: Eukaryota > Metazoa > Chordata > Mammalia > Didelphimorphia > Didelphidae > Monodelphis > Monodelphis domestica. Next base: position 97,866,940 of record NC_077228.1, on the reverse strand, counting down.
CCAAAAAAATTCCCAAAGGGGTCATGGAGAATCAGACAGGACTGAAAAGAGATGATTTCACAGTATTTTTATAAAAGCTTTTAGGGTTTTATTTGACCTTGTACTATATATCATTTAATCTCATAAAGTCCTCACTGACTACTTACACTGCCCCTAGGGAAAAATATGGATTTGATCAGGAAAACAATTAAGACAATGGGAAAAACTCACCAAAGTAGCATTAATGAGATTGACTATCTTTGCATTTATTGTTTCTCAATTTTAATTAGAACTGTATGGATTTTGAATTCTCTAATTATAAAACTGAAATTAAATGTGACATAAATTTCAGTCACAAGGCATTTGGGGTTCTTTTCATCCTCCCACCTGAGAGAAAAGAGTGTCAGCTGCAAAGATACAAAACCACTTTTACTAAGAGTTTTCAGTAGAAAGTGAGTCATTGAGTTAATCAAGATCAATTAAATTTTCACACAGAAGTATGGTGTTTTGATACACTTTAAGGGCAACATGATCAGCCTGTATCCTGATACTGTTGGGCCTCACTGATGCAAATTAGCTTTGCACTGAAATTGTGGAAATGCAGCTTAACATAAACACAGAATCAGAAATCATCTATAATAACCTATTTAAGGCAATGTGTAATTTTGCTCATAATTTTAGTAAATCAATTTATTTTACTGGAATATTTTTTCTCTAGAAAATCTCATTTGCAAAATATTTTCTAGGAGGCAATGAACATATTGTGACAATAATAATAATAATAATAGATATTGATAATAATAGTAATAATAGGCTTAGCCTCAATTCTTTAGAGACATAATCTTTCTATATCAGGGTAGCTTAGAAGGATAGAGGGCATATTAGGTGTTTGGCAGGATCTGTGGAAATTCTGACTTTATCTTAGAGCACGTATGATTTATTATTTGCAGTGATGTCAAAAGGTTTGGAGTATGCTGATGAGGACATTCATTGCTTTAATTAGTACATTTTAATGTCACAAATTACAATGCTGATATAACAGTTGACTGTTTTGAAAAAAAAAGAAAAAAAAGGTTGAGTCCCTTTCATATAATAAGCAGGGAATAGGAAGGTCTCCTCCAAGATAGCTCTCCAACCCAGGAATTTCCTAATCTTTCCACAAGATTTGTCTTTCCCAGGGGATGCCAGAGCAAAGATCCAACTTACTAGCTCAGAGGAAAGACAGATTAGGAGAGACTATTAATCCCAGTAATCTCCCAAGATCCTCCTCTCCTTCCAGAATCTTCTCCTAGGGTTTTTGTCTAAATTCTCCTCCTTTCCTCTTAAAGACGATTCATGCATTTTCTCTATCCCTTATCACTTACCTTTATACTATAAACACAATGGATGGCCAACTGCACAATAGAATTTTCTGGTTTCAAGAAGGCCTATGTGCCTTCTCTGCTACTTCATTACATCCCACAACTTTTGATTAATACAATTATTTTATTAATGTGAATTTAAGCCCTGTGTTATCATGAGGTTTGCATAGAAGTGAAGTGGGCTGACAGTGCACAGTAAGGGACAGTAATAAGAATGGGACCCTCATACCCTGAAGTCTTGCATTTCTCACTAGTTATCACTAGTCAAAAATCAACTTCAAAACCTGTAGTTTCAGCATTAGTCAAGCATGAATTGTAGATTTTTCAATAATTCACTCTGTTTACTGACCTCTAGCATTCTATATTAGGTATTAGCTTCATTTTCTTAGAAATAATTAATTACCTGTAGTGGTCCTCCAATGTACCACATTCCTCCCCCTGCCCCCATGTTCCCACTGTAGAAGGACAGCAAGATCACAACTGATGACAAGGTGGACAATGGAGGAACATGGAACCTGTATATGCTCTTTATTTCCTATGGCAAAAAAGCCCAAAACACACCTCCATCTGAGTTTGGGAAGGGAGATGCAAAGGTACCAGACCCCAATAGACATGCCAACCCTGATGCATAGGGTGTGGAAGCTGCCTCTTTATAATGGAAGTTGCCACTCTACAGTGGAAGCTGTCAGTCCATGGTAGAAGCTTTCACTCTACAGCACAGTTTCTATTTCATACTCTGAGCTCCAAAGAGACTATTTTACTAGACCCTGGGCTTGCCCATCAGCCCTAGGGCTACCTGATTATCCCCCAAACTCTCCCACCAGCTATTAGGTTATTATATTACCATAAGCCACCTCTACTTTAAATAAAATTATTTTCTCACTTCTGGATTGAACGTAGTTTGAGTCTCCCATTCTTGGGGCAAAACCCTCCTACCAACTTGAGTGTGTTTCTCCTACATCAGAGGGAGTTGAAATGAAATTTCTCATTTTATTACTCCCTCATTTATTGGAAAATAAAGGATATTTTATTAAAAATAGTTTGACTTTGAAACATGTCAAACAATAATTATAAGATGATGTTTTGCTCATTTGGGGACTGTACTGAATGATGACCATTTCCTTTCCAACTCTGAGATTCTGTTTCTGTGAATCAGATCCATGCAGAAGAGGCAATAGCAGAAATCTACTAGCCAGGATGAGAAAGAGCAAGTAAATTACTGATCATGAGCCTTTCTTCTGATTTCTATGGCTTCATCCTTGGTAAGTCACATCTATTTAGGTGTTCCATTCATTAGGCATGAAATCTTCAGGCTTTCTTTAGAATTATTCTATCTTAAGAGTAAAGAATTCTACTCAGGAGTATATCTCCAAAAAAAATTATATTTTTCAAATGTAACTGAGATTTGATGCATTTAAGAGTTTTGCACTGGGAAGTCATTTATATCCAGTCTCCAGTCCTCCATGAATATGGGGAAGTCATTTCTCCCATTAACATTATTTTTCCTTCCTGAAGATTGGAGTTAAAACATTTTATTGTTATTATTATGGAAAATAGTTTATAAATTTTCAAGCACCATAAGGACATGAGTGGTTTTGGTGAGTTTTTGTTATTGTTGTTCTTTCTTTCTTTCTTTCTTTCTTTCTTTCTTTCTTTCTTTCTTTCTTTCTTTCTTTCTTTCTTTCTTTCTTTCTTTCTTTCTTTCTTTCTTTCTTTTTCTTTTTGCTTTGTGACTTCATTTGTATAAGGAATTCTCCAAAACAAAACTTTCTCTACTAGTTTACTAATACCTGAGGCAGCCCATTCTATTTTTGTATGTCATTAATTATTAAGAGAACAGAACCGTACATTTACCTCCAAGACTTCATTCATCCCACACTTTAATGATGCTAGGTAGCGCAGAAGATAAAGGTAGGCATTAGGAATAATAAGTCTACAATTAGGAAGAGCTGAGACAGAATCAAATTGCAGACACTTAGTAATTATATGATTCTAGTCAACTATGAAATGGTAATAAAAATAGCCTACCGACCATGTTGTTGTAAAGTAATATTTGTTAAGCTCTTACCACAGTACCCAACATATAATAAGCACTATATAAATGCTAGCTATAATTATCAATATTAATTTTGTTTTATAAATGAATGGATGAAACATTTATTAATACTATGTGTAAAATAGTAAAAAATAGTAAATAAAAACTACAAATAGAAAAGGAAGATAATTCCTGATCTCAAGGTGCTCACATTCTGATAGAAGAAGCAACATATAGGGAAGGTTTCAGCTGCAAGTAAAATGGAAAGATCTTAGGGGCAAAAGCAGATGGCAATGCCTCTCCTTTAATGTCATTATCACTAACAGAATTACATCACTTCCTGAAGTTGAGCCATTAGACAATGCCAAGGATCTTGCTGACAAGGACTTTCTTTTTTGAGACTTCAGTAGCTATGCCTCTAGCTCTAGTCTATAGCAGAAGTAATTACTAGATTATATATTTTTCTTCCCAGGGCTTGCCTCTCAGAATGACAGATGAGGGCCCTGGGCTGAAAGCATTGTTATTGCCAAAGTTCTTGGGTTAAGATTCATGGACTGGGTGTCCTCTAGGGTTGGAGAGAAGAAACAATTGCTTTCCTGGGGAATGAGGAGTGTATATATTCTCCTTGGACCAAGAAGATACAACTATGAACAGTTGGTATGAGATAAAGAAAATCTATCTAACAATTAAAACTCCCCCAAAGTAGAACATGTCACCATGGGAAGGAAGCCATGATTTCCCCATCACTTGAGGTCTTTCAGAAGGCTGGATGACTTCTTCTTGGGTATATGATCAGGAGATTACTCTTCAGGTAGACAGAGGATTAGAGAGCCTCTGAGATTATATGATTAATTCTATGATGATGATCATACCTTTTGCTCATTGAATCCCAAATATAGGTGCTCTGCAATTCAGTGAATACTTTCCTAAAGAATACACAGATTCTTTTTTAGAGAAGGAATGTTTTCTAGATCTTTGATGATTCTACCTTTATAATTTAGCAAATTAATGACAATATAATATAAGCCCTCTAAGGGCAAGAGCTATTTTCTTTTTTTCTTTTTTTGTCTTTGTCTTCTAAGAACCTAGCACATACTGCATACTTAATAAATGTTTATTTCTTAAGCTCACAATATTATAGATTTAGAACTGTATGGAATCTTAGAAGTCAATTGCCCTGATGTCTTCATTTTATAGATGAGGAAAGTGAGTCCCTAGGAAGGAACTTCAATTCCCCCCCACCCCTGTTTTGATTTATAATATTTTATATGGTTTATAAATGGAGATTTTTGAACCTTTGACTTCATTCACCAGAAATCCTTAGTATTTCCCACAACTGAATATCACCCTTCTAAAGTAGGAGTCCAGGATCATCTTAAAAAAAGATCTGTTTGAAAATTAGAAGGTGTGGGGTTCTTTTCTCCATGCTGAAAAATGGCTATGACAGGCTAGAAACACACATGTGGAGTGTGGAAAAGGATTAAGGTAGAAAGATTTTTATACGTCACCGTCTGTGGAAAAAAAATGACTGGGATTGGCAGGCTCTTGTGGTGGGTCTGGTCTGGATAAGAGGAGGCTCCAAGCTGGGTGGAGAGCTGTGAGGAATGCTGGCTCAAGCAGATGAATGGGCCAAACATCAGGCAGTGGTAGGCCACAGTGTGAGGCAGGAGCATAGGCATTCCCTGCCACCAGACCCTCATGGTGAATGGCGACCAAGCAAAGTTACTATCTTTACTGTCAGTCTATCTGCTCAATTTTTTTTTTGAGAATTTGTAATTGCTTTATGGTAAGCCAAAATGGAAAAATTAAAATTAATAAATAATAACTAAATATTATATTTTATAAAGTTTTATTAACAATAACTAAAGCAAAAGAACTACCTGAATTCACTCAGAACACAGGTCAAAAAGAAAGAAAAGGAGGAGCAAAAATCCACTTAAATACCAATAACGTGATCTCACCAACGTGGAGATTCAGGAGATATTAAAGGAAATATTGGGAAATATAAGGACTTCTGGAGAATGAAGTCAAAGGTTCAAAATCTCCATTTATGCAATGGTTACATGATTCATGATTCCTTCCCCACTGTTCTTTCCTCCCACTCCTGCAGCTGACAAATAGTTCCACTGGGTTAGACATGTATCATTGTTCAAAACCTATTTCCATGCTATTCATATCTACAGTAGAGGTATGCTTTAACATCAAAACCCCAATCATATCCCTATCACATTATGTGATCTATCACATATTTTTCTAATGCATTTCTATTTCCACAGTTCTTTCTCTGGATGTGGGCAGCATTCTTTCTCACAAGTTACTCTGAATTGTCCTGGGTCATTACATTGCTGCTAGTAGAGAAGTCCATTTCATTCGATTGTGCCCCGTGCATCAGTCTCTGTGTACAATGATCAACTGGTTCTGTTCCTTTCACTCTGCATCGATTCCTGGAGGTCATTCCAGTTCACATGGAATTCCTGCAATTCATTATTCCTTTGAGTACAATAATATTCCATCACCAACATATACCACAATTTGTTCAGCCATTCCCCAATCAAACCCCTCATTTTCCAGTTTTTTGCCACCATAAAGATCATGGCTATAAATATTTTTGTGCAAGATTTTTTTTCCTTATTATCTCTTTGGTGTACAAACCCAGCAGTGGTATGGCTGTGTCAAAAGGCAGGCGTTCTTTTAAAGCAGTACTTCAATAATTCAAGAATTAATGATTTCTTTTTACTGAATACTCCCACAACCAATGCTGATCTCAGTCTCTCTGCACTTTAGGTTTGGTTGTAACTAGTAGCAATGATGGAAGTATTCATTTACTGGTGAGCAGCCCTATCTTGATGAGCCTCTCTGCCCTTAGTGAAGTTGCTCCTCAGAGGAAAGGAATATTATCCACCAATGAGCCTAAACCTGAAGCTCTTCCACCCTCCATCACTTACCAGAGATTCTGCTACAATAACATCATCTTACAAAACTCCTGTGGAGCTCCATGGCATGACATGATGAGATTTAAGAATTCTGATTAGTCTACAAAATTCTCAGGTTTGGTTAGAGAAAGAAGGGATAGTTTGAGGCAATTACAAATCTAGTTATTCCCTACAGAAGTTAAATTCAAACTTTTATTTGGAATTCATGGATTTTCCCTTAATTGTTCATATTAATATAAGTCTCTACTTCAACTTGTCAAGGAACCACCCTATGAGGAGGCTTTTATTCCTCCATGCCTTTAATTACCTTTTCCTCAATGTCCTGTTTCCCTCTTTATCTGCTGAATTCCTTGTTGCTGCATTACTTTTCAGTTGTATTATTAATTTTCAAATAGGAGATAATGCACTTTTTACTCAATCAGAATTTTCTTTCATTCTCTGTTATGAGTCTTGGGATAAATTTCAGATTTCAGATGAATGAAAAATTAATTTCTTTGTGATACAATTTACTCCTTAGTCCCAACCTACCCTCCACCCCAATTTCTCATTGCCATTTACCTCAGTCTTCACCAAACCAGATGCTGATATTCTCCTTTTGTCCTGGCTTCCTTTTCCTTGCCTCCTTTATCCCATTTAGATGTCTTCTATGTTAAAGTACCCTCCCACCCAGAATTGGCATAAAAAGCTCTGAAAATATAAATGGGGTTCCCAGTAGTTTTAAACAATGACACCTTTTATAACTGGCAAAGGAAGTGGATCAGCATATGCTAAGCATGAGTTAGAAAAGCAGAGACATGGTACTCTCTAGATTCTAAGCAAATAAAAGGAAAGCTGCTTTTTGTCAGCTAGATCCTGTGTGGAAGATTTCTGTTATGACATATAGATGAGTCAGCCAGGAGAAATTGGTTATTAGAATAGAGAATGGAAAGATTAACTCCATCAATGAGATCACAGATTCTTCATTGTATTTAAATATTGTTATGAAGTAACACTCCCTGGGATATAATATTGTAACATTGTTTTTTAAAAGGACAAAAGATACATTCATTTAAGTTGATTGAATTTCTAATTGATATACACTTTCAGGTCATGCAAAGTAACATGGTAAATGAAAAACAAATCATTTGACCTAGCATTACTTAAAATATGAATGTCGCTTAGCTCACCAATTACATTATTTTTTTTTTTACTTGAGGCTAAGGAATGCTTAAACTTCGACTGTGTGATCATTTCTCGGCATTAAAGGTTTTAAAATTTTCTAAGTTCTTTCAGTCTGATCCAATAAATGCTAGAGGCAAACAGTAACTATTTATGATATGGTTTTTCTTCAACTGAATAGCTTTACTATATTATTCCAATAACTGTCACTTCCATCTGATAATAAGAGAATCTTTCTGTTATTAAATTTTTTTTTATCTCACTAATCTAGTTCATGCTATAGACTTTATCTTTGAATGCTGCATCAATATCTTTTGCCTTAAGGAGTATTCTAAGATGTGACTAGGAAATAAGTGGTGAAATCTATTTATTTCAATGAACATCTGATATTCCTAGGTAGATTTATAAACTAGTGTTTATGTTGAAAAAACATCAGAATTTAAAGTATTATGATTTCCTGAAAAAAGAATATGGAATTTGGTCAGAAAATCTACTTTTTGGATTTACAGGAATTAATTTAAAATGATATAAAAATGGGGAAAACACAAGATAAAATATTTATTACTTGAGTTGAAAAAAATAAAATATTATTGGAATAATTTTAAAATTCCCTAATGTTAGGGAAATTAGGTTGGTAGCAGAATATCTTCCTTTAATTCTTATGACAGATTTTCATGAATTTGCTGTGACTTGTAGAAACCTAGTCTATATGTAAAAAAAAAAATCGGGACAGGATGTATAAAAGCATTTATTTTTAATTGATTCATCAGTCAAAAGTTTTTTTTTTTTTTCCAGAGGCATACTGTTTGCTGGGCACTATCCTAGAAGTTGAATTGCAAAGATTTTTTTTTTAATCACTTACGTTCTAGATCTAGAAAGTATAGGCAAAATTTATCCAAGGCAATTTGGAAGAAAGGAACTAAAAAATAAAGGATGGGAATAATGAAGAGCTACTCTACAAGATGGAATTTCATCTCAATTTTGAAGGAAATAACGGATTCTAAGATATTTATTTGAGAAAGTAGCTCATTCAAGGAATTTAAACAAATATGTATAGAGGAGATGGAATGGAATAAGTGAAAAGCAGGAAGAATGGCAGTTTAACTGGTCCTTAAAATGTATGAAAGGGGGTATATATACACTCACATGTGTGTATATATACATACACATATGTCAGTATATATATATGTATACATACAAGTATATATATACATATATTTAATATATGTATATTTATGGGGATATATATATATATATATATATATATATATATATATATATATATATGTGTGTGTGTGTGTGGGGGGTATATTTCCTTTGCATGCTAGCACACATTTTAGTCTTATAAGGATAATATATTGTACTAAATATCTAGGTGAAATAGTGGATAGAGTACTGTACCTGACTAACATAAGAAAGACCTGATTTCAAATCCCACATAGAATGCTTCCTACCTATGAAATACTAGGTAAATCTCTGTCTGTTTTAGTTTCCATTTATATAAAATATATATAATGATAGCATTGATCTCTGAGGACTTTGTTAGTATAAAATGAAATAATATTTTTAAAGCACTTAGTAAAACTTTAAGTTCTGTACAAATGTTATTGTTATTGTTATTATTCATAATTTCAGTATTCCCATTCAGAATATACAATGTTTTCCAAGTCTAAATATTCCAAAATTCTCTTCAAGTCTGAATTTTCTATTAATATTTCTGCTGGATAAGTCTAAATCTATCCTTCTTCTAGATAAATCTAAATCAGAAAGGAGCATTAATGTCTCCCATAATTATTGGGTTACAATCTGTGTTTTTGCAATTGAGTTAAATTTGCTTTTATAGATGTACTATATATACTCAAATATGATATCATATGTATTTTATGCTCATATTATTCATTGTCTATAGTTATTTTAAGTAAAATGATGACTATTTCTTCTTTCTCTAATAGTATGATTACATCTCCTTCCTTAGTGCTTAGTGTAGTGCCTAGGAACTTAGTATACGTTTAAAAGAATAATAATTTTTTTTAAACCCTTACCTTCTGTCTTAGAGTCAATACTGTGTATTGGCTCCAAGGCAGAAGAGTGGTAAGGGCTAGGCAATGGGGGTCAAGTGACTTGCCCAGGGTCACACAGCTAGGAAGTGACTGAGGCCAGATTTGAACCTAGGACCTCCCGTCTCTAGGCCTGGTTCTCAATCCACTGAGCTACCCAGCTGCCCCCTAAAAGAATAATTATTAAATAGGACTGACTTCATTAATCTCAGTTGATAAGTTACAAATTCTATTTCTCTCATTTTATGCTTTATGTATATATATTTCCATTTTAGATGTGTTTCTTATATGTAACAAATTGTTGGGTTTTGCTTATTGGTGTGGATTCCCTAGGATAAGCACATCAACAAAAATGTAATTGTTATAAGAAAAAAATCTTACTTTTTTTCTTAGAATACTGTAGGTCAAAATGACTACTGAGTAGGAGCAGAGCTGTTCTTCTCCTCTCCATCGATCAAGACAGTGGCTCAAATAGACAAAACCAAGATCAAAAGAGCAAAGGAGTTCCATGGTAGGACACAGCATAGAAGGTAGGCAAAGTTAGTGCATTTCCACGCTAAAAAGGGGTGAAATTTTCCCCACCAAGGGGCAAGCTCACCATCCCTCGCCCACTTCACCTACCTTTCCAGAGTCCGGACCAGCACAGGACAAACTTCTAAGTTCTAGGAGGGAGGCTGGATGAGTTCAACACAGACTTACTCCTAAGAGAAAAGGCTCAGAACACTGGGAGGCTGAGGAAACATGGAGATAGGAGGTTGTGGAGCTTGGGGAGAGTGGGTGCCTCACAGCAAAAAGACCACAGAGAATCGTAAAAAGCCCTCAGGCTAAAACCACTCCAGTGTTCAATACAGAGACCTCCCTACCCGCTACACCCAGACCTCTTCCAGGCAACCTCTAAGTTCTCATGGGCCAGACCTGCAGGAAAGAACAGCAAGACTAGGGACCCCAGGAGTCAGAGGAAATATGGAGATAGGGCATAGAGCTTGGGCAGAGAGGGGAGGCTCAAAGCAAAATGTCACAGAGACCCAAAAAATAGCCTCTAGACAAAAGCTTTCCAGTGCTCAATACAGAGACCTGACTACACTCCACACCCTCACCTCTGCAAGGCAATCTTTAAGTTCTTGGGTTCTGGACCTGTCCCTAAGAATAGCTGGACACTGGTGAGGACTGGGGAAAAATATCCTCAAGGCAAAAACTTCTCCAGAGCCCAATACAAAGATCACCCACATTCCTCACTTAGACATCTGACCAGGAAGGAACAAGGCAATTGCCACCAACTCCCAGGAACTAAAATCCACAAATACCAAAACAAAACAAAACAAAAAAAAAACAAACAAAAAAACAACCAAAACAAGAAGAAAATGTTGACCCTTGATAATTTTTATACAGAAAAAACCCAGACTAAAGACATGATAGCAGAAGATGAACAACAATTAAACACACCCACACCTTTGGGGGGGGAAATTGAAATTGGTCACAAATTCTTGATGACTTTAAACTGAGATTGTCAGAAAAAGGGAAGAGATGTGGCAAGAAAAGTGGGAAATAGTTAAAAAAGAAAATAACAGTTTAAAAGACAAAATCTCCCACTTGGAAATTGAAGTCTAGAAATCAAATGAAATAATAGGCAAATTAAAGAGCAGAGATGACCTCCTGGAAGCCATGGAAAGAAAGATAGATCAAACCAAAAAGGAAAATCAAAAGATATTAGCTAAAAACCGTCACTAAAACATAGAATTGCTTAAGTAGAAGCCAATGATCTCACAAGACAGAAAGAATTAATAAAGCAAAGCCCCCAAAATGACAGATTAGAAAGCAACACAAAATATCTCACTGAGATGGTGGTTGACCTTGAAAATAGAGATTGTCTCTCAACAGAGAGACAGTTTGAGAATCATAGGCCTACCTGAAAACCTGGCAAAAAAAACCCAGAAAGCTTGACACTATACTGCAAGAAATTATCCAAGAAAACTGCTTTGAGGTTCTGCAACAAGAGGGCAAAATAGACATTGAAAGAGTCCGTAGATCACCCACCACACTAAATGCTCAAAATACAATGCCCAGGAATGCAATTGCCAAATTCAAGAAGTTCTAAGCTAAGGAGAAAATATTACAAGAAGCCAGAAAGAAACAATTCAGATATCAAGGAGCACCAATCAGGATTACACAGGATCTGGACGCCTCCAAGCTAAAAGACCACAAGGCTTAGAATATGATATTCAGAAAGACAAGAGAATTGGGTCTTCAATGAAGGATCACATAACCATCAAAATGACTATATACTTCTGGGGGGAAAGTATGGACATTCAACAAAATAGAAGACTTCCAAATATTTGTAAAGAAAAGAACAGAACTAAACAGAAAATTTAACATTGAAATCCAAAAAAACAAGGAAACATGAAAATGTAAATAATAAAGGGAAGGGTCTTAATTTTTTTGTTGTTGTTGTTCTCTAAGGGTCTCAAATAAGGCCAAATCATTTGTATTCCTATATGGAAAAATGTTATTTGTACATGTCAAAAATTGTATTTACTATTATAGTAGTTAGAAGAATTATCTATAGGTAGAGATTGGGGTAATAAGTGGATTAAAATCATACATAAAAAAAGAAGAAAGTAAGGGGAGTGGGAATGGCATCAAGAGAAACTTGAAGAAATGAGAAAATTAGGATAATCTATAGTACACAAAAAGGCACATGGCACAGGGAGGGGAAGAATACAATTATACGAATGAGAGGAAGAGAGTGCTAAACGGTATTACTCAAACATTATTCTCAATGGAATCAATTTCTGAGAGGAAAGAACATCTAGACCAATTGGGGTATTGAACTCTATCTTACCCTATAGAGAAGTTGAGAGGGGAAAAATTAAGGGGAAAAGCTTGGGGAGGGGAGTTATAAAAAGGGGGGAGGGAAAGATGGGGAAGAGAATTTAATAGACATTAAAAAAACAAAAGGGGAAAAAACAGAGGGGGTCAGAAATGGAGGGTGGGAAGGAAAGTAACTCAAGAGAGGAGAGTGTGTGGGGTAGCTTAAAACAAGGGGGGAATTAGAAGGAAGGGGTGTAGAAAGGGAAGTAAAATAAGGGTGGGAACTAGGGGGAGTGATTAAGAACAAACATTGGTGTAGAAGGAAATAGTGAAATAGTAAAGGCAGGACTAGGTGTAGAAATCAAAATGCTGGAAAATATACAGCTAGTTATCATAAATCTGAATGTGAATGGAATAAACTCACCCATAAAATGCAAGCGAATATCAGAGTGGATTACAATCTAAAACCCTACCAAATGCTTTCTACAGGAAACACACATGAGGAAGGTAGACATACATAGGATAAAACTAAGAGGCTGTAGCCAAATCTATAGGGCATCAACTGATAAAATAAGGAAGGAGTTGTAATCATGATATCTGACAAAGCCAAAGAAAAAATAAATCTAGTCAAAAGAGATAGGGAAGATAATTACATCCTGATAAAAAGCAGTATAGACAATGAGGAAATATCAGTACTCAACATGTATGCACCAAATGACATAGCATCCAAATTTCTAAAGAAGAAAGTAGTGGAGCTCAAGCATGAAATAGATAGAAATACAATACTAGTGGGAGACCTGAACCTTCCTCTATAAGAACTAGATAAATCAAACCAAAAAATAAGAAAGAAATAAGGGAAGTGAATGAAATATTAGAAAAATTAAAGTTCGTAGATATGTGGAGGAAAATAAATAGGGACAAAAAAGAAGACACCTTTTCAGCAGCACATGGTACATTCACAAAGATTGACCATGGACTAGGGCATAAAAACATTGTAAGAAAGTGGAAAAGAACAGAAATAATAAATTCAACATTTTCAGACCACAATGCAAATATAAATAATAATTAGTAAGGGTATAGGGAGAGGCAAATAAAAAATTAGTTGGAAATTACATAATATAATTCTCCAAAATCAGTTAAAGAACAAATTATAGAAACAATTAATTTCATTGAAGAACATGACAATGAAGAGACATCCTTTCAAAATCTAAGGGATGCAGCTAAAGCATTACTTAAGGGGAAATTTATATCCTTGATTTCATATATTAATAAATTAGAGAGGGCAGAGGTCAATGAACTGGACATGCAAATTAAAAAAACTAGAAAGTGAACAAATTAAAATTCCTCAGATAAAGACTAAATTAGAGATCCTAAAAATTAAAGGAGAAATTAATACAATTGAAAGTAAAAAAAAATTATTGAATTAATAAACAAGAGTAGAAGCTGGTACTTTGAAAAAACAAATAAAATAGGCAAAGTACTGGTCAATATTATAAAAAAAAGGAAAGAAGAAAACCAAATTGACAGTATCCAAAATGAACTGGAAGACCTCACCTCTAATGAAGAGGAAATTAAGGCAATCATTAAAAACTATTTTTCCGAATCATATGGCAATAAATATGGCAATCTAGGTGATATGGATGAATATTTACAAAAATATAAATTGCCTATATTAACAGAAGAAGAAAGAAAATATCTAAATAACCCCATATCAGAAAAAGAAATTAAACAAGCCATCAAAGAACTCCTTAAGAAAAAATCCCCAGGGCCTGATGGATTCACAAGTGAATTCTATCAAACATTCAAAGAACAACTAATCCCAATATTATACAAGCTATTTGACAGAAAAAGCAAAGAAGGATTTCATCAAATTTCTTTCATGACACAAATATTGTACTGATTTCAAAGCCAGGTAGATCAAAAACAGAGAAAAAAAAGTATAGACCAATCTTAATGAATATAAATGCAAAAAGCTTAAATAGAATACTAGACAAAAGACTCCAGCAAGAGATCATGAGGTTTATTAATTATGTTCAGGTAGGATTTATACCAGGAATGCAAGGATGGTTTAATATTAGAAAAACATTTACATAATTGACCACATTAATAAGCAAGTCAACAAAAATCACATGATTATCTCAATAATGGGGATAAATTAGAAGCATTCCCAATAAGATCAGGAGTGAAATAAGGATGAATATTATTACCTTTATTATTTAACATTGTACTAGAAACACTAGTAGTAGCCATTAGGGAAGAAAAAGTAATTGGAGGTATTAAAATAGGCCATGAGGAGACCAAGCTCTCACTCTTTGCAGATAATATGTTGGTCTACTTAAGAAATCCTAGAGAATCAACTAAAAAGCTAGTGGAAGTGATCAACAAATTTAGCAAAGTTGCAGGATACAAAATAAACCCACATAAATCATCAGCATTTTTATATACTTCCAACTCATCCCAGCAGCAAGAGTTAGAAAAAAGAAATTCCCTTTAAAATCATTACAGACAGTATAAAATATTTTGGAATCTATCTGCCAAGACAAACACAGGAACTATATGAACACAGCTACAAAACACTCTCCACACAATTAAAACTAGATATAAATAAATGGAAAAATATCAATTGCTCATGGGTCGGATGAGCTAACATAATAAAAATGACAATCTTACCCAAAGTAATTTACTTATTTGGGGCCATAGCCATCAAACTACCAAAGAACTTTTTCATAGAATAAGAAAAAACAATAAAAATGTTTATTTGGAAGAATAAATGATCAAGAATATCAAGGGAAATAATGAAAAAAAATGCGAAGGAAGGTGGCCTAGCAGTACCAGATCATAAACTGTACTATAAAGCAGTGATTATCAAAACCACATAGCACTGGCTAAGAGACAGAAGGGAGGATCAGTGAAATAGATTTGGGGTAAGTGACCTCAGTTAGACAGTCTATGATAAACCAAAAGGTACCAGCTTTTGGGACAAAAATCCACTATTCGATAAAAAACTGCTGGGAAAATTGGAAAACAGTATAGGAGAGATTAGGTTTAGATCAGCATCTCACATCCTATATCAAGCATAACTCAGAATGGATGAATGACTTGAACATAAAGAAGGAAACAATAAGTAAATATGTGAACACAGAATAGTATACCTGTCAGATCTTTGGGAAAGGAAAGATTTTAAGACCAAACAAGAGTTAGAAAAAATTACAAAATGCAAAATAGATAGTTTTCATTACATTAAATTAAAAAGCTTTTGTACAAACAAAATCAATGCAGTCAAAATTAGAAGGGAAGAAAGAAATTGAGAAACAGTTTTTATAACAAACACCTCTGACAAAGGTCTAATCACTCAAATTTATCAGGAACTAAATCAATTGTACAAAAAATCAAGCCATTCCCCAGTTGATAAATGGGCAAGGGACATGAATAGGCTATTTTCAGATAAAGAAATCAAATCTATTATTATGCATAAGAAAAAATATTCTAAATCTCTTATAATCAGAGAGATGCACATCAAAACAACCCTGAGGTATCACCTCACACCTAGCAAATTGACCAACATGACATCAAAGGAAAATAATGAATGTTGGAGGGGATGTGGCAAAATTGGGACATTAATGCATTGCTGCTGGAGCTGTGAACTTATCCAACTATCCTGGAAGGTAATATGGAACTATGCCCAGAGGGCACTAAAAGACTGTCTGCCCTTTGATTCAGTCACAGCACTGCTGGGTTTGTTCCCCAAAGAGATAATAAGGAACAATACTTGTACAAGAATATTCATAGCTACGTAGTTTGTGGTGGCAAAAAATTAGGAAGTGAAGGGATATCCTCTAATTGGGGAATGGCTGAACAAATTGTTGTGTCTGTTAGTGATGGAATACTATTGTGCTCAAAGGAATAATAAACTGGAGGAATTCTATGTGAACTGGAATGACCTCCAGGATTTGATGCAGAATGAAAGGAGCAGAACCAGGAGAACAACGTATACAGAGACTTACATACTGTGGCACAATCGAATGTAATGGACTTCTCTACTAGTGGCAATGCAGTGTTCCAGAACTATTTGGAGGGATATATGAGAAAGAGCACTATCCACATCCAGAGGAAGAACTGTGGGAACAGAAACACAGAAGAAAAACAACCACTTGATCAAATGGGTTGGTGGGGCTATGACTGTGAAAGTAGGCTCTAAAAGATCACCCTAGTGCAAATACTAATAATAAGGAAATGGGTCTTGATCGATAACACATGTTAAACCCAGTGGAGCTGTGTGTCATATATGGGAGAGGGGTGGAGGGAAGGGAGGGAAGGAACATGTGTCTTGTAACCATGGAAAATTATTCTAAATCATCTAATTAAATAAAATTTTAAAAAGGGAAGAAGAGCAGTAAAGCCTAGACAATGTGTATTAAGTGACTTTCCCATGGTCACATAGCTAGGAAGTGCCTGAGGTCAATTTTGAATAGAGGATCTCCCCTATCTATTCCTGACTCTCAATTCCATGAGAGGTTTCTCTGAAGTAAGGTTATTATGGAGATTGATTCAGCTTTGATACCCAACATCTTCACAGGAATCTCAGTTGATTCTCTCTTCTTAGGGTAAGGTTGGAGGGTACAATAAATTCATCCCAACAAATCCCGTTAAAGAGGGCCCAGAACTTTTATACATTAGCTGCTCTATTTCATTTTGACTTCATAATCATCATAGTCTTGGATGTAAGAATTTAAATTTAATTTTTAGGCTAAATATGAAAATTCTAAAGTAATATTGTGGTTAAAGATTTAAAAAATTAACTCAAATCACAAGTCTCTTAGATACTCCTAACAATTTAATTTAATAGAAATATAGTAAAATAGAGAAATGTAGGAAGAAAGTAAAAAGTTTTGTCCATCTAGATACCCTATAATTTCTGTCTGAAGAAATCCAGTTCACCACTGGGAAAAGGCTATCAAGTCCTAATCTCCATGTGGAGTAGTGGTAGTCTCTTAAACCAGGAGTCCTGATGATGTCTTCATCAAGGGTTCCACCAATGCAGCCTCCTCCATAAAATGAATGCCTCTCCAGAACCAATCTCTACAGAAGCCAGGAAGGCCAGCTACTTACCCAGCAAGCTAATGCAGGATTCAAGGAAAGAGTTTCCTCCTTCAGTTCAACTCACAAATGCAGTGACCAAAGGTGAACTCCAAAGGAGAAGTTCAAAGGAAAAGCCTCTTGGACAGGAAGTTTAGGATTTTTAATAGTCCTTTTTCCAAGTCACTTCCTGTCCCTTTCCCACTTAATGGGAACCAATTGCAGGCTTTCAATTTGTCTAGCACTGTTGGGATGGGAGGGGAGTTTCAGTATCCTCTGGAGGTATAAGCTTACTCTAATAAGTGATTCATGTATTCTTTTACTTACTGTTAAGTAGTTAAGTAGGGATTCTTCAAATTCTTGGTTTGTTTAGCTAAAAATAGGTGAGACGAGTTAATCCTATCTTCACATGGATCAGGTCCTATCTAGTCCCCTTTTATTTTTCATTTTAATTTTTTCTATTGCCTTTTCCATTGGATTATAAATTTATACATTGCTCACCCAAAGAAAAAAAGGTCAATTTTTGCAGGTGACAAAGAGGACAAAGATTCTAGCTCCCTTCATGTCCTTGGTTATAGTAGATCACCACCTTTCCAGAAGCCCCAGCTGGAAGGCCTAAGGGGTCAGACTTTTTCACTCACCCATGTGGTAATCCTAAAAGAAGCTCCTGCAGGGTCAAGTTTTTGATCCTGAAGAAATTGGGGCAGCTACCAGCAGTCTGGGTCCTGGGGCAATGAGCTAGGGCTGGGGCCAGGCCAGGAGAGTGATCTGGGTCAAGCAGGTCTGGATTGCTGGAGTGCAGAAACAGGCCGACAGCAGCCAGGACCAGGTGAGCAATCTGAATCAAGAAGGTATGGAGCTGATGGCTGGAACAAGCTGAATTAGCAACAGTTTTGTGAGGGTAAAAAAAAAAACTTTGGCCACAGGAAATATTAATGTAGACTCAAGGTTGAGATGCTTGACATATGTTAAGTCATGGACCTTCCTTGTATCCACACTCTTCTTGAAAACACCTTCAGACAATTATCTCAAATTTGACTCCTACCTGGCTCCTATTCTACCTGGCTTCTATTCCCTCTTCTGCCTTTCATAGTGTGGCAAATTTCTGTAGTCCTGGCTACTGACTGTGTAAATATATCATTGCATAAATCATCTTAATTGGTCCCTGATTCAAGGACCTGTTATAGA
Source organism: Monodelphis domestica (assembly GCF_027887165.1). Taxonomy (NCBI): domain Eukaryota; kingdom Metazoa; phylum Chordata; class Mammalia; order Didelphimorphia; family Didelphidae; genus Monodelphis; species Monodelphis domestica. Next base: position 97,848,345 of record NC_077228.1, on the reverse strand, counting down.
TTTATTTTTCCTTTACTTAGAATTTTTACATATAAGACTTTGATAGTCTATATTTCATCCAGAAATTATCTTTTCTATTTGGATTTTTTTATGTTTTTTGATTTCTCTTACCATATGATTCATATACCTCATAACTCAGTCATGCATCCTTAAGTGATCCCTGTGTTTTTCAATTACCATACTCAGGGGGGAATGTATAATTATTATTATTTTAAATTGCAAAGTTTAAATTCCCTAAGAGAGAAATTTTAGGTTAAGAAACATGCTACCTCTCCAAATCCAGAAACTGAACTGTTTGGAGAATATACCATGGAGATGCCTCCACAGACCACAAGCTGCATGAGAAAGATCAAGAAAGAACTTTAGGTGTGTTTTATTGAACATTTAATTTGTATGCATACATATGCCAAAGGGGATTGTCCCCCTAACTGCTTTTTGGTCAATGCGCCTAGCAATCATTGGTTTTGTTCTCTTTTCTCTTATCCTCAAACTATTGTAATCTTTAAGTTGATTATGTTTCCATGATCCTTTTGGGGAAACTGGTTTCCCAATATGATCACAGGGGGAATGTAAAATGGAGATTTGAACCCAGGACTTCAATCCCCAGAAGTCCTTGGTACTTCCCAGAATTCCCTATAATCTCACCTGAGTCCTTACCTGAGTGCAAGAACACAAGTTAGTATTTAAAGGGCTCTCTGCCTCCCAAGCTCTCTCTTCTTCCACTTCTTAGCACACATGGCTCTCTACTGGGCATGTAAGATGTAGTAAGTGAATTGTGAATGGGCTAATCAGCCCTAGGCACGTGCTTTTCTTATTTTTGTATTTCTTTATCCTTGATTTCTAATAATCTTTAATAAACCTCAAAATATAATATTTTATCAGTAGAGACTAATTTAGTTTTTATAGAACCCATGTCCCAATATAGAACATTTCTTTTCAACAATGGGAGCATTCAGCACTGGTTTCCTCTTCCTCCACTAAAACAAGGTCTCCCTCCTTTTTATGCCTCATTATAATTCTATAGTCTCTCCTAACTCCTACCTAACTCTCCTAACTGTCCTAACCTAACCCAATATTCCATGTTCTTCTCTTCCTTCAATACTCTAAGGATCATCTTCTTCCATTGCTAGCCTTCCATTATAACCTAGTGTATCACATACTAACTGCCCAACCCCTTACATATACAACCACATTTATAAATGTAATAACAAAATATTTCACCTATCATGTGGGTTTGTATGGAATTCCCTAGGCCTTCGTCTTCACATTTACAACCATCAGACTTTTGCCTACATGTCTAGATCCTTATAGACATTTAGAAAATAGTTTCTTACTGTTATCTCTGCTATCACAGTGTTTCTGATGATAAGGTTGGCTGTTGAATTCAATCCTCTTGACTTTATGTTGTATGGAGAATTCAAGAAATAATCATTTCAGGTTTTGTTTTATTTGTAAACATGTTTCAAATGCCTTTTTATTATTACTGAACAACACATTTTTTTTCATTTATGATGAAGTCGAGTTCTACAGGGTAGATCATCCAGGATTACCTCCTGAAATCATTCACTTCTTGGAAGATAGTATTTTATTTCTTTCTGCACTTTCTGGTGGATGAAGAATACTTTTCCATTCAAATTTACTTTTATTCAATTTCACTTAAAGAATTTGTTGTTTCTAAGTTGAAGTTTAAATTTAAACACTATATATCATAGAGTTTGTAAATTTGTTGTTTTTTTTTTCTACTGGTAATACATGTATTTTTTCAGATAGTATTTCATTTTCTAGCTTCACAGTTTCTAGAAGTTTCTTTTAAGATTTCTTCCATTAAAGTATTCAGATTTCTTTTTACTTAAAATGCTCGTCTGGGAAATCAATAATCCTAAAATTGTTTCTATGCATCTTTTCTTTGAGATCAATATGTTTTGCTTCAATAGAGAACTTTTTCTTTCAATGCTACTGCCTTTTATTTCTAGATTCTTTTTCCCTTGAATGCCAATGTTCATTTTTATTACCAATCAGTTTTCTAGACATAACATATTCAATTTTTTAAATATTCTGTTAAATATTTATGCAATACATACCAGAAATTTTGTTCTCAGAGTTCTCATTTTTCTTTTAAACCACTCAGGAATGGTGAATGTGGTTCTGTTTATATATTGGGGTTCACATGGCTCTGAAATTGAACAGGATCTTTTATCTCATTTAGTATTGAATTATTTTTTTTCTTTTTGGGGTTTAATTATTTATAGAGGTCTTGCTACTCAGTACCACTAATCTAAATTTCTACCTTGAACTGATAATTAATATATAAAATTAAGATATTATGACAGGGTCAAACACATCTGATTCTTTGTAAAATCACTAGGAAAGACCCTGATTGACAGCAGATGACAAAGCTGTAATCACATATTAATAGAAACAGAAAGTATGAAAGCTAAATAGCAAAGAAAGTATAGAGGCAAGCAGGAAAAAGGATAGAAAAGGCAGATAATAGGGGCAGATGATGGTGTAGTGAAGGAAAGTGGGCAGAGTGAGAAAGAAGATGGATATAGGGGACAGGCAGAGAGTATCACTTCACCATAGGAGTATTAGGTAACATGAAGCTATATGAGATGTAAGATTACTGGCTGTGGGGTGGGAGGGTATTGAGGTCTAATTTGTATAGAATTTCAGGGCATAATTGAGGCAAACTAGCTTCAGTGACTTGCCCAGAGTCACTTAGTATCTGAGGCAAGATTTGATTTCAGGAAGATGTCTTTCTGACTTTAGACCCTTGCACTGTATCTACTCTATCCATTGTCTACCTAGTTACTCCAATATTATTCTTTTTGTGGGACAAATAGACTAACTCTTCTAGTGCTATCTTGGGATTATCTAATTAACATATCCAAAATAATTTAAAAGTCATCAGTTAAAAATAAAGTTATAATATTCATATCATCTCAAAATAATTAGCAATACTTGGTGATCTGCTGGTCTTTACTATGGAGGTCTGGAATTTGTATGATATATACCTATCAAAGGATCAGAAAGATGTGGCAGGAGAGACTAGATAGCTTTCCTTTATTCAGGACATATTACTAGAATGTGAATTTTTCTTAATACAATTTTTAAATTTTGTTCACTTTGATTCTGGATATAATTTCAATATATATTACCCTTTGCAATCTTGCTACTCTTGCCCCTTTATACTGGCTAATTAGAAATTTACTTACTAAACTGTGTAGAATGGGGTGAGGTCAGGGAGACAAGGACAAGACACAATTTATCTCATAGTACCAAATTACTTTTGAGCAAGATGCTGGACTCTTTCCCTTCAATTTAGTGGAATACTGAAGAGCTTCCTCTCTTCAAGAAATAGTGTCCTAGTTTGACTCTCCATGATACTGGAAAGAGGAAGGTGCTGTTGGGTGTAGATTTTTGTTATTGCAAGCCTGTGGTTCTAATTGGCTAGTGATTATAGTATGGTGTGGAACACAGTGCTGAGTGAACTGAAAGTATGTATTAATGGAGTTAATGGAGACTTTTGTTTTGTTTTGTTTTTGACTTTTGGGGTATTCCTGATTTTTTAGAGAATGGAAATAGCTGAAGTTGCATTGTATTAAGTAAATTATTATTTGGAGAGGTTTGAGAGGTTGTGATGATCAGAGAAAATATCAGACCTTCAATATTTTGGGTAACAAAACCCAGAATTTTCCCTCTTTTTTTAACCTTTACTATAAGATATGGCTGACTAGTCAATTAAAAAAAATGCATAGCTTCCTGGAATATGAGGTGTATCATTCCACTTTGCCTATCAGAGTTATTATAGGGCAGTAATGGTGAACCTATGGCATGAATCCCAAAGATAGCACTCAGAGCACTCTCTGTGGGCACACACATCATCCTCCCCTCCCTAACTTCTCCCCACCCAGAATTAGTAACTAGAAAGGCAGAGGGACTTAGGGGTAGCTTCTCCCATTTCCCTCTCCATCATGCCTGATGACATCTTTTCACATCACCCAACCCTCTGGCTAGCAGCCCAATGGGAGAGCACAGGGGCTAATGTGGATGGTTCACAGTCTGCAGAGCTGGAGGGGATCAGAGTACTCAGGTCACTCCTCTTCCCCTCTATGGTCTCTAAGAACATTCCTCATTTCACCTATCCCTCCACCCAGCAGCTCAATGGTAGCACTTCCTTCCTCCCCCTTTTGGGATGAGGGTTGGAATGACCATGAGGGAAGGGGGCAGGGCACTCAGTCTGAGGGATGGGGGCATGGCCCACCACTCCATCTCTAAAAAGTTCACCATCAGTATTCTAGAGTATTGTGTTTTCTTCTGGATACAACAGTCTAGGAAGGATAACTGGAGAGTATTCAGAGAAAGACAAGAATGGTGGTGGAAGATCTTTAATTCACTTTATATCTGAATTGATTGAAGGACATCAAGATGTTTAGCCTGAAAAAGAGGAGATTCAGAGATTACATGACAGCCCTCTATAAGTAAATGAATGTCAGTCATATGGAAAAGGGTCTATATTTATTCTGTGCCTCTCCAGAAGACAGAACCAAGAACAATGGGTACATTTGATATCGATTAAAGTTTTCCCAAAGTGAAATAGGCTACCTTGAGAGGTGATGAGTTATTTCTCCTTGGAGGTGTTCAAAGAAAAACTGGGGTATATTATAATGAAATTTGTTTCATTTTTATTTTCTATGATATGACTGATGCAGCACCTTCTAAATTTCAAATCTGACATTTCACTGTAGAGGATCAGGGGAAGAATAAACTTCAAAATGAAGGTTTGTGATATGAGGTATGAAACAACAGCAAAGATGACTGAATTCTACCAATATTATTGTCTTTTGCTACTATTCTGTTCAAATTTATTCCAATTATGCATTTTGTAGTTCAAAATCTATCATTTTTTCTTTTAGAAATGTCATTTGCTTAAAGACAATGTTGACTATTACTTTTAATTTCCCTATTCTGTTTTTTTAAATAAATTCAGATTAGAAAATTCTGATTTACTGTTTACTAATCTCTATGCTACTGACTATCTTCAGTAATTTTATTAAAAGATAAATTTGAAACTAAAAGTTCCAATTTTAACAAATTATATTATATTTGAGTATTATTCCTAGACTTTCTACTTTGGGTTTTATTTTGTTTTGTTTTCATTTGTTTTCTAACTTTTCTTTATATTCCAAGTGTCATATAAGTAGAATTCTCTTTTTAACTTTTGATTATACTTACTTTAACTGATGCTTTCCCATCTTTCCCTTTATACCACAGTTTCAACAAGAGAGAGATTTGGGAGTATTTTTGACTGCCAAACTAAAAGAATCTTTAAGGGAAGAATGCTTACCTCATTGGTTTTTCCATTCCTATTTCTTTTGAGTACAGTTACTTCTAGGACTTTTATGTCAGGACCATACTCTATTGTGATCTTTCTTTTTTTTTTATTTTTTTTAAATATATTTTATTTGATCATTTCCAAGCATTATTCGTTAAAGACATAGATCATTTTCTTTTCCTCCCCCCCCCCACCCCCCATAGCCGACGCGTAAGTCCACTGGGCATTAGATGTTTTCTTGATTTGAACCCATTGCTTTGTTGATAGTATTTGCATTAGAGTGTTCATTTAGAGTCTATCCTCTGTCATGTCCCCTCAACCTCTGTATTCAGGCAGTTGCTTTTTCTCGGTGTTTCCACTCCCATAGTTTATTCTTTGCTTATGAATGGTGTTTTTTTCTCCTGGATCCCTGCAAGTTATTCAGGGACATTACACTGCCACTAATGGAGAAGTCCATTACGTTCGATTATACCACAGTGTATTAGTCTCTGTGTACCATGTTCTCCTAGTTCTGCTCCTCTCGCTCTGCATCACTTCCTGGAGGTTGTTCCAGTCTCCATGGAACTCCTCCACTTTATTATTCCTTTTAGCACAATAGTATTCCATCACCAACATATACCACAGTTTGTTCAGCCATTCCCCAATTGATGGGCATCCCCTCATTTTCCAGCTTTGGGCCACCACAAAGAGCGCAGCTATGAATATTTTTGTACAAGTCTTTGTGTCCATTATCTCTTTGGGGTACAGACCCAGCAGTGCTATGGCTGGGTCAAAGGGTAGATATTCTTTTGTCGCCCTTTGGGCATAGTTCCAAATTGCCCTCCAGAATGGTTGGATCAGTTCACAGCTCCACCAGCAATGAATTAATGTCCCTACTTTGCCACATCCCCTCCAGCATTCATTACTTTCCTTTGCTGTTATGTTAGCCAATCTGCTAGGTGTGAGGTGATACCTCAGAGTTGTTTTGATTTGCATCTCTCTGATTATAAGAGATTTAGAACACTTCTTCATGTGCTTGTTAATAGTTTTGATTTCTTTATCTGAGAACTGCCTATCCATTTCCCTTGCCCATTTATCAATTGGAGAATGGCTTGATTTTTTCTATTGTGATCTTTCATTCCTCCTTTCCTTCACAAATTTAGGCATAATCAGGATCATTATACTCTTGTCAGGTTCAGAAAGATAAAGACTAGATCATTGCAAAGAGAGAGCATTAGGAACAAGAGAAATGGAGGTTAAATTCCTATGTAGATAAAATATGTGATATTGCTGGAAAAATATATGTACTCACTGGCCTTAGTATAAGAATGTGAGTAAAAGTTCAAAATATTTCAGTTGCCCAATGTTATTTCATGGGACTTATATTTTCAGTAAGGTTCATTTTCTGAACTTGCAAGGTAGGCTTTAAATACTCTAAATTTGATCTGTACATTCTACTGTTGTTTTTTTTTTTAATTTGTGAGATTAAAGTTGGATATGGTAAGTATATCTTCTTCCATAGTACTGAGTTAACTCATTATTTTAACATTTTATTATTGCTTAAAGAGATCATGGGAAAACAATCATATGGTTAGATGTGATTAATTTCCAAGTGAAATATGGAGGAAAGGAGTTACTGTAAGTTTAAAGAAAGAGAACAATTCCAAAATAGTTAGTTGGCCAAAAATAATTTTGCAGAGAAAGTAGGATTTGGGTTGAGTCTTGAAGGGAAAACTTTGTATAGGTGAAGATGACTTGAAAAAGTTTTCTAGAAAGGTATAAGAGGAAAACAAAAGCATAGGGATAGAAAAGAACAAGTTTCAAACAGATTATGGTGTGTGAACACTGACTAGAGCAGAGTGTTTGAAGATGCTACTAGATGGTAAGAATAGAAAGATGGTTGGAGTATTAAAAACGAGTACATGAAAGTATTAGATAGTCCTGACTATTTTGTAATATGGGAGCAGTGTTTTAGGAATTTTAAACAGATTGTAGAAACTGTGTAACAATTATAAAAGCTATTGCCAATTAGTAAATAAACATTTATTAAGCTACTGCTATGTGCCAGTAATCTTCCTAACTGTTGAGTATACAAAAAATCCAAAAGCCATTTCCTGTCCCCCAGGAATTTATTTCAACTTTGAGAATTACTGTAGTTGTCTAGAAGGTTTCTCTGTCTTAAGGCTCTTACCATTTGATATTATATTCCATTTAGCTGCCAAAGTGATGGTCCTAAAACACATTGCTATCACACCTAAAATAAAAAAAAAATCCTCTCTTACACATTCAATGCTACCACTTCCTTTTCAATTGTCTGACATCTTATTCTTTTAAATTTATGATGGTTTGCTTGAAAATTTAAATATATGTTTGCCAGGGATTTAATTTCTATCTAAATCTCAAAATGAATTACTAAATAAATGGAATTTATGGTAGTTTATTTATAATAGGGGGAAGACAATAAGGAAGAGAGAAAAGGAAAGAGAGAGAGAGAGAGAGAGAGAGAGAGAGAGAGAGAGAGAGAGAGAGAGAGAGAGAGAGAGAGAGAGAGAGAGAGAGAGAGAGAGAGAGAGAGAGAAAGAAGTTCTGGCTGCCTCTGAGCCAGGGAGAAATTCTCAGGCCCCAGCCAGGGGAAAGGAGTCTCAAGATGATGGGCATTTCTCCGAGGTTCACACCTCCAGAAAGGCAAGGAAACTAAGTCAGCCTTTATAATCACCATGGTGACCATCTAAAAGGAAAGCAGCCTGAGGTCTCCTGCATTAGCTCCAGGGGTCCAGTTCCACAGCCAAGTATCTTCACTCCATGTCTGAGTGTCTGTCTTCCAGTATCTCCTCAAGTGTCTGTCTTCCCTCCAGCTCCAAGTCACTCTCTTCACTCCAAGCTCCAGTGAGTCTCTTCCAGTTGAACTCCAAGTGACTGAATCCTTCATTTCTTGATCGATCTACACCCTTGTGTGTTTCTGTTTCCTCTATTTAAAGATCTTTTTCTCTTGTGTCACCTCCCCTAAATTTTATGTCTACCAATTGCAGCAGATGATCCTCTCCAGGACTGCCCACTCAATGTATGAAATGGGTGTTCCACCTTTTGTAGTTAGTTAACACCTTTTTGTAGTTAAAATGGGTAGATCTACTTTAAATACTTAGTTAACACTTTTGGGGATTAAAATATTAAAATAGACAGGTGATTACAATTTAATCTTCACAATAAAGGAAGAGCTAAGTACCTTCATTTTTACAATCAGGGGAGAGTCAAATCCAATTGTCACAATTCCCTGACATATTCTCCTCAATCCAGAACAAAGGTATCCTTGTTCCATGAATCATGCACTACATGCTTGGGTGGACTGAACCAAAATAATAAAAATTATAGTTCTTCCTAAATTAACTTATTACCATACCAACCTACCCAAGAATTATGTCAGAGGGCTGAAAAAAATAACAAAATTCTACTGAAAGAACAAAAGATTTAGACTATCAAGAGAATTAATTAAAATATATGAAGGAAAGTCATTTAGATATAATGATCTCAAAGTATATTGTAAAGTGGCAAACATCGAAGCAATCGAGTACTGGCTAAGAAATAGAGTGAAGGACTATTGTCATAGATTAGGCAATCAACATGCAATGGTAAATAACCATAGTAATCTAATGTTTGATAAACCTAGAGATCAAAGCTTCAGGAAGAACTCCAGATTTGACCAAAAAAAAACCCTTGGAAAACTGTAAAACATTATGTCAAAAATTATACATAAACAAGCACCTCATGTTACATACCAAGGTAAAGTCAAAATAAGTACATAATTTAGAAAAAAAGTGATATCATAAATAAATTATGGGAGCAAAAAATTACTTACCTGACAGACCTATGGATAAAGAAAAATTCAGGACAAAACAAGGCATAGAGAACATTTGTAAGATGTAAAATAGATAACCTACTACATCTAAATATTTCTGCACAAGTAAAATCAATGCAACCAAAATTGAAAGGCAAATCATGAATTAAAAAATAATATATATCAAATCTTTCAGTAAAAGGCTTCATTTCTCTAATTCATAGAGAACTTCATCAAATCTATATGAATACAAAATAATATTTGCCAAATGAATAATAGTCAAAGGATATGAACAGGTAATTCTCAATTCATGAAATAAAGAGTATCTTTAGTCAAATGAAAAATAAAAAAGTTCCACATAATGATTGATTAGAGAAATGCAAATTAAAAAAAAGCTTTGAGGAACCACTTCACACCATCAGATTAGTTAATATTATAAAAAAAAGGAATATGATAACTGTTGGAGAGAAAGTGAAAAATCAGGATACTAATACACTGTTTCTGGAGTTGTGAACTGACATAACCAATCTGAAGAGGAATACGTAACCATGACCAAAGGGCCCAAAAATTGTCTATGCCTTTTGACCCTGCAATGCCACTACTAGGTCTGTATCCCAAAGAGATTAAACATAAGGGAAAATAACTTACTTGTACAAAAATATTTATAACAGCTCTTTTTGTTGTGTCAAAGAAGTTGAAATTGAAGTTATATTCATCAAGTGGGGAATGGCTGACTAAGTAGTGGTATATTCTTGTAATGGAATATTATTTTGTTAATAAAACAAAATGATCATAAAGATGCTAGAAAGATTCATATGGAGTGATTTAAAGTGAAGTGAGCAGAACAAGGAGAATATTGTACACAGTAACAATAATAATAATATATAATGATCAATTGTGAATGACAACTATTATCAGTAAAACAAGGATTCAGAAAATTTCAAGAGACTCATAGAAAATAGATATCCACAGCAATAGAATGAATAGAGGGAATCCAAATGCAAATTGGAACACATTATTCTTTTTTTCTTTAAAATATTTACCTTCTGTCTTAGAATCAATACTGTGTATAATTAGTTAAAAGGCAGGAGATCAGAAAGGACTAGGCAATGGGGGTTAAGTGACTTGCCTGGGATAACACAGTTAGGAAATAACTGAGGCCATATTTGCATTCAGGACCTCCCATCTAGGCTTCACTATCAATCCATTCAGCTACATATGGACCTCTAAACTTACCATTCTTTAATTTATTTCCTTCATGAATTTTTCTCGAGTGAAAGCAGTAAGTATCTTTTGACACAACATGATAAATATGGATCTATATATTATATAATATATGTACAACCTATGTCATATTGCCTTTCTTCTTGTGAAGATGGTGGGGTGGGAGAGAGAGATAGAACATGGATTGCAACATATCAGAAAACTACTATTGAAAAATTGCATTAAAATATAATCTGGAAAAATGTAATATTTAATAATATACTACATTTCTAAGTTCCAGAAATTCTCTTCTCTATCTCCAGTGCCTGGAATCCTTTCTCTCCCTAAATATACCTACTGACTTCCTTGGCTTCCTTAAAAATCAGACCAATATCTCATCTTTTACTAGAATGCTTTTCCATCTTCTCTTCATTCTAGTGCCTTCACTCTTTTAATTATATCCTTTTTATTCTCTATATACTTTGAGTTGTATATATTTGTTTAAATGTTGCTTCAACCATTAGATTATGATCTTGCTGGCAAGGTCTAAAATATAGCAGTATGTAGATAAATTGAGGTTGTGACTGCTAATAAACATGAAAATATTTGTTATAGTTTCTACCATATCCAAAAGAAGAATTGATAGTACTTGGGGTCTCAAACTGTAGTAATTATATATATATATATACATATATATATATATACATACATATATGTGTGTGTATTAATAAGCTCTAAATTTTCAGGAATTTCATTATAGTGTAGTAGTGTAATTAATTTTTTTCTCTGTGAGCAACATGTTTTTTTTCCTTTTCTTATGGCTTCAAACCTGGGGTTTCAGCCGTATTCCTCTCATTAATGGTAATCAGAATCATGTGGTTAGCACCCTATTCAATGTGTTGAAATTTTATCTCCTACAGTTTACAATACAGTAACAGATGCCATCTTCAGAAGCAAGAACTCTTGGGAAGGGGCCAGTAGTTTCCTTGTATTGTCATAAAATCTGTGTCTCCATAGGAATTATCTTCCTAGGGCAACTTGGAGTATCCTTCTAAATGTGGGAAAAATAAACACAGCCATATCAATGTCTAGGAGTCCATTCATAGCAAGCATTTAAATGAAATATCATTTGGCTCTAGGACAACCTTTACATCTGTTGTCTCTTCTCTTCAATGATTCTTTCAAGTCTTGCCTTTCTGGCAAGGGTTATAGCCTGTTGGTAACCATCTGCAATACCTGGCTATGATCCTGTATAAACTGTAAATGGAAAGCACACTTCTAAGGGAATTTCATGAGCAGTGTGTCCCTCTGGAAACAAAAAATGATTTTTATGGCATTTATAGAACATATTTCTTGATTTTTTTGTTGTGATTTTCTTTTCGGTCTGTATACTAGTACAATTAAAGTAATACAGGGGAATGAATGAGAATTTGTAGGAGCAATGCTAAAGAAAGAGAAAATATTCATTAACTCAGGTAAACCCACAAAGGCCTTTTCCAACCTGACATCCAAATAACCAATGAAAAATTCTGAATATGACAAGAAAAGAAAATACTTTCAGATAAACTGAAAAGTCTTACATTGTGGGAAATTTTTTTATAAAATATTATTATATTACCTATATATAATAGAACATGAGAAGTAATAGTTTAAATATTATTTGTATTTTTTAAACCTTGACCTTCCATCTTAGAATCAATACTGTATATTGGTTCCAATGTAGAAGAGTGGTAAAGGCTAGGCAATGGGGGTTATGTGACTTGCCCAGAGTCACACAGCTAGAAAATGTCTGAGCCCAGATTTGAACCTAAGAGTTCCTGTCCCTAGGCCTGCCTTTCAATCAACTGAGCTGCCCATCTGCCTGCTCAATATTATTTGCATAGTTCACAGTACAACTGAAATACTATTTTCAGTTCTATACACTAAATTTTAGAAAATTGCTACAATAGAGCATTGAAATGCTTCATAAAAGAGTAATGAAAATCATAAGGATGAGCCATGATCATGAACCTATGGCACATGTGCCAGACAGCATGCAGAGACTTCTTCATGGGCACATATGCCAAGTGCCCCAGTGTACCCCAAAGACCAAGTTCCCCCTTTCCTGCAGCACAGTTTGCTAGAATTCTTAACTAGAAAGCCAGAGAGAGGGCAGTCAGGCTCCTCCCCTCACCCTCTACCCAAGCTCCCCTCACCCTCTACCCAAGTCTGACTATATCCCTCACCCCTGCCCAGCAGTCTAATAGGAGTGCTTCTTCCCTCTCCTGGGTAGAGTACAGTGGGTAGGTCACAACATACCTTAGGCATAGAAGGCAGAGTTTGGAAATCTGTGCTAAGGCTGATTCTTGTGGCAGGGTTTGTATGGAGTGAGAAATTTGTGTGTTATTTTCAAATATATTAGCAACATTAATATCTACAAAATTAATATGTCTAGGACCCAAGTAGGAGTTAGTAAATAGATCTCTTCAAGACAGCATCCCTTGTAGGACAAGATTGCCACACCCCATTCAGAATTCATTGGCATCTTAATTACCTTTGGCCTGAGTGAGACAGAAACAACTTGTGTCTTCAGTATCAGAAGCAGCCAGTGTCTTTACTATTCAAAGTATTTTGAAGATTTTGAGATGTGTCTTTTGAGTTTGTACTTTAAAAATGTTCAAAACTGTATTCTAGTGATATAGGAATAAGTTTTTTGAACCCAAGGCTCCATTTTCCTTCTGGTGTGCTCCTACCAATAAAATAAAATTAACTGAATTAAATATGTCTTACAAGTTAGGAAATAACTGACTACTGATGTTGGAAACATTTTTAAATCAGTTATTGGTTTTCATTCAATCAACTAATTGTTTGCAACATTGAAATCAACTACACATTATAAGAATGAATAACATGAAAATATAACTGACAAGAAGATGACATGTGAAATTGCAGAGTTCCCAATAGCTCTTTAAATAAGCTATTAACTATGAAAACCTGAAAGCAAATAAAAGATATATATTAACATATATTTATATATATATTCTGATTATCACCATTTCTGAAAGGTGTTTAACAAATATAAAAGAGTTGCCAAAGTGAGAAACCCCTAAAAAACTCAGAAAACCACTTAGCTAGTAATTACTTGACACTTTGTCAGATGGTATGAAATGGGGATCAAGGCCATTATCATTATAAATATAAATTGGTTTAAGCAGGTAGCATGGTATAACATTTCAAGAGTGCTGTATTCAATGTCAGAAGACCATGACTTCAAATCTCAAAGTATTCACTTACAGATTATGATGATGCAGGCAACTAATTTACTCCCTCTGTGCTTCGATTTCCTCACCTGAAAACTGGGATAATAATTTTAATATTGTAAGGATAATATTGTGGTTTTGAATAGGGAGATAGTTAAAACATTTTAAATTATTAAAATAAATTAGGATTACAAATTTATCTGCAAAACATCCTGGGCAGAAGTTAAAGTTTCTTTTTTAATTTGTTTCCAAATTGTATTCTGATACTGTATTTAATAATTGTTTTCTGATATTTTGTGGGCAGTTTTAAGTTTCAAACATTATCATTTCATAAAACAAAAATTACAGGTAGACTAGAGAAAGTTCAACACGAAACACAACTAAATAAAATATAATAAATTATTTGATACTTGTCCTTTCACAAAAATATGGTTAATTATTAACTAAATTGCATAGGTGATATAACTTAATGACTTCTGTGTTGTTACATTATGGCTATAAAATCATAAAATATTATAGTTGAAAGGAATTTGAGGAAAATTTAGTCTCCAACTCCTTCATTTTATGTATGAGGAAGTTATGGCTCAAAAAGTTGAATTAATTTCCTGATTGACATGAGGTTAGCAGCATCACCAAGATGAAGAAAAGTCTGAATCCTAGTCTCCAAACCATAACTATGTTCACTATATTAAATACAGGATTAAACATGTCTTATGGAAAAAAATTATACTTTTAATATTTTTTATTACATATTATAGATTATATCTTTGAGAAATGAAACCTTTGTCTCAGACACTTACCTTAAATTATTTTCCCAGTTTGTTTTTTCATTTCTAATCTTGGTTGAATTGGTTTTGTTTGTACATAAACTTTTAAATTTAAAGTAGTCAAACTATTTTGCATCTTATTATGTTCTCTATATCTTATTTTAACATAAATTCTTCTCTTATCCATAGATATGACAGGTAAAGTATTTCATATTTCTCTGAATTGTTTATGGTTTTTCGCTTCATTTCTATGTCTGCTATTGATTTTCACATTACCTTGGTTTATGGTATAAGATGTTGTCCCATGTCTAATTTTTTGCCTTACTGTTTTCTAGTTTTTCCAGAAATTTTTTGAATAGTGAGTTTGGGGCTCTTGGGTTGGTCAAACAATAGGCTACTGTGATCATTTTCTACTGCATATGGAGTGTCTAATCTCTTCCACTGATCCACTGTATTTCTTAGCCAATTTCAGATTATTTTGATGGTGGCTGCTCTTATAATGCGGTTTTAAATCTGGTTCAGCTAAGCCACTTTCTTTGATATTTTTCCCCATTCATTCCCTTAAAATTTTTACCCCTTTTTTTCTTCCACTTAGACTTTGTTATTATTTTTTTAGCTCTATGAATGTTTTAGGAGTCATTTGAACAATATGGCACTGAATCGGTAAATTAATTTAGGTTGAATTGTCATATTTATTATTTTGGCGCAGCCTACCTAAGAGCAATGAATGTTTTTCTAATTGTATGGATATGGCTTTTTTTCATGTGAAGAGTGTTTTGTAGTTGTGATCATATAGTTTCTGGCTTTGTCTTAGCAAGTGGACTTCCAGATATTTTAAATTGCATATGGTTAATATAAATGGAGTTTCTCTTTCTATCTCTTCCCATTGGACTTTATTCATAGTACAGAGAAATGTTTATTTGAGTTTATTTTTATATCCTGCAAATTTGCTAAAGTTATTATTTTGAAAAGGTTCTGGTTGATTCTCTAGGATTATCTCAGTATAACATCATATCATCTGCATGGAATGAAAGCTTTATTTCTTCATTGCCTATTGTAATTCCTTCAATTTCTTGTTGCTATAGGTAGCATTTCTAGTATAGTTAGCATTACTATTGAGTACTAGTGGTGATAATGAGCACCTTTATTTCACTCTTGATCTTATTGGGAAAGCTTCTATTTTTATTCCCATGTTGTAGATAATGTTTGCTGGTGATTTTAGATACATTCTATTTATCATTTTGAGGAAGTTACCATTCATTCCAATGTTCTCTAATATTTTTAATAGCAATGCGTATTATATTTAGTCAGAAGGCTTTTCATGTGTCTAAGTCATTTATCTTAAATGTATACTGAATGTCTTGGTTTATTACTTTTAAATTATGAGTCCCCTAAGCTAAAAATGATCTATAGAAATCATTACATTTTTGTACTTAAATTCATTTAAATATTAAAATATATTTCTCTAGGACATGGATATTAAATGCTCCCCTAATATGAGATTTATAGGCAAAAAAGTAAAAACAATAAATTTTAAGAAAGCTGACTTTTTGCTACTATATTTTCCCCTCATCAAAATCAATTCCAATTGTTTTGATTATACAATATTAAAAAAATATGAAAAATCAAAATATAATGTGACCTCTAAAAAAAGCAATAATGTATAAGATATATTAATAGAAATATACATAGCTAAATCTGTTCATTCAAAATTAAATATTTTGATATGGGAAATAAATAATAACATATTAATATACAATATTAAAATGACAAATAATCTAAATATTGTGAAAACTAATAAAATAAACTAATGATATCCATAATAATGTCTAGACATGAATATATAAATAATAGAAACTAGATTTAATGGGATCTAATGAGAAGCTAAGCTTTTGTCCTATATATTAGATTTAATAATTTAAAATTTTTGCAAAAATCCAACCTGACAAAAAGTCATAAGACATAAATCAGATATTAATGGATGTGAAATGTTAACCCACCTTTCCTTGTTCATTATATCTTTCCACTTTAAGTTATTCAATGTGATATTTTAAGCTAGAAGTATTATAGGTAGCTCAGTCTCTCTGGCTTTAGATTAACATTTCAATGATCTTTGTCCATTGAAACTAGAGCCCTGTCACTGAGCTTTTGTGAAAATGAAAGCACCAAACCACTCAGCAGAACAGTAATCTGATATTTTCATCTAATCAGCCTGTTCTATTTGATTACTGAGGAATATAGCAGTACTACAGTCCTAAAAATATTCTTGTGCCTATAATGTTTCCTGCAGGTTAATTTCTGCTGCCAGGGTAACTGACTTACTTCCCATTGACTTTCAGTGACCTTCACATGGGCAAACACCTGCAGATATCTTTCTAAAGTACCATCCTATGGATTCATTATGCAGGATAATGTTAAATCCTTTGAGGATAGCATGACTAGAAACATGTGGAACTCTGACTTCTAAAAAAAAACAACAGAAAAAACCCAATTTCATATTTGCATAACTCTCCTGTTATTCCTTGGATAGCAAAGAAAATAAAGTGGTGAAATATAGAAAAAAAAGTCTTATTAAGCTCTAAAGGCTTCCAAAAATAATGTGACTCGGTGGCATATAAAAAATACTCAGAATCTCCACTGGAAATATTTGAAATTAACACCTACAACTCTAGCTAAATTAGACCTTTCAAAGGACAAAAGCTATAAAAATCCATATTTGAAAAGGTACCCAAATATTATCCTAATGAATTATATTTTCAGTAGTATAGATTATATTAATATGGAATTCCCCAAATGTCTTAGTGAAATTATAAGCTATAATAACTTAAAATTACAAACTAAAACTTTAAGTTTAGTCAGTTGTGCTGACTTTTGGGATACTCTATATAAACTTAAAAAAATGTGATTATTTCAAAAACATATTTATCAATCAGAAAATGGAATAAAGTCATTCCTAAAGTCAGTGAAAGAAATCATACATGCAAACTCATGTGCATAAACACACACTTTTTTTCT
Source organism: Monodelphis domestica (assembly GCF_027887165.1). Classification (NCBI taxonomy): domain Eukaryota; kingdom Metazoa; phylum Chordata; class Mammalia; order Didelphimorphia; family Didelphidae; genus Monodelphis; species Monodelphis domestica. The sequence goes on along the minus strand of NC_077228.1, from coordinate 97,830,975 downwards.
ATTTTGAAAATTTAATACAGTTTCTGAATTGGGAGCTCATCATTTTCCAAGCTCATGACAGAAAAACAAAACTTCATGTGCTGTACCAAGTAACATTGATGATTTATGCCTATAATTAGATAAGTGGAAAAATTTTGAATTACTCAATAATTTCACTCAGGTATTATTGTGATGAAGATTTTCTAAATTAGAAATAAATTCAGAAACATTTCATTGTGGTTTGACATTTGACCTCCGATTACCCAGCTAATAGCTTTCTGTTTTCATAATGCTTGACTCTAAGGTCCCTACTTTCAAGGTCTGGTTAGTGAGAGTTTTTTCCCCTCTCTCTATTTTATATACTGAGACCAAATGACTTCAAATTATTAGAAGCTATAACAGCTATGATCATAGGAAAGTCCCTTAACTGCAATTTGTTTCAGTTTCTTTATTTGTATAATTATGCTAATAATAGCACCTACCTCCAAGATTTGTTGTGAGAATGAAATAAGAAACTATTTTTGAAATGCTTAGTACAGTGCCAGGAACATAGTGAACATTTATAAAAAATAGGTATTGTTATTGTTTTTGTTATTATCCATAACCCTTATAGAAACTTTCTACTGTGCCACCAACATGATCCATTCCCCTTCTCTCTACCTTGCCCCAGGAGATCCTTACATTTCATCTCCTTTCTCCCTGTTCCAAGGGGTGTGTACTAACCCAAACTAGAGGAGATTATATATGGAAAGCCCTTTCCTCACCCACAAAAGAGCAGCCTGGGAATATCTGGATAGACCTAGACTATCCTTATAGAAACCAAATTGGATGAGGGACAGTGTCTAATTACACCCTCATTTGGGAGAGAATCTTTACTTAGGGATGTTCTTTTTGGGGAGATGGAATAACACTATTTAGTAGAACCCTCACAGCCAGAAGCAACAGTACTCCCACGTCCCTCTTCCTAATCCTATTCTCAGGAGCTCCTTCCTCCTCTCCTCAGGAGTCCCAGTTTTGATTCCTGTATGTGCATGTGTCTTAGTTGTGAGGCTATCAGTTTCTATAGCCTCTTATTAGTCTGGAAGATGGTAGTATGAGCCCATGCTTTGAGCTTTCCCTTTCTAGCTGGAGTGCAGAGTGTAATGAACCCAATGTCAATGCCATCCCACTAGTGCTCACAACTGCTTGCTCAGTCATAACTTGTATACTCGTATCTCTGCTATGTTCTATACCCCAATTTATTCTGTACATTGCCCCAAAATGAAATTTTTTAAAAAATCAAAGCAATTGGCCAGCCCTGTAAATATTTATTTTACCCCACAGTCTTATTTCATTTTGTTTTTTTCCCCCTCCTAATTTCTTGCCATATGAGCTTTTTCTTTTGTTAATTTTGCAATCATTATTTTTACAAAATTAAATGTTAGGAAAAGGAAATAAAAGAAAAACAAAAACAACAGATGCCATTCTAAGAGCTGTTCAGCTTTTTGTGATGATTTCTCATTTAAAAATAAATATATTATATAGACACAAGACTTCCTTCTAGTAATCTACTCTAGAATTTTATGAATCAAAAACATTCAAAAAGTATCAAAATTCCCAAAGTTTTAACAGCCCATTTAATAACAATAGCAAACAAACTCATTATCACATTTTACATGAATCTGCTGTATGCCATTAGAAGCTAATTGATACTTGTCACAAGTTTTTCAAGTGTAGCAATGTTTCAGCCTTGACTGAGATTTATTTTAATCTATTACTATCATCAATACAAAAAATGTGGCAGAGGAGTTCAGAAAAAAAATATCTCTGTACTGTTGATATTGGGACTAAAAATGTCACCAAGAATCTAGATCATTCTCATGGAAGGGTATGTATAATCAACTGAAGAGTTATAAATGAGAAATGTTCCCTTTTGGGAGACATCCAGGGGTACAATTCCCTGGGATCAACTTCCCAGCTCTGTTGGTATGAGACTGTGATGTCCCATCCATTTATATTTTTACAAATGTGGGAGGTGGGGATTTATAATTATACTTCACCTACTAAAATGGATCCTTTTATCTCTTGTTACAAATAACTCAGAGGTAGGCAAAATGATCAGTCAGATTTGTTGAAATTTTTTTTTTAAATCATGTCTAAAGACCCATTAAAATCAATTCAAGATGTTTAGCTAATTAAATTTACCAAAAATTGTTAACCAGTTTGAAAGAGTCCATCCATCATCTGTGTGATAATTTACAAAGCCAAAATGGAAGGAAATATGTTTTTATATGGGCTTATTCAATAACATTTTTTCAGTATAGTTATAGGGGAAAGGTAACAGAATATATCAGTAGTTAAAAGCATAGTAGATTAAACTGATTCAGTGTAACAGAATAATATTGAATACATTAATATAGTAACTTAAAAGAACAAAATTAAATCTTAAAGCATACAATCAGCAAAATACACTGATACAGAGACATTCATAAAAAATATATTGTCTGAAAGGGCTTAAAATTTCCACCTCCAGTCTTCTTAAAGTTCCTTTCTCTATCTGTCCAGATTCCTTTTGTCAGAACTGTGGGATTTCCCATAGAGAAGCAGAACATGGGTTTGAGGAATCTCAAACTGGATGAAGCTTAAAGACTGGGCAAGTGGCAAAGGTTTGTAGGGAGATGAATTTCTCCCCTGAATCTCAGGCAAGTTAAGTGAAAGGATTAGTGTACTCATGAAAAAAAACACCCTAAAGCTGGAAGCTTTGAAATTTGTTTGAAATAGGTTTCATAGAATGAGCCATGCTTGTAATTTACTAGCTGTTTGGAACAGTAACTTTCTTCTTCCCTTCCCCACTGAGGTAAAACACTAATTTCCCCAGCCACGTGGAGAGGGGGTTAGGAGGCTAATTGTTGCATAAGGAAAATACACCCCAGTTTTTACCAGCTAGTTTGTGATTCTGAAGACACAACTGCAGCTACCAGCAGCCCAACAGGACTGGGGCTGAGGCTGGAGATCAGGAGAAGGATTCAGAAGCAGGAGCAGCTTGTTCCTGAGATCAGGAGGATTCTGGGGATTGAAGTTCATGGTAGTTCCCAGAATTCCCTAAAATCTCACCTGAGTCCTCACCTGGGCCGAGAACACAATTTGTATTTAAACTGACTGTACCTCCTACTTGTTCTCTCTGCTTCCACTTCTAGGCATAAGCATCCTTACATGCAGGCAAGGTTTGAGTGGCTGTGAATGGGGCTCTGTGCCTTAAGCACGTGCTTTCTTATTTTGCCTTAAGCACGTGCTTTCTTATTTTGTATTTTCTTTAATTCTTAATTCTAATAATCTTTAATAAACCTCTAAAAATATAATACTTTTAGTAGAGAAACTCATTTAATTTTAACAGAGTGAGGAGGGCAGGCTCTTTGTGTATGGAGCTATAGAGTGGCTTTCCCCTGGATCTATTTTTTGAGTCCCTGTAGTGTGTGTTGTGTACTGCCCCTCTATGCTCTATCATTGCACCCAAGGCCCACATTCCTGAGCCTCCTGGGGTCCCAAGTTTAGCTGCTCTCAGGGGTAAGTCTGTGATATTCTCAGCCAGCTCCTGAATACCTATAGATTGCCCTGTGCTCATGCTGATTTTGGCATGCTGGCTCTGACTCTGGTACTGTAGGTATAGTGGGGTAGAAGTGATCAGATAGAACTTTGGTGGGAGTTATTTAACCCTGTTTTAGTGTGAAAATGCCCAAATCCAACAACTTCAAGGTTTGGTCCTACAGTGGAGCCACTTCGCTGATCTGATTTTGTTTTTTAGTCCTCTTCAGGCAATTTATATTGGTTGGTGGTGAAGCAGAGAATATCCTTGCTTCTAGACTGCAGCCATCTTAACCTGGAATTCTGCATTTTATTTTACAATATGGGTAACTTGGAGATGTTTTGCATGACTGCATAGCTATAATCTATATAAATTATAGAGGATAGAGAGAACAGAGGGAGATGATTTGGAACTTGTATTTAAAAAATAAACCAAATATTAAAATATTTTATATAAAATTGAAATAAAATTAATTTGAATAAAACAGTTTTTTTCCCATGAAGTCAAGAACTTTTGTACACAGTATTTTATTTAGGTAGACTTATAGGCAGAAGTAATAGACAAATGAAAGAGAATAAATAGTTGTTGAGCACCTATTATGTGATAGGAATTGTGCTATGAACATTCCAAATATTATCACATTTGATAAGTCAGAACACCTTAATTCAAAATTCTAGCTCTACTTGTGTGAAATGAGATAATGTTTTCTTTTCTCTAAAACTTTTTCCCTCTGATGTAAAATTAGGATTATGATATTTATACTAGCAACTTCACAAATTTGTTTTGGAGATCAAAGTAAAAATATATGCTACTTTGTTACTTAAAACATTATTTACCTACCAATTAGATCCATGTACTTATAGATATATAGATAGATATGGATATAAATAAATATGTAAACTATCATAATCATTATTAGTACTAGTGGTATTTCCACAATTAAGAAGGTAGTTGGGGGAAGAGTCACACTAGATACCTAAGAATTCTAGCTTTTAGTCTCATATTTTCTGTGTGATATCTCTAATTACAAAAATGACATTGAGTTCCAGCATTACAATGACATGAGCATTTTCTATGAAAAGGAAATCTCTTCATTACAAATCATTGAATAGGTAACTTAAAGTAATTCCATGTGATTAAATTGAGAGAGCTCATGGGAAAACTTTCAATGAAAGAACATTTTCTTTGCCCAAAATATTTTAATTGAATTTTAAATGGGAGGAATTTTCACTTATCTTAGTCTGTTAGTTTCAATATTTTGTTCTGTATTAGAAAAATTGCCTTTGTTAAAGGGAATGGTCCTTTCATTAATGCTCTCCTTTACTTTAGCTACCTCGGTCAGGTTATTGATATTGAATAGTGGTCTCATTCCTACTGATAGTTAAAATATTTGAACTGAGAAATAATGTGTGTCCGGTGAGGTTTTGTTTTAGCTAACTTTACTAGATCTTTTCTAGTGTCTCATATACATCTGATTTCATAGATATGAATAAAATAATTCATCTCTGTAATATTAAGGAGTATAAGCTTTAACCAAAAATACTGCATATTTAGTATATTTTACAAGTATTAAAAAAAGGTAATTTTCATGTGCCATTCAGTACCTCTATACCATCATATTTTTACAATGCCACAGATAATCTCTGGGACTATTCCACAGACTATCATTTAATTTAAACTTCTTTTCTCAAATCTTCATTTAGAAAACTAGCTCAACTCATTTTGACTGAGCATATGTAGTATGGGAATAACATTGACACTATAACTTGTAATCTATAATCAACACATGAATATTCAAATCCTACTGTTAATGCTTTTTTAAAAGTATGTGACTTTTGGAATGTCAACTTCCATTATCCTCAAATTTCTTTCCTAGAAAATGAAAGATCCTTTTCCAAGGTCTATTTTTATATCCAGATCTACAATTCTGGGTTGCAATTTTTCTTTATCATAGGTCAGCAGACCCAGTTTTAGCCATTGACCCTAAAATTATCCCAGAAAGAATGGAGTTTAAAGGTTTCTTCCTATCTGAATAGAAGAGAGGATATAACAACAACATTTCTCAAAATTAGAAAAGGTTGCATGGAATCACTATTGAATTTAGGAAGAAAACAGCCAATTTGTCCACTATTGCATAGGGAGGATTATTTCCTTGGCATAATATTGCTATTGGTAGCAGGAACTATCAAGTTAAAAAGAATATAGTCAAGGCAAGTCCATATTTCCATGTCTGGTATAAAAAATATAACACATGCTCCTAGGAAACAGAGTACAAGAAATTATAGGAAATCTGTGCAACTTTAAATCTATCCATTATGTTCATAGTATACTATGAGGTCTAATCTAAAGTTCAAATTACTTTGCTTACTCCTGTGTCCCTGTTTTGATTCTGACATCAGTCTATATTTTGGAAATGGATTCTCAATTAAAAAAATGTCCCAAGTAACAGTCATTTATTTTATCTCCATCTTCTCTGCTCTAATGGGGGGTGGAGTATGTGGAGGAAGTCAATCATTATAATAAATGAACAAATCCAAGCAAAATAAATTCCCACATTGGTCAATAGGAAAAAAATAGATCTACTTCTACATCTCGAACTTATTGACTCTTTGTAAAGAGATGGTTAATATGGTTCTGTAATGTTCCTCTGCAAACATGATTGATTATTGCATTGATCATCATACATAAGTCATTCAAATTCTGTTTTTGTTGTTCTGCAGTGTTGTCATTGCATATATTGTTATTCTTTTTCTCTTTACTTTCATCTGCATCATTTCATACACACCTTCCTTTTTGTCATTTCTTGCAGTACAAAAATACTTTTTATCTTAATTTATTTAAATGACTTCTGACTGTTTTAGTCATTAATAGTCCAACATGATAAATGTATCACAATGGATAACAGAGGGAAGATGATTAAGCAGAGGAAAAATCGGTAGTGTGATAAAAGACTTTAAAAAAGATATTTTCAACTTAATTGTACTTGATGACCTATAATAAACAAAGCTTCCCAACTCTGAGATTTTGTGACCAGGAAAAAAAAAAACTTCTATGTATTTGTACCAAAGATTTTTTGTATATTTTATTCAAATTGAAAAAAAAAAAACTTAAATTATTTTAAAATTCATTGATGACTAACTGTTGAAGAGACAGTTTTGGTTATTACTATCAAAACTGTTAAAGGGTAATTCCATCCTTGTCTTATTTACACATTTTGTCACAAAAGTTGGAATATGAGAGAAGATACATATCAGTCGCAACAGTGTAATGGAAGTAGTACTGTCAATGGTATCACACAACTTAGGTTCCAATACTATCTCTTTCATTGTGTATTGGAAAAATACTTTATCTCTCTGGGACTTAGTTTCTTTATCTGTCAAATAAGATGATTGCTCTAGATGCCTGCAACTTAATGATTTTTTTTTACTTTATACCTCAATTTAATTATTTTCTGTGTCAACTTGTAATATAGAAACCCCCAAATTTGTAGCACAAGTGATCTGAAAACCCCCAAGGATAGTTAGCTTGCAAGTTGAAAACCTCAAGTTTGACCTTATCGTGTGAGAATTTCTGGAGGGAAGTTCCAAGTTCACAAGTTTCAGAATGTATAATTATTCTAAAATGCAAAGTTTAAATTCTTTGAGAGTAATTTCAGGTTAAGAAACACGCTACCTCTCCAAGTCCAGAAAGTGAACTATTTGGAGAAGGCATTATTAAGATGCTTGCACAGACCACAGACTGCACCAGAAGATCCAGAGTGAACTTTGGGATGTGGTGATCTAAACTGTGTGGGATTGGATGCATTTGTTTTATATGTTTACTCTTATGCCAAAGGTGAATTCCCCCTAACTGGCTTTTAGTCAATGCACTTAGCCATCATTGGTTTTGTTCTTTTTTTCCTTTTATCCCCAATTTATTTTAATTTCAAAGTTGGATATGATTACAAGATCCATTGGAGACTAGTCTTCCATGGATCTCAGGGGGAATGTATACTTATAAATCTGTTACCCTAAAAAAGAACTACATTTTCCAGGAGCCCACTAAGTTCCTGTCCTTACATACTTCCTGTAGACAGGGGATATTAGGCAAGGATGTGAAGGGTACCGCCCTCTTTTTGTCCCTGTCAGTGAGCATGGTGGTGGTTAGTGGGGATTTTGAAATGGCTAATTAGTCATGGGCATGTGATCTTTATATTGTATCCTCTTTATTCCTTGATTTCTAATGATCATTTATAAACCTCCTAAATGTAACATTTTATTATTTGAGATTAAATTTTAATTTTAACAAGACTTACAATAAACCATGACATACTTTAGGTGAAAACTCTCAGACCCAATCAGGTGTTAAGTACCCTTTTTGTCCTGGTAGTTTCTCCTTTTGTGTCAAAATCCTTTCTAAGGTAACACTGCCCTTGGCTAGATCTTTCCCTTTTGTGGTCATTGTAAAGCATCAACTGCTCTCTGATAATCCTGTCTAGGGACTCCTCATGTCTTTGTAGCCATTGTAAAGCCAATCAACCATACTCTCCCATTATTGGTTCCCAAGAGGTATATATATGTTCCCCAAATTCTATGGTGTTTTGGAGCTGTCAATCTAAAGTGTTTGGCACTCTTAGGTGGCTAGAGTCTTGGGGCTCTGAGTGGTTTTTGTGCACATAACTCTGTATAAATACCTGAGGAAATTGTGCCAAACTCCTCTCCTGATTAAAGATGTAGTTTTTCTGACTACTTAAGAGTTCTGTATTTTTCCAGTTTAACATCTGTAAGATAGGTTCTCTGGGATAGAGAATGGGGAGAATTCAGTGAAGGGGAGTAAATGTTAGTTGATATAAGAAAGATATCAAAAACATAAATAAATCTATCCTGTGTTACACTGAGTACTAAATATGAATAAATAAATGACTTTATAGTATCTCTTGCAAGCTACCACACAGACTAATGAGGTAGTTCTCTGATGGAGGGAGTCATCAGTTGTGTGTACATGGAGTTTGAGTCAAGAAGGGTTGAGATCTTTCACTGACAAAAAGTTTGTGATATTGAAAAAAATTAAGGGGAAAGAAGGAGGATAAGCATGACTGACCACACTGAGCTACAGGAGCCTCAAAGAATAAGAAGCAAAGGAGAGGGAGGAAAACAACTAGGATCCCTTGGGGCATCATTGTCCATAGCTGTCAGACAGTATTGCAGAAATCTAATTGAAGGAAAAGTCTGACTGGAAGTAACTCCTCCCTATCCTTGCTGAGAAGTACAAGAATTGAGAAACATCTTTCTTCTTCATGATAACTTTGAATTTGCATAATGCTGAAAACAGAACAAAACAAAAATGTGTCTGATTTTGCAATCGACAACTTATATTATGTTTTAAGGTTGATCCTCATTTTATTTATTATATCATTACTATTGCCTGTGGGCATGTTGTTACTTCAGTTTAGAGGAGCAACCCTCAGGGTTTTTTAATTTCACTCTCTCTACCAGGAATCTTAAGTTCTAGAATAAGATGTTAAGAGATTTCCTTTGAAGCTATTATGCCACAGTTTCATTTAAAATGATTCCTTATCTGAAACACAATCCTAAAATTTGAAATTAACTCACTGAGATATCCTGTGGAAGACTGAGTCACCAGAAAATGATGTTGCTGGAGACTAAACTCCATTACCCAAAGGGAGAGGAAAGTGAGAAGAGAACTGCCCTGCCCTCAATCTGTTTCATGTATGTATGTACTTATGTATGTATGTATGTATAAGTATTTATATATTTTTACACATACACTACATACACAAACACACATACACATACCATTTGCCAATAGATGAATTGTATACTAACAAAGACATATGCAAATGTATGGAACATTTCAGTGCTGGACGGTGTTAGGTCACCTATTCAATGGTTGTACCTTGGAATACAACTTGAAATTATAATGTTTCTGTTTAGGTGTTAAACAAGTTTCTACCATTTATGTGATTAATGAATGTGTGATTACCCATTCATCTTAAGGATAGTGATTTTTATCATTATTTTAGCTTATTTTCAGAGTAAAGGTAATCTTATCAACATTAATTACCATATAGAATCATACAGAGAGGGACACTTTTATCCAATATTCCATTAACTCTAGTAAAAGACTGTTGTAATATGTGGAGATAGATTATACAAAAATACATTCAGTTGGTTATAAGGGGCTTGCTATTACTGTTCCAGTTTGACTTTAGAATTCACTATTAATATTCCTATTACTCTTATTCTTCCTACTACCATTACTACTCCTATCATGAGCTAATTGTTTTCGTCCTCCTCCTACACCTCTTATCACACCTAGCATTTTTATAGACATTTAATGTTTTCAAAATACCTTTCATAGGTTGACTTATTTGATTAAAATAATATATATAAATGGAATTATATGCCCACATTATATATATAAGCACTTACATATGCATGTATGTATATACATACCCATATATAATCCCTCTATATTTAGAAATTCTCAAAGAATTATATGGAAGCTAATGTCTTCCTTGAAGTCTTCTCATTTAAGAAATAAAATAATCCCTCATGAATGTTTCATTATCATGAACACCCCAATCTCAAAACTGTTTTTCCCAAATCCTTATGGATTCTGCTTTCTGATTAATAGGGAGTAATTTCTTAATATGATAAAAAAATCTGTGCTAATAAGCTAATTATAGTGGAGAGAATTGGCCCTCTATTCAAACAATTCAATTAAACACAGTACTACAACATCCAAAATGTGGTAGATAGAGTCATTGGCACTAGTAAAGCCTTTTTTATAACTAAGAGGGAAATTGTTTTACTTATCTGGCTTTCTAAGTGATTGTCTAAGATTACAGATTTTAAGAGTTGTGGAATTGATTAGGGGAAGGCTTTTTACATGAAGAATCACCTTTTCCCTTGTTGGTGAACCTATGGCATGCATACCAGAGAGGACTGATTCCTTCCCCCTCAATGCCTGAAGGCATTTCTCACATTACCTGCACCTTTACCTGGCAGCCCAATGAAGTGCTTCCTCCCTCCTCTGCCTGGAGTAAGGTGGGGGACTTACATGTGCCTTGAAGATTGCAGTTTAGGTACTTGGTCTCTGAAAGGCTTGATATCACTGCCCTATACCATTGAAATCTTAGATTAAGAGAACCTTCCTCCAAATAGTCTACACACACACACACACACACACACATACACACATACTGTAAAGATTAAAATTTAGGGGATACTGATAGATGTAGAAATTAGTTTTTCTCTGCAAGGAGTATTATTGTTTTAGAGGTTTATTGGAGATTAAAATATAAAGAAAACACAAGTAAGAAAAGCATGTGTCTAGGCCCAGAGAGCCTATTCAGGACCACTCACATCTTGCCTGCTAGGTGGAGAGCTACTTGTATTCCAAGCTGAAGTAAAAAAAAAAAAGGCTAGAGCCTATTCACAACCAGGTTAAATACTCCATCTCACTCTTGGCCCAGGTGAGGTTTCAGTGAGATTAGAGGGTATTCTGGGGAAGTGAAGCAAGGACTTCTGGGGATTGAAGTCGTGGATTCAAGTCCATTTTTACAATACACACCAAAAACAAACATACAAAGTGAGTGTTAGGAAATGAGAATAAAATTATAAAAAATGAATTTTAAGAATTACCACTTAGAATAAAAAAATTGGTCCTTGTTATTGCTCTATTGGAATACATCTCATGACTAGAATCCAGGTCAACCAGTTTTCAATCATGCTATACTGTAGTATCACTACTTATTTTCCAGAATTCTTTCATTCATTTTCCTTGTGATGTGTTAGGTGATTAAATTCTTAGCTAGATTGTCAAAAATGGGATGCAATATGAAACCCATGGGTGAGTTTTGGGTTAGGATAAAATCCATTTCAATGACTCTGAAATCACATTGCTGCCTGCTTCTCATATGTAGGAATATTCCCATGTCAAATGTAACTAGGGGATATCTACAGATAATCATAGAGAAAATTGTATAATACTGAAACACTTTGACTTTGTTTACATTTCTTTGAGTATAACCCAATAAATCATTCTGGACTATACAAAGTGCTCCCTCCCCCTACCTATAATACCATCTTTGGCTAGTGCTAAAAGGCATTCAGTAAGAGGATATGGAAGATTCCCTCAACAATATGACATTTGAAAGATTAAGCATACTATCCCCTCCCCCAGTAAATAATATTAGTTGATGATAAGTCAATGAGTGATTGGAAATGTAAGTGAAGGGGCCATAGATGAATGTATCCTTCAATTAGGCTTGATTCTGTAGTAGATATATTGGAATAGTTAGCCTCACAGTTAAAACTAGCTATGGCTATTGTTGAATATATCCTGCCAAATAGAGATTGTTTTTCACCATTTTTCATATTTTCAAATTTTTTTTATATTTTCTTATTTAAATGATTATAATTCTGCAAGTACAAAATGCCTCAGTAAAAAGCATAATTTTTTCCCTCAACAGTTTGCATTTGGTTTCTTTGCCTTAAGCCTTCATTTGTTTTTTGCTTTGACTTATTTTTTGGAAATAAGTTATAGATGGCGAAAAGCTAACTTGTTTTGGTAAAAATGAAAACAGTGTACTGCATTTAAAAAATATGCCATTCATAAGTTATGTCTACAGAAATGAAAAATCATAATCATAGAAAGACATATTGTCAATTATGTCAGTGGTTAAACATGTGCTTTAAAATTGTGTACATAATTTCAAAGGAAAAAAATTCTATGTTTGAAGTCCGTGTCTCAAAACTCAGATGCATTTAAAGTATGAAAGAAAAAAATTGAAGAAATCATAGCAATAGAAATATACAGAATGCACAATACTAATTCATAAGCATGGACTCCATTGATATCAGACTATAAGTAGATACTGAATGCAAATCTCATATAATCCTCTAAAAGAGTTCAAAGATAATAGTGCTAGAATAATTACTTAATTTGGTAAATAATTGATAATAGTTTGGTGTATGGAAATAGCACAAAATGGAACTAGGTTCCAAAGCTGGCATGAGACTAAGTACCAGACCAGCTACTGATAATCTGAATGACCTTCATCTAAATTTTTACTTTCTCAGATCCTGTTTCCTCATTAAAGAAATGAACCAATTGTATGATCTCTAGAGTCTCTTTTTGCTTTAATAGTACAAGATTCTGATTACATGTTTTTCATGCACATTTTTATGATAGCTCTAATCTTATTATTACTGCTTCTTAATTATTTAATTTAGATCATTTTAGAATTTTTAAAAGTGTTTCACAAGGATCCTCTCATTTCTGCCTTATATCTGAGGAAACTAAATCTTAGAACATTAAGTGACTCTCTCAGAGTCAAATAGAAAGTTGAAGGTCACAAATAGGATTTAAAATTAGATCTTTCTGCCTGAAAAGCAAGGCTTTTTTTGAACCCTGTCTTAAGACCACTCAGTTTTGGAAAGATCCCTGAGGGGGGAAAATCTTTTGAGAGACAAAATATAGAACTTAATTTAGATAATTTTCATTGAGATTTCTTATGCATTCTTTCTAGGCAATCATTTGATAAAAATGACTTAAATTATATAAGCTTAATATTTTGCATTGAAGAATAAATTTATTTCTGTCATAGCCGTATTAGTTGGGAACTTATATTAGGTGATCTTATATTGACCTTTCTCTGTGAAAAGTTCATTTTAAATAAAATTTTCCAGGGTCAGGACTACTAAATATTTCTATATTTCAGTTGCTTTAATAGTTTCATGAAAACTGAAAACTAGATCTATCATTAAGCCTTCATTCTATGTGAATTCAACACAAGAGAATTTGGGTATACATTTTGGGTAATCAAAAAACAAAGGTGGAAAATACCCCAAAACTGAATTGATTATGTACTATCTCCACAATATTTACAAGTAGAGTAAAATCTCACAGCAGTTTGCCCAAATATATTCATTCTCAGTCAGAAAAGTTTTGGTATTAGACATTACATTGTTTTGTGCCAAAAATTATCTCCTACTCCAGTTTTTGCCTGGAGTTCTTGTATCAAGTGTACTCATAAGAGCAGTGCTCCTATTTAGTTCATTAATGATATTTGGTAATTAATAATGTTCTCAAGTAGAGGAGTACTTCTGGTAGCTCTGATAAGCCTGAGAAAAGTTGCAAAGTCCCTGGGTATCATCTAAGAAATACTTATTAAATAATGGAGTTCACTATTTACGTGCAATTTTCAGTTCATGTGAAAGGCCTTAGACCACATTGGTTGTGTAAATTGAGGACCTGATGCATTGTTATAAAGGTCCAAATTTTATATACACTCTTAGCCCCTTCATCTGAGATCTGTTCAATGTAGTAACATTAGCTACCTGCTGTCAAATGTATGATTCAAAAATATCTCATCATTTTACATCTGTTTTTATAAAATGTTAACATAAGAGTAACATAAATTTTGGTGACATATTATAGTTGTCTACAAGGCAAATGCCTGGCAGCAATCTTTTTATGTGATCTTACAAAAGATATAGCATGAATATGCTCATCACTAATAACTGACAGTTACATAGCACTGATTTGTCATAGAGTCTTTTACCCAGTAGAATTAAATTCCTGGAACAAGCTGTTCCTGTTGAAGCTGAAACCATGACTAGATAAGCTAGGTGTATTGTAAGACAGTCAAAACATCTCATCAATCTGCTTCATCACATCTGCTTCCAAGATGAGGAAGCTGGTAGATCTTTCTCCTTTGGCTGAAGACAGTTTCTAATGAACTTGACTGGATTCAATTTCAGGTAATGTGTATGATTTTGCCTGGGTCATTTAGATTCAATTTGAGTCACATTCTCATGTAAAGAAAGGGAAGTAATCACTTAAATCAAAAATAGTTTTGAACTAGAAATTTAAAATTCTATGTTTATTTCAAATATTCTATGTTTTTTCAAATATCTTGTTCTTATGAATACTTGATAAAAAGTTTTTAAACATGTTTCTACAACACATTAGTCATATCTTAAGTATATAAATTAGAATTAAAAGAGGAAAACAGAGAGTAATAAGTTCCTTCTCATTATTCATTTATTTTTATTCATTTATCCAGCTACATGTTTCATTCTTCATTCACCCAGTAAAATGAAAGCACTTGGAAACCAGGGACTATTTAATTTTTAAAATTGTGTAAGAAATGAATTCTGGGCATAGGATAATACTTGTGCAAAAGTATGGAGAAGAGAATGCAGTATCATAAGGAAAACAACTAACAGATAAACATGAAAGGAAGAGACAGCATATTAGGGAAAGTAACACTAGAGAAGACTAGAAAGTAGTTGGAAGTTAAACTAGAAGCCTCAACTGCCAGGAGAAGGATTTCATGTTATATTTGAGAAACAATATTGTAGTACTGAAAATTCAAGCAATAAGGGTCTATCCCACGGTAAAGGCTGTGTTAATAAAGACAATGGACTGAATGAGAGATCTCATGAAGCTGTAATTGATAAGATATGACAAAAAATCATAGGGTATAGAATAAAAAAAATTAAAAGATGACTATATAAATTTGATTGATTAATTGGATTATGTTAAACAGAAATGTCATATTCTGGTGGAGGGATGAATTTAGGAGTAATATAATGGTCTGTTTTGGACACAAAGAGTTCAAGATGCTTATGGGTCACCAGGGTAAACATATCAGGCAGGAAGTTGGTAATGATAAAATAGATATGTACATTTTGTAGTCATATGCATAGAGATGACAATGGCACCCTTGGGAGCTGATATGATTGCCAGAATAATTGGAAAGGGAAGAGAGGGGAAGAGAAGAGAGTAAAAAACATCAGATAAATGAACTTTAATATAGATTTAGAATACAGGAGACCATTTAATTAAATTGTTATAGATCATAATGATAGCTTTGGATGTGGGCATTTCAGGTAAGTAATAGGATTTCAAAACACATTGCAGGGGATTGACAAGTGATCAAGAAAATGGGAGCAAGAAAAAAAAGACACTTTCTAGAAATGCGGAATAGAAAAGGAAAATAGATCAAAAAGGATAATGTGAGGAGATGCACATCTGTTAATTTAAGAATAGAGTTACAAGACAGGTAAATTCATGTAGATTTCCTTTCAACTTCTGGACTGTACTATAAGGATGTGATTCTTACACTGCAGGTCTTCATCAATAAAAACCAATTTGACCCCTAGCCTTAACACTTGAATGAAAACTGACTTCTGTCATTAATAAGTATTAAGGTAGTGAATGCTAGTCTGGAGATTACCCATCTCTTTTGTTGTTATTATTATTCAGTCTTTCAGTTACATCTGACTCATTTTGACCCTATTGGTTATAGCTATTGTGACAGAGGCTGGCACTTGAGAAAAAGTACCAGACTGAAGAGTATGTGAAATTGATCACCTTGACAGGAGAGGGAATCGAGAGGAGGAGAAGACTCTGGCTGGAAGACCAGTGAGACTCTCGGTCTTGAGAAGCTGAAGAGAGAAGTTGGGAAAAGACTTTCTCTTGAGGGTTACCCACTTTTCCTGCTGATGACTAGAAATCTTTCCCCCCAACACTTCCCAATTGAAGGGACTTTCTGAACAGAAACCTGAGCAGACTTTACCTCAGCTCCTGTTGCCCATGGGTGAGTAACCTGACTTTCTCTCAGGGGGCTCAGACTGTCAAGGCCAGAGTTCCCCCCAAACTCGAGGAGGGAAGGAAAAGGGTTTAGATAGACACAGGGATCCCCTTTTCCCACTTTCCTTTTCCCATTACTTCTTGCCCGTTGCTCCTTTTGTATTACCTGATTGAGTTAACATTAAAAGTTATCTGTTCCCCAAGCTGAGTGTGAGTAAATGAATCAAGGGGAGATCTTTTGGTCTGGAGTACTGGAGGGGGGGGACAAGAGGAACAAGAGTGAATTGGGGAGAGCAGCTTTAGCTAAGGAGGGAAGGCAGAAGGGGGAAAATCTTCAAATCATCTCTCCTCTCTCTGAGCCAACCCATTGCATATGCTATCTCCCTGGTACCCCACTTTGAGAAGGGGGTTCTCCTCTCTTTCCCTCTCTCTATTCCAAAAATCCAAGATTCCCTTCAAAGTACAAAATTTCAACCTTTTATCTTTTTTAAATACACTATTCCATGAGGTTTTCTTGGCAAAAACATTGGGATGATGTGTAATTTTCTTCTCCAGTGGATCTAATGGATTTTTGTAATAAAATTAAAGATTAAGTGACTTGTCCAGATTCACACATCTAGGAAGTGTCTGAAGTCTAATTTGAACCTATTTCTTCCTGACTCCAGGCTCAGCACTATTGACTAAGCTACTTATCTGCCTCTTAGGCATATAGAATTTAAGTGGTTTGCAAGAGTTCACAATCACCCCTGATGATCACTGGAAGACTCATCTCCCCATTGATCATTTAACATAATCATTTTGTATTCCTAAAGTACTTTTAACTCCAGATATATACAATATTCAATTTCTAAGAGGAAATTACAATAGTTAGGGAGGAATATAAAAGAGAGAAAGCAAAACCAATGTTTTCCTAGGCCCGTTGACAAAAAACTAAACTAGGGGCAGTCCCCTTTGACATAAAATTCTACATTTACAATAAATGTTCAATCAAACTTCAGTTCAATCAATCACACCCAAAGTTCATTCTTGATCTTCTTTATGTAGTGTAGGTTTTCTGGCATCTTTCTTCAACAGTTTATTCTCTGGGGTTAGGAGTTAGCAAGCTTCTTCTGTGAAGGACTTTCTTGAACAAAAATTTAAAATCTTGGATTTTTATTAAAATACAATCCCCTCCACCCACTGAAATGGATGTTAAAAAAAAAAAAACATCCAATTCAGCTGAGGATGCAATGTTTAGTTATGGGGTTGTATGAGTCAATTATCAAAAGAAAAGAAAAACAACCAAAAAATAAGGAAAGGAACAAAAAGGAAAGAAAAAATTCAAAATAGGCCCTTATTTGGTTTTAATAAATTTCTAACAGGCAATTGTATAGGTCCAATTTAAAATAGTTTCTATCCCACAAGTCTGTAGGACAGAATGCAGTAATATTTCACTAACCCATTTGGAACCAAGACTACAAGAAGTTGCCATACTATAAGAAAAAAAGGAACTAGAATTTTTTTCTGATAGGGAAGTGTCATTACCTGGTCTTATTTTTTGTCATTCTCAGGGATATGGGGAGCCAGGATGATAGTCAAACTTTGGAATTTGTCTGAGTACTTCACAAAGAGTGTAGATACAAGGAAGTCCTATGACTTAACATATGTCAAGCGTTGCCACCTTGAGTTTCACAATAGTTTCCCTGTGTGGTATTTTTGGCACTATTCATGTTGTCTGTGATCCTTGGTTTTTATCCCATTTCCTAGAATCAGACACAAACATTAATCACAGTCCCATAACTTTTATTAAGAAATGGCAGGTTCCCACAGTCTAAAGCTGTCTGTCTATATATTAATATTATAGAAAATATATTTGTATATATATATATGTATATATATATATATAAACTTATATTATTGTAAAAAAACCCCTAACATTGTATGTACCTTAAGTAGAAGAAATGAGAAATAAAAGAAAAAAAAAACAAATATTATAATCAGAATAAAAGAAAAGCAATAATATAAATAAGGGGGGGAAATCATCAATTTAATGTGTTCTTGAAAAGCAGCATCTACTTGTCAATGGATTATTATCTCCAATGCATGTGACAGGATACAGTAAATCAGTTTCAACAGAAGATGCTCTCTTCATGTGTGAGCAATGAATCCAAGAGTTTTTCTCTCTAATCTTTATAGATGTTGGAGAGTTAACTATATTTGGAATGGCCTTTCCCAGGAAGTCTGAGTAGCTCCACTATGCTGGAAATTCTCAATATACACCTTGTCTCCTGGATTCAGGTCATGAAGAGAAAAGTCTAGTGGTCCAGCTTCTACTGCAGCTCTGGATTCATGGAGTTAAATCAGTTTGTGCTGTAATTCCTGCATATAGGAAGCAATAGTAGTATCTCTCTCTAATAGTTATGTATATGTAGGGGAGAAAGGTTTATCCTGTATAGGTGGATATCCAAAAAGCATCTCAAATGGTGAGATTTGTAGGTCTCCTCTAGGCCTGCTTCTAAGATAGAATAGGGCCAGAGGAAGAATTTCAGGTCATTTTAAATGTGTCTCAGTGCATAATTTGCGAATCATAGTTTTATTTTCATTGTTCATTCTTTCAACTTGGCCTGAGCTTTGGGGATGATATGAAACATGGAATTTGGGAGTTATCCCCAACCAAGAATATAGCTGATTTAGGACAGAGTCAGTAAAATGACTTCCTCTAACTGAATAAATATGTGCTGGCAGGCCAAAGCAAGGAATAATTTCTTTAAAAAACACCTTAGCAACAAAAGCCACTATGGCTCAGGTCACAAGAAATGCTTCCAGCCATCTGGTCAGTTGATCTACTATGACTAGACAAAATTTATAATGTCAGCCTTTGGCATTGTTAGGTCATCTATTTGTAGATGCTCAAAAGATGTTTAAGTCAGAGGATGCCCACTAAAGGCTTTGCCACAAAAGGCATGTTGGTTATATGCTTGGCAGGTTGAGCAGACTATATACACTTTAGAGGCTACAGTAGTTATTCCAGAGGGTATCCATACTCTCTGAACAGAGTCCATGATTCCCTGGGTGCCAAAGTGACCAGTTTTTATGAACAGATTGGCAAATTTGCTGATAGAAACTTCTAGGGAGCAGGGGTTTTCCTTCAGATGACACCCATACTCCATTGATATGTTTTGATTTGAATTTTTACTTCCATTTTTCCATTTCCTTTTCATTATAGGAAAGTTATAAATTTAAGTTATCAGTGGTTGTTAATGTTAAAATTAATTCAGGCCCTTCTATGGCTGCTAGTTTTGCAGCAGCATCTGCTTGATCATTTCCCCTAGAGATAAGGTCAGTGCCACCTGTATGGGCAGAGCAATGAACTACAGCTAGGGCTTCAGGCATCTGGAGAGCAGGCAGGACTTCATTAATAATTTCTGCATTAGCTATGGATTTTCTAGCTGAGGTTAAAAATTCTCTTTGGAGTCATAGCATCCAGACAGAGTGACAAATGCCAAAAGCATATCTAGAATCCATATAAATTGTTGCCTTTTTATCCTTGGCAATTATACAGGCGTGTTTCAGAGTTATGAGTTCTGCCCCTTGAGTGCTAATATTAGAAGGCAGTGAAGCTGACCACTCAGTGGCAAATTCTGTGAATAAAGCAGCTCCAGTGTAGTGTATGCCATCCCTCATAAAAGAAGAACCATTAATAAATAAGAACAGATCTGAGTTGTTTAAGGGAGTGTCCAAGAGATCTTCTCAAGTCTTTTCTGTCCTGGACACAGGTGTTTCACAACTGTGTAAAAGTTCTCCTGATGTTGGTAAATCTGGAAGCTATGTGGCAGGGTTAAGGGTTGTACAGCATTTTAGAGCAATATTTTCATTGTTTAACAAGGTTATTTCATACCTTGTAATTTGCTGATCAGAAAATGTCTGTGTTCTATGTCTTAGCAACAATGCTTCTTCCTCATGCAGGCACATGATTGTTAATGGGCATCCCAATACTAGATCAACAGTTTTTGTCACTAGTACAGCTGTAGCAGCCACAACTCTAAGACATGGTGGTACTTCTGAAACTACTGGGTCCAGCAGGGCTAAATAATAAGGAACTGGGCACTGAGAAGGCCTGAAGTCTGAGTTAAAACACCTGAAGCTACCCCTCTTCACTCATGTAGATACACAGTAAATGGCTTGTTGTTATCTGGGATGCCCAGAGCAGGAGCAGACAGGATAGCCTGTCTTTTTTAGCCTGTTTTAGGTCTGATAGAGCTAACAAGTGTTCTGTTTCTAATTTGAGGGGTTCAGGGACCAAATCCCTTGTTATTACTATAAGAGTTTTAGTAACTTCCCCATAGCAAAGAATCCATTGTCTACAAAACCCTGTTGCTCCTAAAATTGCTCTCAACTGTTTCTTAGCGGTAGGAGCACTTAAATTTTGAATATTTTCAATTTGTTTGGGAGAAATAGAATGGGCACCCTCAGTCAGGATGAACCCCAAATATGCTACTTTAGGGAGATACCACTGAACTTTATCCTTTGAGATTTTATCTCCTCTTTTGTGCAATTCCAAAAGAAGTTGTTTACTATCTTCCTGATATGCTTCTGTGTCTGTTGAAGCCGAGAGTAGATCATCTACGTATTTGATTAATTTGATATTTTTAAATGTTATATTATCTGTTTCATGACTCAAAATTTGTGCAAATAAACTCAGGCTTTCTATGAACCCTTTTGGCAGGTGACTCCATGTATCTGTGAGCCTTTCCAGGTGAAAGCAAAGATATGCCTGGATTTCTCATGTATGGGTATGGAAAAGAAAGCTGAGCACAAGTCTACTACTCTAAAGTATGTAGCTGTGCTAGGAATAGAAGAAATAATCTGTAAGACTCCTCCATAGGGTCGGCCAGTCCTGTGAAATCCTACTTGGAGTAACGAAAAAGGAAGAATAACAGGTAACGAAAAAAGAAAGAATGGACACTATATGAAAGAAAGAAATAGTGCCAATTTTATTTGTCTCCCACAGAACTTATATAGGCAAAAAGAAACCACTAGGTCAAGCCCACAGGAGTCTATGACTTCACATTCCAGGAACCCTAATCTTGTTCCAGGGATAGGCAGGTGTTCAAAGGTTAACCCACATTCTTCGTTTAATACAAATCCAAACAAGGGGATAGGTGCCCACCTTATCACAATTTGCTTTTCATAAATGTTATTCTGCTTCCTTCATGTTTACTGTTCTATCCTTGGTCCCAGGATGGGTAAAGGTTAATCCACAACTTTGTCTGAAGCAAAGACAAGCAAAGGAGAGAGGAGGCTCTGCCTCGACTACAATAATCATATACATGTTGGAAACTACGGAGTGTCTCTTTATAACATGGTTATTCATAGGCCTCAGATCCTATACGAATCTATAGAGGTGCTTGCCATTGGGCTGCCTTTTTTTTTTTCCAATGGGCAGGATGGGTATGTTGTATTCAGATTTACAAGAGATTATTATTCCCTTATCAATTAATGAGTTTATTACTGGGGTAATTCCCTCAATTACCTCTTTTGAGAGGGGATACTGAGGAATGGAAGGAGGTGGGCTAGATTTAGTTTTTATCTGCACAGGATCAGCCGACTTAAGTAAGACTACATTGGAAGAAGATGTGACCCAATGAGATCCTGGTACATCTGCAGGTATTACAAAGATGGGATGCTTTCCCCCCTCCTGACTCTCTGAGAGAATTATAGGGAGTAAATTTAAGGATTCCTCAGGTAGTTCCAATGATAAGGAACCATCTGGGGAGCAATTTATTGTAGCTCTGAGTTTGCATAGAAGGTCCCTCCTCAGCAAATTTAAAGAGGAGTCAGGCATCAAAAGGAAGGAATGTTGTACTGTAAAAATGAATTTAGAGTTGTGACTTAAAATCTAGATTTAATTGGTCACCAGGGGAAATCCCAAATAAAATACCCAAGTCAGTTTGGTATTTTAATTCAATTTTAATGTTAATTTAATTAATATAGAGGGAAGGAATTAAGGAGAGGGAAGGAAGGGGATTTAGGATATCTCACGCCTGGCCTGTGTCATGGAGAGTTTAAAAATTCCTGCCTCTAGGTCTCTGAAGAAGATTAGAGGCTTCTAAGAGGATAAAGTTGGAAAGTAAAGGAGGAAAACTCAGCCAGAAACTCACCACAGAACTGGACAATAGCTTGTAGCTACACTAAGATGCCAAAAGGCTCAGCATGCTCCTCTCAGCTAACTCTCCACCACCAATAAGGGAAAGAGAGTGTTTTTTTCTGAGAGATGAAAAATCCCAAATATATAGAATTTTCACCCTTGTGTCTCCTCTACACTTCCACATCTACCAATCACATCAAAGGCTCTCACCAGGACTGCCCATACTTTTAGTTCTCACCTTCTTTGATTAGACGATATCTTTTGAGTTACTTAAAACTTCTTTGTTAAGTTCACCTTTTTTTAGTTACTTGACCTTTTTGTGTTTAATTTAGCCTTTATAGTTACTTAAATCCTTTTTGTATTAAGATGTAAAAATAGCCTTAGCTTAACATTTCATTGTTCAATCAGGAGATTACAACTTTATCTTCCCCTAAAGTAAGGTTTAAGTATAGTGCAGTAATTTAAAGTTTACAGTACCTCTAGGGGTCCTACAGACACCATTCTAGGGGAAAGTTTTTTAACTCTTTGGGGTATTCCTGACACTCCCATTACACTTTCTGAGCCAATGGAATAACAATGTAAATCAGGTGTACTTTTTAATACAGACCTGGAAGCTCCAGTGTCTAAAAGACAATCATAATAGGTGATACCCACCTTTAAGGTAACATGGGGTTCATTAGTATAGGGGGGCAGTGGATAGGGAATGGAACATTTCACTAAGAAAAAATGCTTCCTGCCTTTTATTTATTTTTAATATCCCCAAAATAGTCTTTATTTAATATTTTAATGTAAACAAGTGTACCAGATTGAAGAAAGAGACATACAATGCCTAACAGTCAATGATGCAAACACCAAATAATCTGATTAGAATTAAATTTAAATGAATTGAAATTGTAAGACAAAACTTATTCCTTTGGTCTAATTCCAGAAATAAAAATTTAAGATTGAGGATCCCTAAATCTTTTTAAAGACTGAATTTCATTCCTTACTTTTTTCACCTTCATTTTCCTTTTGATCTATTTTTCTTTGTAGGTCATTGCTTTTATCTTTTACTTTCTTAGCCTTGTTTACAATCTGGTCAATTCTGGCTTTTAAAAAACTATCTTCTTGATTTATTTCATGTGCTTCTGTTTCCAGTTGACCTATTTTGCTTTTTAAGTTTTTTTTTTTCCCCAATTTTCTTTGATCTCTCTTAATTGTTTTTTGAATTGTATTTTGAGTTCTTCCAGAACCCAAGTCCAATTCACTGAAGTTCCTTTGTTTTTCCTTGGTGTTCCTTGGTATTCATCTGGTCCATTTTTTTTGTCCATTACCTGAATAGAAGCAGTTGATTGTAAGTTCTTTTTTTTTTCTTTTTCTGTTGTTTACTCATATTTTTTTCCTACTTTCCCCCTCCTTATTGGCTGTATTCTTGTTTCTGTTTATTTGCTGTATCCATGATTTTAGGATGATGGAGCTGATCAGTTGTATTAATGTGCCCTGAGGCCAGATCTTCCCCAGCTGCTGTCAGAGACTGAAAGTGAAGGTGTGTAGACTGAAAGTAGTTACCTTGGACCTTCTCTCTATTCCTTCTGCCAGGTGCCTGGGTCAGAGCCCTGAGCTTCCTGTGGTGGTACTAAGGTACTCTGTTATGTTTGCAGCCTTCACTTTAGGATCCCAGTCACCAGGATTCATATTATGGGTCTCAGTATAGAAGGTGGAGGAGGGATATTGGATCTTTTCCTTATACCCCAGAATTCAACTTTATCTGCATACTTTTCAGGTTGGATGGAGCAGGAGAGACCCATGTCTCTGTCCCACTGCTAAGTCTGCCTCTCTGTCCACTCTGCACCATTGCTCCTCTGGTTTTCTCTCAGCTCCATGAGACTGAGCCCCTCTTCCCTCTGGAGGCTTCTTCTCTGCACTATTAATAAACTGGATTAAGCAATTGAGCTGATCTGCATAGCGGCATGTGCACTGAGACCAAAACTTCCAGAGGCAGGGGCATAAAATGGAGGTGTGGTGGCTGAAGGCTGCAAAAAGCCTGCCCTTTTCTCTGCTTCTCTCCTCCAGCTGCTTCCTTGCCAACTGTGGTCAGAACCCTGAGCTTCGTGCAGTTGTGGTAGCAAGGCACTCTGTCCCAGTTTGAGCCTTCACCCCGAGATCCCACCAACCCACAGGAGTCTCAGAATAGTAGGTGGGGAAGGAGTCCTGTGAACTTCCTTCTTTCTTTTCCTTAAATCTGAGAATTCAACCTTCTCTGTACTGTATAAGTTGAATTAAGCAGGAGAGTCCAGCAGCTCTCTCTTCTTATTGGATTTGGTTTTCTGTCCCCCTTGAAGTGCTTTGTTTTTGATTGGTGTGGAAGGGTTTTGGCAGAGGAATTAACCTTTGTTGCTTCTAAGCCATCATCTTGACTCTGTCCATCCCTAAATCTTTTTAACCCTAATAAGACTTCAGTTGGACTCCCATTCACAACACAATCTTATTAAATCATCTCATAAGCATTTAATAACCATGATTAGCTGTCTTAGACATCTAATTCATGGCAACCAATGCTTGTTCTCAAAAAATCATCTTCGATTTGAATGTAGAGTCATCAGGCTATTGAAATAGACCCTTTCACCCTCTGCCATTCCCATTTAAACCCCAGCTAGCCAAATTATTGTCAGTGTTGACATCAGGTGCTCAAATCATTGTATTTCTTGCAGCAAAGCCTTTGAATAAAAAGGCCAACAGAAAAGGGTCAGGAGAGCCAGGCTCCTTTCACATCAGGACTGGAGAGATTCAGGGAAAGAGGGAAATCAATCTGACTGACTTTCTCTCCTGCACCATTGATTCAATGGAGACTGGCAAGAAGGAAGTGGAAAAATGGACAAAGGTTGTAGAGAGAAAGGGTTAGACATCTATACATTTTGTTTGAAACAAATAGTAATAACCCAAGACAATTTAAGACTAATTAAAATAATTTGGGGGCCTTAATTCTTTAGAAGATCAAAATTCTAGGGGTATCTAGGTGACTCAGTGGATTGAGAACCAGACCTGGAGACTAGAGGTCCTGGATTCAAATATGATTTTGGACCCTTCCTGCATGTGACCCTGGGAAAGTCACTTAATACCATTGCCTAACCCTTGCTACTTTTCTGCCTTATAACTGATATGCAGTAGTGATTCTTTGATGGAAAATAAGGGTTTAAAAAAGATTGAAATTCATTTTGAATCTAATTTGAGGGTTTATTACTAAAAGCAAAGATCAGTACACTGTAGTAATACTCCAGAGGAATTAAAGGGACCTCTTCAGGGAAGATTTACCCACATTAATTTTATAAATATATTATATGGTTCTCTCTATACCACGACCATCATTTTTTTAAAAAGTAAACCTTATTTTCCATCTTAGAATCAATACTAAGTCTTGGTTCCAAGGCTGAAGAATGGCAAAGACTAGAAAATAGGGGTTGAATACCCTGCCCAGAGTCACATAACCAGGAAATGTCTGAGTCCAGATTTGAACCCAGGACCTCTTGTCTCCAGGCCTGGCTCTCTACCTACAAGCCACCTAAGTGTGCCCTACCTTGAAATGTTTTAAGGAGGTTTACTTTACAGGGTTTGTTATTAAGCATGACAAGTAGCTGAAAGTTTGGGCACTAGCAAGACACCCTTCCCCTCAACAAAATATGATGAATCTTTTACTTCAGGTTAATATGATTAGTTATATTGTCAGACTTGTGGAAAGTATTTAATATCTTTCTTGACCCACCGATGGTTTTGGTTCTTCACTAGATAGTGCAGCTGCCATGCAGAAGTGCAGAAGTTACCATTCCTTGAGGATCTACACCTAGCCCCTTGCATATCAGCAACTTGAGTAGTATGAGGGGGAGGGCAGTTGGGAACAGGTCAAAAAAAGATGTGAAGGGAAATGTTAGCAGCAGTGATCCCATCTCCTAACCTCGTACCAGGATTGTATGCTTTAACTATCAATACTATTGATTCTGTGGGGTAGATATGATCAAGTGGAGAATTATCCAGTGTATAGAGCCTACAGGCTCAAGAGCCATGGACCAACCCATAGGAAAAAAAAAACACACTAACACTCAGCTGACATAGAGGGAATTATTTCAGTCTTTAGGTGCACAATGAGCATCCTACCTGTCCCAGGAAAAGGTTATCACCTGAAATCTCATCATCATGGAGAATGAGATTTAAAATTCAATAGCTCGTAGCAGCTAGGCAGCCCAGGGTTTAGTGCTAGTCCTACAGCCAAGAAAACTCCTTTTTCTGAGGTCAGATCTGATCTCAGACATTTTTACTAGTGACCCTGGACAATTTGTTTAAGCTTCTCCCATATCTGTAATGTATTTGTTCTTTTCCTCTGCCCTGTAGATTTCTCTGCCTTCAAGATTCTGCTTAAATACTGTCTTAAACCTTCTCTTCATTTTCCCCCTTAGAATCATTTGTTTGTCTAGATTCTACATATATATTTTATTTTCACAGGAAAAATGTAAACTTATTGAGTACAGGAACTTCACCATCTTTTTATTTCTTTAACTATCCTCATAACATGGTAGACACTTAAATGTTTATTGGCTAAGCAAATGGATTTTTAACATTTGTAAAGGGTTTTGTGATATTTATATTCTGTGTACAGAAATGCCCATTGATGGTATGTCTCTGTATTCTTTCTCTTAAGAAGCTCACTCATAGTGAGTAATAGAAGGATTTTTTCATAGAATTATAGGATCTCCGAATTAAAGGAAGTTTTGGAGGTTACCAATTCAACTCTCTTCCCAATGCATTTAATGTAGATATAACATTTGGGACAAGTAGTCATCTAGGCTCTGCTTTAGTATGTTTAGTAGTGGGGAACTTAACGGGACCCCAGCTTCCTCATCATATAAATGACAGGGTTGGATAAGGTGATCTCTAAGATACCTCATAGCTTTAAATTTTGCATGTTTCACAAGACAGACACCTCTTCCTTCCCCCTTCTATAATGAGTTTCTTCTTTTGGTTCCATGTTAGTTCTTGCATTCACAACTATGTTAAGACCTTAACATTAGGCAAGTTCATACAAAAGACCTGACAAGAATCAGTTTTTAATGAGATCATCTTGGTGATATTTTCTGCATGAGACCCAAGACAGACAAACATATTGAATTCTGCACTGTTGTGAGATGTTATAGGAAAGTTCTAGTACATCTCTCAGGTTTTAAAATTTGATTTCTTATTACTTATATTGCTTCAAACTATGTTATTTTAGAAATGTGTATGCTATGCCATTTGGTGCATACATATTGAATACTGATATTTCCTCATTGTCTATACTGCCTTTTATCAGGATACAATTACTTCCTTATATCTTTTAACTAGATCTATTTTTACTTTGGCTTTGCCAGATATTATGATTGTGATTCCTGCCTTCTTTTTATCAGTTGATGCCCAATAGATTTGGTTCTGTCCTCTTAATTTCACCCTATTCATATCTACCTTCCTCTCGTGTGTGTGTGTGTGTGTGTGTGTGTGTGTGTATGTGTGTGTGTGTGTGTTTTGACAGCATATGGTAGGGTTTTGGATTCTAATCCACTCTGCTATTCGCTTCTGTTTTATGGGTGAGTTCATTCCATTCAAATTCAGAGTTATGATTACCAGCTGTGTATTTCCCAGCATTTTGATTTCTACTCCTAGTCCTTTTTCTTATTTCACTATTTCTTTCTATACCAATATTTTGTTTTTTAAATAGTCCCCCTAATTCCCACCCTTATTTTACTTCCCTTTCTACTCCCTCGTTTCTTATTCCCACCTTATTTTCTTTATAGTTTTTTTAAACTACTCTCACCCTTTCCCTCCCTTGTACTGCTTTCCTCCCCACCAGTCCATTTGTTACCCTTCTACTTCTCTATAAGGGCACAAATCAATTTTCTGTCCCAATGGATACGATTGTTCTTTCCTCTTTGAGTTAATTTCAATGCATGTAAGAGTTGATTACTTCTTATCTACAACCTCTTTACCCTTCCAGTGTATTAATGTTCTTCCACCCTTCTGCCATGAGCTTCTTTGTGACATAAATTTTCTCCCTTTTGTTTCTTTTCCCATTTCTTTTAGTATTAACCTCTTTTTACCTCTAGTTATATATACATATATATATATACATATATATTTATCCATGCATGTATCTATATACATATTTATGTCTTGGCATTTCATCCTATACAGTTTGTTACTGTCCCCTCTAAGTATAATTCTTCTAGCTGCCCAGGTGATAATAATAACACTTTTTAAGAGTTACCAATGACTCTTTTCTTATAGGGATATATATATATATATATATATATATATATATATATATATATATATATATATATATATAATTTTAACATATTGGGTCTTTTAAAAATTTTGTTTTGTTTTGTTTTTCTTTTTTCCCTCTTTTTTAATTACCTTTTAATGATTCTCTTGAGTTCTGTGCTTGGGCACCAAATTTTCTGTTCAGGTCTGGTCTTTTCTTTATGAATGCTTGGAATTCTTCTATTTTGTTAAATTACCATAGTTTCCCCTGTATGAATATAGTCAGTTTTGCTGGGTAGTTGATTCTTGGTTGTAGACCTAGTTCTTGTACTTTATGGAATATCGTATTCCATGTCTTTTGGTCCTTCAGGTCCTTCAGTGTAGATTCAGCCAGATCCTGTGTTATTCTCACTGTGGTCCATGGTATCTGAATGACTTCTTCATAGCTGCTTGTATTTTTTTCCCTTGGTCTGATAGTTCTTGAATTTGGCTATAACATTCCTGGGTATTGTCAGTTGGGGATTAAGTACAGGAGGTGATCTGTGGGTTCTTTCAATCTCTACTTTTGTGAGTGAGGTGCTTCATATTTTCCTCAATTTTTTCATTCTTTTGATTTTGTTTTATAGTGTCCTGCTGCCTTGTGAAGTTGCTTATTTCTAGTTGTTGTACACTGGTTCTTAAAGACTAGATTTCATCCCTAGCTTTTTGGTCATCCTTCTCTTTCTGGTCTGATTTTCCTTAGAGGTCATCTTTCACCTTCTTTGTCTCATCTTTCATCTCCTTTGCCTCATCTTTTATCTTCTTTGCCTCATTTTCAAGCTGGTTGATTTTGGCTTTCAAGACACCATTGTCTCATTTTAGATCAAGTGTATCTGTTTACAGATGACTCATATTAATTTTTAAGTCCTTTTTCCAGTTGCCTTCAGCCTTTCTTAACTGTATTTTGAGTTTGTCCCGAGCCGGTATTCAAATGTGTGGGGTTTCTATTTTTTTTTAACATGGTGTTCCCTCATCCTTCTCTGTTCTGTTTGCATTTTGTTCATTACCTGTATAGAAGCTGTCAATTGTAATTTCTTTTTTCTTTTTCTGTTGTTTGCTCATATTTACCCCTTCTTTACTCCTTGCAGTTGCCTGAGCTCTTGCTCTTCTCATTTTTTTGTGTGGTTTTGGGCTTTTCTGTCAGTCTTCCCTCTTGGAGCTTTGTCAGTAAATCTCTCAGTACAGTCTGTGGGGGAGGGGTGTTGGAGCTTGAGCTTCCCTGCCCTCTGAAGGCGTTGAATGGATTATGTCCAGCTGTGTTGTTGCATGTGCCAAAACCTTGGGGGGTGGTATGGAGTGTCTCTGCTGCTGCTACTGCTGGGCCATTCTTTCCTCTGCATTTCTTCTCTAACTGCTTCCCCACTGCCTGTGTTGGATGCTCTCAGCCTGTCACAACTTTACCTTCAAGTTACTCCCTCCAGACCAGTGCTTTTGCCTGCTCAGAGGTTCCAACTGCTGCTGGAGGCTTAGCTCTCTAGGTGGGGGAGGGGTCCTTGGACATTCCTTTTTCCTTCCCCTTAAATGAGAGTGTTCTGGATTTCTGGCTTTGTGGGGTGTACCTTTTAAATTGAGTCCAGCAGGAGGGTTCCTTTGCTCTGTCTTGTTAGGTTTGATTTTCAGTCCCCTAGGAGCTTTTAGTTTGTAATGGATAAGGAAGGGTTTTCAGAGGTCTGAAAGTTTGCTGCCTCTATGCTGCCATCTTGACTCCACCTCCTCAAACTTCCCTGCTTTTTTTTTTAACCTTCAGGTTTATATCATTTTCTGGCCATGACAGATATATCCTTAAGCTTCTACTGTGAATTCATCTCTAAAGACATTTTTTTTTCTCCATGGCAGTTAGAACTCTGCAACTTTACAAAGCAGAGAAGTACTTTTATATTTTACATGCTCTCTCTTAACCTCTCTCTTTGTTCTTTCAGAGGTTCAAGAATTTATTAACTTTCCTAAGGGAAGCTTCTTCAACTGTTATATTCTAAAAATGTAAGTACACAGATATAGATGATAGATTCCTCACTAGTTCCTAGAAAAATAGTACAATTATGTTAGCAGGCTGCATAATTGACACTTTGTATAATTAAATCTTTATTAAAAATAAGAATAATTACTTTTTCAGCATAAATCCATTTAGGTTCTTAGATATTTATTCATATATATGTACATACCCCCATATTACAACATTCAAATATTTGTATATTCTGTGGGCACATAAAATTGTGTATAGGCATATGCATGTACTATAGATGTAGTTTCGCATACATGGTAACTAACATTTTGTATTAGAATGTGTAAATGTTCAGGTGCGTGTGTATGTGACTGTATATATGTATAAATATATATATATATATGTACATATATATATATATATACACACACACATGCACCTGTATATGCATAATCCTCCAATTTCCTCAACTTCAAAATAAGGACAATAAAACACTGATCTTCTGTGGTTATTTTCAGAATCAATAGATATTAATGTAAAAATGATCAGCACAATGTCTAGCCCAGGTCAGCATAATTCAGCAGGGATGCTTCCTGTATTCTTGAAAATAGTATGAAAAGTTGTGAGAGAACTAAAGTAAATTGGGATAATGATTACCCTTATCCTCAGAGATCAAGGTGATCTGTATATGTGTAAGCATATATGTATGCATGTATGGACACATACATGTACATTCATGTTCATATGTGTATGTATGTGTGGGCATATGTATATGTTTTGTGGGGGAATTTGTCCCTAAGGTGTTTGTAGAAAGTCTGTGTGTGTTCTTTTCTTTTAGTAAATATATTATTTTACCAATTACATGTAATAATAATTGCCTAGCTAATTTTTCTTAAGTTATATCATCTAAATTGTCTCCTTCTCTCCCTTCACTTCCCCCTTTCTCACCTCCTCCTAGATCTATTAAGCAATTTTTTGGGGTCACAAATATATTACCATATAAAACATTTATGTTTTATTTATTTTGATAAGATAATAATCATACAAAACCACCCACCCCCAAATAGAAACATAAATAAACTAAAGTGAAAAATGGTATTCTTTGATCTTCATTTTGACCCCAAGCATTTTTTTTATGGAGGTATATAGCATACTTTGTCATAAGTCCATTAGCATTGTCTTGTATCAAGTTCATCTATGCCCTGAAGTTGGATATATAATTAATTCATTAGATTTTAAAATTAGGATGCAAAAAATATTGATTGGCCATTATATAGAGATGAATCTACTAAGTTTAAATTTAATAGGATTAACTGCAAAGTCTGAAACCTGAGTCCAAAAATCAATTTCCCATGTTAGAAATGGAGAAAGCAAAGCTAGAAAGTAATTTGGAAATTTTCATAATTATAGAGTTTAAATACCCAGAAAAAAGTTAAATTTATCTTTAGTTGCTTTAAGATAGATATGGGTTTAGAACTCATGGTATTCTATCCTGATAAACATAACACATTGGAATATTTTCATGAACATCAAAACTCGAAAAGAGTTCTAAGCTTTGTATTTGAAAGTCTGCTTCTGTTTGTGGTTTTGCCACAGATTGATTTTGTGACCTTGGACAAGTCACTTAATTACTAGAAACCGTTTTTTTAATCTCTAAAATGAATATACTGAAATGGATGATCTCTCAGGAAGCTTTTCACTTTATGATTTTATTCTGGTTGTATCCTATTGAGTAGGAAATAGTGGGAACAAAGGTCTGCTATGCATTGTGAAATCATTCTTTCTATTAGTTTAACATCAAAGCTCCTATCCAAAATGATTTGTTACTGACTAAACTTCTTAGTATATTCCTTTATACAAAAGATAAACAAGATGAGGAGGTCCAGTAGCAGTAAAATAATGGACAGTGTTCTCAGAACACTTGGGAATTGATACTACTCACATGACAAAGCACTTAGGGAATTGAACTTTTCATCAGTATGGGGAATAGATATTTGTCTCACATTCAGTTCCATGTCTCCATCTGAAATACTGTTTCTCCCTTCTTTATTTCAAAGAAATAGAGGAATTATATTCCATAACCCCTAACTCTCATTTATATTTAGTAATAAATTAAATATACTTCCTGTGTTCTCTCAAAGAAGGATAGCTAACATTAGCTTTCTCCACCTAAAATTTGAGTATCTCCTGAATTTCCTTAAGTTTCCCACAGACACATTCATCACTATTACTAATAAATTTAATTCCTTTAACTTATTATAGAGTATTTTCTATCAGGAGATTTATTTAATGCAAAGATGGATATTTGCCTTCCTGGATTCTTGCTATAGTGCCTACTGTTCCTATCTATGATTAAACTTCACATTTTCCCTATTTTCTCATAAGAGAACAATAATACTCCTATTTCTCTCCAAGACACTTCTATTTTCCTTTATCATTTTCCCCTAAGCAAATTCTTCAATATCTTCATATGTGGAGATTCCATTAAAAGTGATTGGCCCATGTGTCAATCCCTAATATATTTTATCGACTGCTAACTCTTGTTTGCTTTATGTCAAATCTGTCACATCCATTCCTCTTTTGGTATTCAAATACCCACAGGTAGATTTTTATTCCCTCTCACCTGTACTATTTCAATAACCTGATAATTATTCTTCTACCATCTCAAATTTCTTCTCCATACAAGACTCATCATTATCCCAAGAAACAGTTCTGACTATGTCACTCCATTCTGAAGAAACTTCAATGACACCTTGTTGTCTTTTGGACTGGAAATAGACAATAACATCCCTTTGATATTTTAAATTATTTACAGTGTGCTTCCAACCTACCTTTCCTTGACTTATTTCATATTATTTCCACTTACACACATCATATTCCAAGAAAAATGGGCCTACTTGTTCTTCTTCAATAATGTTCCATCTCCTATCTCCCTGGCATTATACAAGGATTCCCTTCCCCAAACTTCCCTCCTTTCTCACCACTAAATCTTTGAACACCTAGTGGTTAATTATTGTTTTTTTCTGAATTCTTCTATGTATTAATTTATATCTATTTTTATGGGTAGATACATGTTGTTCTACTCAAACCATGTCACTTCCAAACATTTTCAACCCTACAAATGTTAGCTTTTTGGAGGAGTGGAGTACTTAATTTGTACCTTGGTGTCCTGTACACATACCAGTGTGTAGGGTACATAATAGAAGCTTAGTAAGCAATAAATGATAAATTAATGAATGGATGGCTGCATGACTCTGATCTCTGACTGCTAGTATCTCACAATATATAAAATAGAAATTCCTGAAAAATGTGGAAGACCTCAGGATGTTTATTTTTCCTCCAAAAACCAACTATCACTGTTCTTGTGAGCACAGTTTTTAGTATCTTCTCTTTCTAAGAGCTTACGTAGTTTACAAAACATCCCAAAGTAATAGGCTTTTCCAAAGGGAATATATGCAATACATTGAAATTATGACCTAGAAAAAACCAGAAGTTTCCAAGATTAACCTATCTATCTATAGTTGAATTGTATTCCTTTTGTAAGGTCTTACTTGATTTTACATCCTTTAAATACATTAAGATTTCAAACTCAATATAATGGCCAGTTTAGAAACACTAACATAGATCCCTGAAATATTGAAACTATTAAGGTTATTTAAAATCAACTTCTCAAAGTGAAAGTGCACTGATTCCCTGCTTACAACTACATCAACAGCTGCTGAACTCCCACTCTCACAGCTCAACAACACACTGTGCAGTTGTAATAATAGCTAACTTTTGGGGCAAAATATTCAATTTTATTTCCCCACATTTGAGTCTATAAATTCAAAATATCATAATCTATCTCTACAAGTGTTCAAATATCTCTTAAAGTCCCACACCATACACATTCTTTTCTAATTGGATGGTAGTCAATTGTCTTTTCCAAACATTTTGAATCAGAAATTTAAAAAGAATTTTTTTTATTTATCAGGGAGCTTGGTGACCATTACTTAATGATCAATAAAAAGACTGTAGCTTGGAGACATAAAATATTTTGCCCCAAGTTACCCATTTTCACCACACATATGATGCAATTTTAATGGATTATGAAAAATTACAATGATGAGTATTTATAATGAATATTTCCTAAAAGTCTTATCACTTATACAAATTCTGTATAAAAGCTCTTGTATTTTTTTATTTACCTTTCATTACTATATACATATAATGAAGGCAGTCTATATTCATTCAAATTATTCCAAGCAGTAGTTCAAATGTGGACAACTTGTAAATTCAATCTTGATGCCCATTATTTTATAGCACAAAGGTAATTGCTTTAGAATAATTTAATTAAAGTTATATTACTATAATTAAATATTTGACTTTTGTATTTTTTAAATTTAATTTACCTATCAAAATTATGAAGAATAATCTAAAATTATGTAAGCCTAGTTATTATCTTGTAAAAATAATATAATAGTATGTTTGTATATGTTTTTAGAAATGTACTTAAAGAATTAAGTAGTCAGTAGATGGCACTGTTTATTTTACTAATAATAACTGACCATTTATGTTTTATATAAAGTAGGCTAACTGAATTCATTATTTTATAGAAATCTCTACCTATATATGTTTCCCACCAGACTAGTCCATTTGATTTTCCAAAATTATGTTGCAGTTGCTTCAGTGAATTGACAAAATTGGGGAGTTAAAATAAAAATGTTCTCATTAGTTTTGTTTTATATTTTTTAATAATAAAAACCAGAGTTCTTGAAAGATTTGACATAGTGAATCTCAAAATAAAATTTCCATTGAAGATTTTCTTTTTTTCAGCAAGATATTTTTTTCTTTTATTAAAGATACCTACATGATATTGTTTGGAATTTATTCATATTTCATTTCAGATTAGTTCTCCACTTGGGTTACTTGCAAACTAGGTTTTAGAATGATAAGAAGCAATATCGATCAGTGAGTTTGTACTTCTGTAGAATTAGATAAAAAATGCTCAGATATAAGAAAAAAAGGAAAAGATGTCATGGAGATCCAAAGGTATCCTGCAAATTTTATTTTTATCACAGTCTATTCAAAGTTAATGTACTTTAAAAATATTGCACCTTTGTTATAGATATTCTCTCTATGTCTTTGAATTGACTTTACCCCATTCCTAAAATATTTTTCTTCTTCACTTCCAGTCCTTAGATTTCCTGTCCTCCTATAAATAGATTCAATTCAAGTACTATCTTTTATATATATAGGAACACATATAGATATATGTACATATATACACACATATATAATATATATATATATATATATATATATATATATATATATATATATATATATATATAATGTGTTTATAAGAGGTGTGCATGTGAGTGACTGGATTTCCTGTAAAAGGCAAGAATTGATTTTAGCTGAATCGTAAAATTATTCAAGCAGAGGTGAGGCATGAAATTGTTGTGAACATAGAAGGAATGATCCTACAAAGATTAAGAACTGGGAGACTAAAAACATCAAGTTGATGAAATCAATTAACCTATACTAAGTAGGCCTACTATGAACCAGTCAATCTTCTAAGCACTAGGGATACAAAGAAAGGGAAAACAAAACCACAAATGACAAAACAGTTCTTGCTCTCCTTGTTCTCCTTTCAAATGAGACTACTCACAACATGTAAATAACTATATATATATATATATACATATATATATATATATATATATAGAGAGAGAGAGAGAGAGAGAGAGGTCATTAAATGAAAATGCATGGAGTCAAGAGATGGAGTATCTTATGGAACAAATAACAGGAACATACATTTCCCTGGATTTTAGAATGCAGAGGTAAAGAGTTATGTGTAGGAGTATTGTAAAGGTACAAAAAAGCAAGAAACTTTATATTCAGTCCCATAGGTAATAGAGAGTACCTGGAGTTCATTGAATAGGAATATTATAATAGTTATGTGATTGATGGAAACATGTTTTGTCATCTGGTGAAAATTACAGATAGAAGGATCAATTAGAATGCTATTGTAACTGTTTAGATGAGGATCTATATGAGGTCAATGATTGTGCAAATAAGGAAGGAAACATATAAGAGATGTTGTGAAGACAGACATCATGAGATTTAATAAGAGAAAGGATAGGAGGTAAAGTCAAGATGGTGGCTTAGAAGCAGCAAAAGTCAATTACTCTGTGAAAACCCTTCCACACCAATCAAAGGCAAAGGCCTTCAAGGGGAACAGAAAACTAAATCCAACAAGACAGAGTTTCAGGACCTTCCTGCTTGATTCAACTTAAAAGATACACAGAGAAAATTGAATTCTTGGGTTTAAGGAAAAGAAAGACAGAAGGTCCCAGTGCCCCTACTCTACCTACTATGCTGAGACTTGGGTGGTTGCTGGGGTATCTATCTGGGGCAGAGTACCTTGCTACCACAACTACATGAAGATCAGGGCTCTGAATACGGCTGGCAAGGAGACAGCTAAAGGAGAGAAAGAGAAGAGAGAAGCCTAGTCATAGCCTTCAGCAACCACACCTCCGTCTTAGGCCTCTGCTTCTGGAAGTTTTAGTCTCAGGGCATATTCAGTTTTGCAGGTCAGCTAAACTGGGCAATCCAGTCTATCAATAGTGCAGATAAGAAGCATCTAAAAGGTAGAAAAGCTCAAACTTACAGAGTTGGGAAACAACCAGACAAGTAAGTATACAAAATAGACAGAAAGACAAACTCAACAATAAGACAGAGCCACAGGTCTCTCCTATTCAATTCCACCTGAAAGGTATGCAAACAAAGTAGAATTCTCCAGCATAAGGGGAAAAAAATCTAACACCCCTCCCCCACCTATTGCTCTGAGTCCCAGAATAGGAATTCAGCTGACTGGGATCCCAGGGCAAAGGCTACAACTGTGATGAAACACCTTGGTAGCACCAAGGGAAGCTCAGGGCTCTGATCAGAAATGGGCAGGAAGGTGACTGGCAGAGGGCAGAAGAGAGGAGGACCAAGGGTAACTACCTTCAGCCTACATACTTTTTTTTAACCTTCAGCCTTGGCTAGCAGCTGGGGAAGATCTGGCCTCAGGGCATATTAATATAGCAGATCAGGCCCCATCAGCCTAATCCAGTTAATCAGTGGAGCAGAGAAAAAGCCACATCATGGCAGAAAAGTCTGAAGTTGCAGATCCAGAAAAATAAACAGAGAAGCAAGAAGATAGCTGAAAAGGAGAGGAGAAAGGAGGAAAAAATATGAGTAAACAACAACAACAAAAAAAATTATAATTAACAGATTCTGTTCAGGTAATGAAAAAATAAAAAATGGAACAGAGGATGACCTAGGAAAGCAAAAGAAAAACTCAGAAACTCCAGAGAATTCTACATAGGCTTTGGAAGAGTTCAAAACACAATACAAAAACAGAGAGAAATGGGAAAAAAATAAAATAGGTTAATTTTATATTTCATAAATAAGGATATGGTGGGGGTAGAAGACCAATACAATAGAAGGGTGAAAGGTTGGAGACAGTCTTCAAGAAATTTCATCATTATAGAGGTGTAACAGCTAAATTTAGGGTTGAGACTGAATGTAATATTTATTTGGTCACCAAGGATTTTAATCCCTTAAAATCCTAAATGAAACACTGAAGTCAGAATGGACTTTTATGGTGATTTAATTTCAACAGGAGGAAGAAATCAAGAAAGAGAGAGAGAGAAAGAAAGAGTTAACTCAAACTGCTCTGACTCAGGCTGAGCCATGCAGGAGTCAAGGCTTTGGCCAAGGGTGACCTTCCCCTGAGAACCAAGGGAAAGTGGAGTCAGTCCTTTCATTCACATGACAAATTGAAGGAAAGATGTCTGCAGGGCTCCTCCAAAATCGAGTTCCAGGATAGAACTGATGTCTAGCCCTCTCCACAGGAAGTGACAAGAACTCCAAAGGCAGTTCTCCACCTCACTTCCTGTGTCTCACATGTGCAAATGGTGGCTCAAAATTGGCTTAGGAAAGCCCAGGGGACAGTCAGTTGTTTCTGATTTGTCATTTGCTATCACATGCCCATGCAGTGTGGGTGTGTACGTCCCTGGGTGCTAGACTGAGCAAGATGGAGAAAAATCTAAAAATCACAGTAGGCAGGATCAGAAAGGTTCAAATGAGAGGAAAACCTCTAATTCCAAATTCAATCATCATCATCATAATCATCACCATCATCATCAACAACATCATCATCAACAACAACATCAAAATCACCATCAACATCAACAACATCATCAATGTCATTATCAGTATTGTCATCATCATCATCATCAACATCATTATCATCAATTTTATCATCATCATCATCAACATCTACTCCTAACTATCCATCTTTTCCTGACCCAGGAAAGATTTCTGCTGGGTGACCACCCTAATAGCATACTATGCAGAATACTTCATGAGAGTCAAAAAACCTAAACTCTAAGCTTGAATGCCACTATGTGTCCTTGGGCATAAAAAGAAAGCCTTCTTTTTCCTAGACTCATCTTCCTCATTTATGTATG
Organism: Monodelphis domestica; assembly: GCF_027887165.1. Lineage (NCBI taxonomy): Eukaryota > Metazoa > Chordata > Mammalia > Didelphimorphia > Didelphidae > Monodelphis > Monodelphis domestica. The sequence goes on along the minus strand of NC_077228.1, from coordinate 97,791,952 downwards.
AATGAAGCTTTTCTGGACTCTATATTAAGTTAATCAATTAAATCATAGAATATTTATCATGTGTAAAAAACAACAACAACAACAATTCAACCAGTAGCCTTAAGGCAAGAGAAAGAAAATAAGGCATAATGATAGGTAAAAAGAGAGGAAACAATCCCAACCTGGTGAATCATATGCTTTTTTTTACTTGGGAAATATTAGGTAGACTTAAAAGTTATTAAATCGGACAATAAGTTTGGCAAAGTTGTAACCTACAAAATAAATTCTCTAAAATAAACAGCATTTCTATATATATAGTGACAACATATAGGAAGCAAAAAAGAAAGGAACATCTCATTCTAAATATCTGTAAAATGTCTAAAATAACTGGGATTTGAATTAGCAAAGCAAAAAAAATACTTGTGTAGATGCAATTATAATGTACTCCTTAGAAATATAGAATATTTTAGATTTTTTGGGAAAATAGTTTATGTTTTTGGCTGGGCTATGCAAAAATAATAAAAATGCCAATTATATTAATTTATATGTTAAGGCAATACCAATATATCTCTCATGGGGATTTTTATAGAACTTGATGAAATAAAACTCAAAGTATATAATCAGTTGAGTCATAAAAAACAATCTGATGTTGTTTAAAAATATAGAAAGATAGATCAGTAAAGTAGAATAGATAAGCTAGAGTCAGAAAAATAGGAATTAATAATATGAAGTTATGGAAATTGGGAAAACAAATTATCTTGGAAAAACTCATTTTTTGGAATAATTTTTAAAACAGTTGGGTTGACTAGAAGCCGTGTTGGAAAAAAAATTAGACTTTGGCCATCACTTTATTCTGTATTCAATAATATATTCCAAATGATTATATAAACATAAACTTAAATATCATACAACAGCATAAATAAAAGAGAAAGAGATAATATACCTCTAACAAGTATTGGTAGGAGATGTATTTTAAATGAACAAAAATATAGGCAATTGTAAAACAGATAATTTTGATTATTTGAAAGAGAAAAGATTTTTCAGACAATATTAATGCAACTAAAATAAGAAGGGGAGTTGTTAAATATGGAAAATCCTTGTGTTATTTGTTTTTTTTCTGATATAAAGGGTATTAACATGCAGTTTTCAAAAAGAATTGTGGAATATTTACTATCACAAGCAAAATGTTCCAAATTTCTAATACTTAACCATTTTCACACTGGAAAAAAATGAAAAAAATGGCAAGAGTCAATGCTGGGATAATGTGGAAAAACTAATACAATAACACATTGTTTTGAGCTGTGAAAAAGTATAGCCATTTTGGAATGCAATTTGAAATTTTGTAATTAAAGTGATTAAATTGCCCATATTCTTTATACCAGAAACTCCATTACTTGGCTTATCTCCAAAAGAAGACACTGATAAGATGAAAATTTCTGTGCCCACCAAAATATTTGTAGCAGTATTGTTTTGTGAAAGACAAAGAATTTGAAACAAAGTAGATGCCCTTCAATTTTAAAATGATTGAATCAACTTTTACAAAAATGTAATGCAATATTACATTACTGTGAGAAATGTGTGTGTTTAATATGGAGAAAAAAAAAGATCTATATGAAGTGATGTAGAGTGAAGGAAGCAGAATGAAGACAATATATGTAGTAACTACAATGTATATGAACAAAAAAATCTATCTACTCCAAAAGGGGGAAAAGATGTTACAAAACTATATAGATCAAGAAAGATTCTTCTGAAGACATATGAGAGGACAACTTCAACCCAGCCATTCACGGAGGTAAGAGGTTCACATATTATGTCTTACACAAAAAATAGGACTTTTAAAATATACTGATGAATTATGCTATCATTTTTCTTATCAAAAATTATTTTACTTGGTATTAACTTCTAGGAGTTTGAAGGGAAGACATATAACTCTATTCATGTAGGAAACAAAAGATATACATAAAAACATATTAAAAAGTTAAAAATTATTTACATAATCATTTTTGCTTTCCCTATGGTATAGTTTTATTTTTAATGTATTTATGTCCTTTCATTTCTTCAGAAAATGGATTCTGTGTCAGATGGCATATTTTACTTATTCCTAAACTGTCAAAAAGTTTACAGTCAAATTCACTGGCTACTTGTGGTTCATTTTTATGTTTAGTAGCCTATGCTCCTCTTTCCTTTAATGATATTTACTTTTTAGTCTCGAAACAACTAACTGGATTATATTTTAAATTATATGCCATCTCAAGTATTCTCACATATAGAGACAGGGTACAAATGTGAATACTAAATGAAAAACTAGGGAAATAATATCCTTCTTCATCCAGAAGTAAAAACAATCACTTTACATCTAACCAATTATGTATTATATGTTTTTGGATTGTCTACTCTGTCAATTACCCATGGGAAACAGCTGACTCCAAACAACCAGCATACTCCCTGAAAGGTAGTCACCATCCAGCTGGCATATACTCAGGGAATGGAAACTAATTTTAACATGCAATGAAGCAAAACATTACTAAGAAGGTGGATTTGCTGCTGTTGCTCCAAAAAAATCATATAATTCATTCCAAATTGATATTTGGATTATCCACACTGCTGCTCTCCCTCCATTAACACAGATAATGGAAAGTTGGGTGTTTGGATAAAAATAGCTGAACCATATTCATAACTCATAACAAACTTTTCCCCTGCTTAGTTCAACCAGACTCATAGAATCACATATTTTGAAAAGTGGAAGAAGCCTTTAAGATAATGTGGTTCAAGTTATACATGAAATCATTCTGTTACATACTCTATTTGATCACATCCAGTTACTAGGAATTTGCTGCAGAGAAAGTTACTCTAATTTTAGGCCATATTGAGTAATGGTAAGAACACTGAATGTGTAGTCAGAAGAGAGAGGCTGAATCTTGGCCCTGCTATTTAATATCATAGTGAATTTAGGAAGACACTTATCTTGCTGGAATCAGTCTTCTCTATTTTAAAATCAAATTTAAAAAAATCATTTTAGTTTTTTTTTTCCCCATTCAAGATCACAGACCAAAACCTTCCTCTGTGCCATCCAATCTTAGTTCCTAGTCCCATCTTTGGGGACCAAGCATAAAAAATATTAAAATCCCTCTTCAATATAACAATTCTTTGAATATTCATGGCAAACATTAGCCTATCTACTGTTTGTCAAGTATTCCATTTAATAAGGAAAATATCCCTAGCTATATCTGCATATATAAGTTGAATTATTTCCCATCTCCTCATAATTCTGGGTGCCCTTACAGTGTCCTGATCCACTCTGAAATGCCAATATTACTTGTAACAAGATCTTGTATTCTAAGGGGAATTTTAGGCTGATTCTGAAATTCAGGGTTGGGAGAGATTAGATTAGGAAGCTCCTAGGTATACAGGGGAAAAGGGACTGTATCTTCAGTGTGAGGAAGTTCTATGAAAAACAGGAACAAAGCAAGTAACATTCTGTTCATTTTTTTGAGAAAACATATCATAGAGATTATACTCATAGATTAGCTACATATATTTTGTAAAGGAATTTGACTCTCTGAGGAAATTGCATCTGGTCATTTTAGAGAAGAAATTGGAGGAGAAAGGTATGAAAAACTATGAGGACAAGGAACTATGGTGATAATGATCAATGCTATATAAGTCTCTATAAGGATGGACAGGTTTGTTTAATTTGTAGAATGTAGAATCCCTTAGTATGCTACACATTGAATTGTAATTAAAACTGTAAAGATATATCATATCATCTGCAAAAATATAAAGTTTTCTTTTTAATTTTTGTTTTGTTTTGTTAAAATCCTTACCTTCCATATTGGAATCAATACTGTGTACCAATACTGTGATATCACATAAGAGTGGTAAGGGCTGGCAATGGGGGTCAAGTGACTTGCCCAGGATCAAAAAGCTGGGAAGTGTTTGAGGCCAGATTTGAACCTAGGACCTTCTATCTCCTGGCTCTCAATCCACGGAGTTACCCAGCTGCCCCCAAGAATTTTTATCTCTGACAATTCCAATTCCTTACATTTCTTTTTCTTTTTTTATTGCTATTTTATAACATTTCTAATACAATATCAATAACACTGCTGATAATAGGGGTCCTTCTTTCACTACTAATCTTATAGGGAAGGCTTAGAATTTGTCCCCATTACAGATAACCTTTGTTTTAGATATATACTTCTCATCATTCTAAGGAAAAAAATTCATTTATACTTATTATTTCATGTGTTTTTAATAGAAATGAATGTTCTTATTTGTCAAAAGTTTTTATATATCAACTGTTATAATCATATGATTTTTGTTACTTTTTGATTGAAATAAACTTCATTAATATTTTTCTTATATCAATTCTTACACACCTGGTATATGTCCTATTTGGAAATAAAACATAATCTTTATAATATACTGCATTAGTGTCCTTGCTAATGCTTTATTTATGATTCTTGCATCTATATTGATTAATGCAATTGACATCATTTCCTTTTTCTATTTTTCCCTTCTAATAAAACTTTATGAAAAATATGTGTTTCATAAAAGGGGTTTGGAAGGACTCCTTATTTAACTATTATTCTAAATTTACTTTATATTGAAGTTAGATGATCTTTAATTGTTTGGTAAGATTAACTTATGAAAACATTTGTTCTTGATGCTTTTTTTTTAGAAGGTTAATTTATGGTATGTTCAATTTATTTTTGTAAAATAGATTTATTTAGATATTCTATTACTTTCTCCCTTAGTCTAGGCAATATTCATATTTAAAAAAATTGTAGCTATTCAGTTATATTTTTGTTAAATCTATTGGCATATAATTAGGCAAAACCACTTAATAATTGATTTATTGTCATCTTCATTAATGGCAGATTTACCTTTTCATTTTTGAAATTATTGATTTACTAAAAGAGCTTAGAATTTCACTAAGACTTCTGAGACAGGGGCATTCCCTACTCTTATGAATATTGTTGTAATGTAATTTTGGAAAATCACAGTTGCATGTCACCAGAGACAAAGTCATATGAGTCGCAAAAGTCTTAAGAATATTACTAGTTATAATTGTTTATTTGTGAGGTAGCATGCCTTTTCATCCACACAATAGAAGTCTTAGAACAACATTCCTCTTCCCCATTCTGCCCTTTCACTTATCCACCCCCATCTCAGACATGTTAGACAGAGTATTTGTTCAAGGCCATTGTAAAGAATCAATACTAGAATGAGAAGAAATTGCTAGATTATCATCAGAACAGTTGGTGAGAGTACAACCTTTATGTGATAATGATGACAATAAAAATAATATTTATGTGACAATTTAAAGTTTGTGATGTACATTACTTCATTTCTTCCTCAGATTAACTCTATAAGGCAGGTGCTATTATCCCTATCTTAAAGATGAAAGTAAGGTTTAGCAAGATGGAGACTTAATCAGCTAGCCAGTCTGCCTAACTACATCTCCCACATGATATTCTTCTACACTTGATAATTTTTTTAATGTAGAATTTCACATTTAAATCTTATATTATTGTATTTGGCCATTATTCTGCATTTTTACCATCATTTCAGATACTAATTTCTTTCTTCAAAGCAAATCTCTCAGCCCTCTCAAATTCATGCCATTTTTTGCATTTATTTGTGTGGCATCTTGAATGATACTTAATATGCTTCTTGGATTGATTATTCCTCTCTGTTAATATGCTGCTTGGAAGGTCCACAGAGACAGCAATAAGGACTGCAGCAATCTATAATAATTACTTTATTGTATAATACTTCAAAACAATCAAAACAGAACTTAACCTTTTATCTAGTTTATTTGTTTCATGGACATTTTCAGAATAAAGGGTTCAAATGCAAAATATAATCCATGCTTTTATGAAACAAACTCATGGTATTGAAATATTTTATCAAAATAAGTAAAAAAAAATGTTTCTTCATCTTACACAATTAAGGATCCCTGAATAACAGCAATCTAAACCTGCAGTTGATCACTTTAGGAAATAGAGGTATTTCTGTAGATGTCTTAAAGAAAAGAATAGCTCATCACTTCTCAGGTTTGTTGTAGACACATGTCTTATTCAGGCAAGGTTTGGACCAGATAAAATCTGAGGTTCCTTCCAAGACTGAGTTTATGATAGGCAGTGGTTCTGCTTCTATGTGTTAGTAGGGTGTTGTGGATGCAAGGGCTCAAATAATAATATACTATAAATGTGTATAATATTTGCGTTATATCTTCCAACTTGTGTAGCAATAAACATAGAAATGACAATAATCCAGAGTTCCACATATTTTGCAACAAACATTTTCCAGTGTCATTACTTTGGGAACATGAGAAATCTTGTTCATTGAAGTCTACACTTTGGACTCAAGGGATATGTTATATTTTTCCTGTAATGTCTACTAAACTAAACTCAATTATTCCCTTAACTAGAATCCTAACAAAAATGCATCTTCTCTTAATTATTTAAATGCTTATCAGTCTCTCTGGTAACCAAATTAAAACTGGATGAAATATATGAAGAAATCTCCTAGTATGTTAATGGTCACCGTTTTTGCCTCACAGAACTCATAATTCTACCAAAAAGCTATGATCCCAGAGATTTACCATTATTGAAGTTTTAATATGACTTTATTACTCCAAAAAAGGAATGACATTTCCTATTTATTTTAGAGCTTCTGCACCATTCCTTAATGACACAGCTTCAGGAGCAATGACAGTATTTACACTTACTTTGTATTCTTTCATTTTTTAGGAAAATGGAGTTGCATATCCCTTCTATAAGGGCCTCCTCCCTACATATGTAATAGAGAGGAATTATATAATCCTATAGGAAAAATTGCAATAGTGATACACTACTCAAATCATAGGTTCGTTTTGTGGACTGAAAACATTAATGTCCTAAATAAATAGATGGATTACTATAATTATTACTTTGTTACCCAAGCAACTTTACTTTGATCCAAAAAGGGACACATTAAAACATTGGCATCAAAGATAAAAGATTATTCTTAACATATGGGTTAAGAATCATGCATTTATGCCTGATATGGAATTCTCCTAAATTATTCAGGATATAGAAAAAATGTTAGGTTAGAATCCTCTCTCTTATTCAAAAAGATTCCTACATATGAAAAGGGATGGAAAGACAAAAGATTCAACAAGTGAGATTTATCAATTTCTTCAAATCTTTTGATTATATTAATTATAACTGATGAGACACTCGAATCTTCACATACAGGCACTGAAGGCATGCATTTTAAAAGAACTGGCTACATTTGAAATTCCATGACAGCCTTGGATGTGAATTTTATAGCATCATTTGTGTTAATATGATCAAAACAAAACAGAAGTGATATTTAAAATATCTGCAGGTATGATAACTAATTGGATGACTATCTGTTTTCTAATTCTACTATGATGAATGGAGAAAATAGCTTTAAATGGCAGTGTGAAATTTAGAATAGAATAATTTTCTAATAGGCATGCCCATGAAATATGAGAATAAAATGTCATAGGAGGTTGTGGGCTTGTATTCTTTAACATACATTAAGTTAAAGAAAAATTCACATTTAGCTAGGCTGATTTTATGGAAGTATAACTTCTGGAAGTTTTTGAATATTTTATGTAGGCCCAGAAAAAACTCATGGAAATCAACAGGCAGAGATCAAGGAGAGAATTTTGGGAATAGAGAATATCAAGTGAAAGTACACAGGATTGAGAGATGTTATTCTCTATTATATGAGGAAGAGCAAGGAAGTCAGTTTTAGTAGGTTATAAAGTATGTAAATTAGCAATTTAGGGTGAGAAAGTAGATTTCTACATTATTTGTATAATATAATGAGCTATAGATTCACATGCAGAATATGTCTGGAAACTTATTGGGAAAATGATTCTTGTTCTAATACCTTCAAAACATACTTTTGTATAGAATTATGCAATTCTATTATTTTATAATACATGTAAGAATGTGAACTATGGCACCTTTATCTATTTTCCTGTCCCACATCTAGAAGACAGCCTTTTCTGTACTGGATGAGAGAGAACAATTGCTACAGATTCCCTTTTTCCCAGAGCAAATTCAAATAGAAACAAGAAGCCTCTTCCAACAACTCAAAGTTTAAAATATTATATAAAAATTAATATATTTTATTTTTAGATAAAATATATTAATTTATATTAATTATAATAATATTATTATAGTATATGATGTTATATATTATAACATATTAATAAATATATTAAATATAAATGTAATAAAATATAAATAAAATTAATAAAAATACAATAAAATTAATTAAAATTAAAATATAAATAAAATAAAAATTATGTATAAATTATATTAAACTATTACATATAATATAATATTCAAAATTGATGCACATTTCTTTAACAACTAAAATGTAAAATCCCATTAATGTTATGACCTGGAAGCCATTCAGAACAAATCAGCTTTCTAGTTCAAGCTGGTTTTGAAGATTTAACTACATGCACTTTTGTTTTTAGACATTGACCCTGAACAAACTGAGGATGCTAAGAAATTAGTAACTTGGATAGTGTGCATATTGTATAGCTTTTAGATATGAGTTAATAGTCCACTCAATCAATATTATCTAAGGCCTGACATTAAAATTATTTAGGATAAGCCTTTGTCTCTGTTTTTGAAATATTGCAACTTAATCATCACAGTATAGGTTCACTTATATAGTTGTTGATGATGATAATTTTACACACAAACACCCCAATCTATCTACTAGCAAAGTTTGCTAACCTGAGAATTTTTAATGGTTGTAAAAATTAAATCATCAAATATATTAAAGTCACATCAAATATGTTTATATTTTGTGAAGCATATTATTATTCAATAGATTTTCTCTAGTTTGAGCATCAAATTTTCATTATAACTTCAACTCTATATTAAAATTCAATAAATTATAAAACATTCTTTTCTTGGATCCTTTCCTCAGCAACTAAGCAATTTCCCTTAAGGCTAGTTTCATATAAAAACTTGCCAGACTCACTGTAATGGGTTTATTTGGTAAAAAGTAAATTATTTTTTTCAGTTACCTAGGTTAATGTAAAAGAATGGTCAGTAAGAATAAAAATAGATTTGACCTTTAAAATCCCCATTATATTTGTTACTGGTGTTTTGCATGTGGTTTTGTGTGATTTGGAGCATCAATAGAAGGATATTCTTAATTTAAAGGAAAGAAGTGTGTTGTTAGGAGGAGTTTGTGGCATTAAAATTGGTATGTGATTCTCCCAAAGAAATGGGTTATGGGGTTACAAGTCTCCAAAGTATTAAAGTTTAGGGTCACTCAAAGAGCTAGAGATGTACATGTGAATGACAACTGGCTCTCACAATTATAGTAAAATGTATGAGGAATGCAAAAAATGCTATAGTAGAATTACATGATTTGAAAAGTTTGTGGGTCAATGAAATAAGATATAACCAATGGAAATCTTTTGTGCCATACTAGTATTTATGCATGATAAAAAGATCTAAAAGTAGCATCCCATAAAATTATAAATTTATGGAAATATATGGCTAGAAGTTGTCCAGGATAAGAAAACATGAATCAATAGCAATATTAACTTTTTAATGGAGTAATCACATCAGTAAAAACAGAGACATATTGTATATTACACAAATATTCTGCATAGAATATTTGAAGAAAGAAACCACATTATAAATAACCTGGATAATTTTATTCATAAGGATATTTATTCTTTATATAAAATTGACCTCAAAGAAATATGATAGAATTCTATAAATTTTGCTCCATAAGTAATTAAGATAACCTTAGACATGAATCTATTTTCATCTGTCGAGCTACCAAAGTATCAGCTCAAAATAATGTATTAATTAAGTAAAAAAATGAACATTCAAATAATCAAAAGAGCAATTCAAGGTTTTCCTCACTGTGGTTATTGTTTAACCATTCAATTCTATGCCTCAGTCATTTAATGTTTAAAATGAGAATTATGACTGCATGATTTAGTGGGAAAAATATTGAATTTGGAGCTTTAAGATTTGTGTTCATATTCTAACTCTTCTGTTAATTATCTATGAATTATATTTTTAATTATATATTTTTCAATTATTTTTATTTTTCAGTTATATATGGAAACATGTTTTGAGAACATGCTATTTCTCAACAAAGTGACATTTGTTAGGGTTATGGTTGAATATAAAAGTATCTCTTCTAATCATGAGGGTTAGAGTTGCAATACTCCCAAAATATGGAAAATCCACATAATGTGACTAGAATACCTGTATTATTTTTCAAATTATATCAAATCCTATTCCTATCATTGAGACCCTGGGTTTCTCTGATGTCTCCTCCTTCATGCTTGATATGTTAGGTCATCTAAAAAGACTCTCACACAGGAACCAACTTGAGTTATCTCACAAGCCCAAGACCTATGTATTCAAGTCTTTAAGAACCATGTGAAAAAAAGACAGATATTAGAGAAGTTAGCTCAGGCAGCTTTATTATGCATAGGACCAAGTGTAGTCTAGAAATACTGAAATCAAAAGTTAGAAGACTAGTAGCAATATGAGTTCTCTCTAACTGGGGGGAATCTGATTGACTATCTACTTAGTCCTCTTGAAAAGAGGACTTCTACTGGACACTATAGAGGACAGTAATCTTTTTTAAAAATCTTATTTAATTAATTTAGAATATTTCTCATGGTTATAAGATTCATGTTCTTTCCCTGCCCTTCCCCAACCCCCTCCCATAGCCAACGTGCAAATCCTCTGGGTTTTACATGTGTCATTGATTAAGACCCATTTCTATACCATTGATATTTGCATGAGTAATCATTTAGAGTCTATATCCCCAATCATATCCCCATCAACCCTTGTGATCAAGCAGTATTTTTTTCAGTGTTTCTATTCCCCCAGTTCTTCCTCTGACTGTAGATAGCATTGTTTCTCATAAATACCTCAGAATTGGCCTGGATCATTGCATTGCTGCTAGTAGAGAGGTCCATTACATTCGATTGTGCCACAGTGTGTAAGTCTCTGTATATGTTGTTCTCCTGGTTCTGCTCCTTTCACTCTACATCAATCCCTGGAGGTGGTTCCAGTTCACATGGAATTCCTCCAGTTCATTATTCCTTTGAGCATAATAGCATTCCATCACCACTAGATACCATAATTTGTTCAGTCATTCCCCAACTTAAGGGTATTCCCTCAAGCAAGAGTTAGAAAAAATTATAAAATGTAGAATAAATAATTTTGATTACATTAAATTAAAAAAAAAGGTTTTATATAAACAAAACCAATGCAACCAAAATTAGAAGGGAAACAACAAATTGGGAAAAAATCTTCCTAACAAAAACTGTGACAAAGGTCTATTTACTTAAATTTATGAAGAGCTAAATCAATTGTACCAAAAATCAAGCCATTCCCCAATTGATAGATGGGCAAGGGACATGAATAGGCAATTTTCAGATAAAGAAAACAAAGCTATCAATAAACACATGAAAAAGTGTTCTAAATCTCTTATAATCAGATAAGTGCAAATAAAAACAACTCTGAGGTACCACCTTATACCTAGCAAATTGGCTAACATGATAGCAAAGGAATGTCCCTTTTTGAATAGACACTGTGTATCCAAGGACATTTAATAGTGAATAATGTTAGACTTTCAGAATTATCCAGAAGTGATGAGCCATAATAGACATGGTTTAAAATCTTACCTTACATATTTACTAGCTCTTTGACACAGAGAAAGTTATTTAATCTCTCTGGACTTCAGTTTCCTTGTTTGTTATAATAATATGCCTATGTTAAAAGAATGTTGTTTGGATTATATAGAATAATACATTCATATATTACTTATTCACCTTACAAACTTAAGTATTATTGAGATTCTGGTTTTAGGGGCTTTTGCTTATCTAGGACTAGAGGATAATGGGATTTGGAACTAGGGAACAAAACCCTTAGAGATCATCTAATTCAAACTGTTAATTTCAGACATAAGGTCTAGAAAATTTGTTACTCTGAAAAGCTATTTAAGTAATAAGTAATGTTGCCCAAATTAGAATCTATGATTTTTTTCTCCAAATATAGTTTTTTTCTATGATGCTGAGAGTTTTAATAAGTCCAAAGTCACAGTACAAGGTATGAGTTGAATCTTATCTGAGGTTTTGTATTCACCACCTCAATTTCTTATCAAATTCTGTAGCTCTTTAGGAAGGTATCAAGTACAGGTTAATTTATCTAGAAGGACTAGTTTCATATGATGAAGATGATGTAAGCCTTTAGTACATCACAATATGATGTACTAAAGGTTCATCAACTACAGCTCAATTATGGCCAAACAATTCCAGAGCCAATAAGAAGAGTTAATGCCTGGTAATAAGGTGGAAAATAATTTTTAAAAGTGTTTTGAGGAGGTGTATATTGGTCTTTCCTACTTACAGAGCTATTTGCTGTCAACATTTGTCCTGCTTCATTTATCCTCTTGTTGCTTATGATCACTTATTACAACTTTAGAAAAAAAATAAGTTTCTCTGCTTTTTCTTGGTGTTCTGAGCAATGAGTAGAGACATACACATTTTTAAGTTTTTAATGTTTAATTCAAATAATCAATTCATAAATGGTCATGTTTTCTTCCATCTGATTTTTTTTTCTTTTCTAGAAGTAAAAGAGAAAAAATGTAGGGGCTGAAAATGATAATTTTACTTTATTTTATTGAACCTATAATGACATCCTTTACCATTTAAATTATATTTACATTTCTTTCTTTCATCTAATAGACAGTTTTTCATTAATAGACTGGAAAGCTGTGAATCAAAAATATGAAATTAATAATGGAAAATATCTGTAAGAAACCCAAGTACTTCCAAATCATGTTATAAATATTTTGTATTCCTAATTTTGTATATTGTTTTTGCCTCTTTAGAATACATGCTTCTTGATCACAAACACTATTTTTATATAGTGTTTAGCAAAATTTGTCATACACTTTAGGCACTCAATAAATGTTTATTAATTTGAAGTGCATTTATTCTACTGCCTATACTGTTCTTTCTCCAATACACATTCTACACATCATAGTGTTACTTGTCTTGTTCACTAACCTGTACTGGTTAGCTACTGCCATTAGATCAAATCCAAGATATTCAATAATGAGCATAATTTCAGAAGACATTGATGGACTTCAAAGCAGGAAGTCCTGAATTTTAATGCTGCCACAAGCATAGCTGTGTCTGACTATGGGCTAGTCATATAGTTTCCTTATCTGTAAAATTGGGTTAAAAATAGCAGATATTTCACAGTGTTTTTTGTGAGGATCAACTGAGATAGCATTTGCAAAGCTCTTTTCAAACCTTAAGGTGCTATGTAAATGGTATTTATTATTTCATGAGTTGTGGTCACTGCCACTCTGGTGATGAGGTTCTTCAAATTTATCTAAGTCTTAGTATGACATGCCAGAGCTTTTACTTTGCTTAAATAGCTTTGTCCTTTGGAAATTCAGGTTCACTTCCATGCCATGATGAACTATTTTAATAGGTTTTTAGTGGAATATAATAATCCAATCTTGGTAACACATTTCCTTTTCTTTATCCCCCTCTTCATGCTCCTAAAAGCATTACAAAATCTCTGCTTTGTTTTATGTGTGTCCCTACAATGATAAATGTGACAAACTTTGTATCACTTTATACACAATCTTGCAGAGTTTTTGTGGCATCAAAGAAATTCATTTAGCAGTAATACTCTACAAATTGAGTTCTTCAGACTTAGATTCCTTTATAGATGACAGACATTTAATCCATCATCAAACTCATATATGAGGCATTCACAGGCTTATCAGCATTGTCAGATCTTGAACCCCATTAACATAGAATTTGAGAATTCAAGATAATATTCATTTTATCATGCAAGATCAGAATAACTGATATTTACTTTATTTAGTACTTATATAAAGTGGTGTATGTATGTACATCAGTAGATGTTAAATGAACATCGATATGTTTGTATTCATTCTTATTTGTTCCTTTATTAACAACTCTGAATTTTAGGTAGTACAAATATTATCTCCACATTATTATATTTACTAATATTTTAATTAATTAATTAACATATATGCTTTTAAAAGATTTATAGTGTTTTCTAAAACTCCTATGAAGTAGGTAGTGTTATTATAACTGTCTTCATTTTGAAGATCAGAAAACTGAGTTTCAGAAAGATTACAGAGATTGTCCTTGGTCCCATAGCAAATGAGTGTCAAAGTACTGCTTTGAACTCAAGTATTCTGACTATGAATTCACTTCTTGTTTTTCTATGGCATTGTTACCTATTATTCTTTACCTTTGTTTGTGGTTGAACATAACTTTCAGTTATGCCAAGAAAAGCTCAAGTGAGGTCAGGGAGAGTGCTCTGCCATTTACTTTTCAGGCATATTATACAAAAGAAATTAAGCAAACATGATTAAGTGACTTGCCCAGGATCACACATCTACTAAGTGTCTAAAGCCAGACTTGAGTTCAGGAAAAGGAATATTCCTGACTTCAGGCCTGGAATACTGTAATCTACTGTCCCATCTAGCTGTCCAACCTACCTTTACTTTAGTTATAAGGGAAAAAACATTTATACTGACTTCTCATCCTTTTCTTATCAATATGTTCACTTTTCTTTTACCCTTAAAGGGATGTTCTTCCTCGAACCTTGATATTCTATTGAAGAATTTCCCATTTCAACCTTTTTTTTTCATTCTAAACTAATAAGGGAGGAAAACATATATTTGCTGACTATGTTCCTTCTCTACTTACTAATTTTATGCTTTCTTTGTTGTCTAAATTCAAACGTCACATGTATTTTTTTCTTTTTATGAACTCTATTTTTTTGTACTTCATGCTAGAGTTCTTTTTCTTTACTGAGAGGAATGTCTAGATTGCTCCCCAGTCATGTGTTGCCTCTTAACAATGCCAATTTGTTCTAGGAGTCTTTCTAAAAATAAATCACACCAAAGCAAACTTCCAAAGAACATATACTCTTATATACAATTTATTATCTTACAGTGTTGATTTGTTTTACTTTTGTATTAACATAATATTTTCCAATAATTGATCAAGCATATTTCTGAGAGTATGGAGCTCAGTTGTTATAGGAACAATTGCAAGATCCTAGAAGAAAGGCCACATCTGTAAGGGGCTATGGAGGACATTTAGTCCAAACCTCTTACAAGGTAGATAAGATAA
Organism: Monodelphis domestica; assembly: GCF_027887165.1. Taxonomy (NCBI): domain Eukaryota; kingdom Metazoa; phylum Chordata; class Mammalia; order Didelphimorphia; family Didelphidae; genus Monodelphis; species Monodelphis domestica. The sequence goes on along the minus strand of NC_077228.1, from coordinate 97,776,756 downwards.
TTTGCTAAAAGACAGATGGCAAATTAAAGAAGTACATGTCAAAATTTCAATAGACCAGAAGAATATTATACACAGTAAAAACAAATAAAGATGGATGATAACTGTGAATGGCTTTCATATTAACAACAATGATAAGATCCAGGACAATTCCAAGGAACTCATGTTGAAAAGGGCTATTCAGTGCCATAGAAGAAACTGACAAAATCTGAATGCAAATTAAATCATATCATTCTTCACTTTATTTCCTCCAAGAATTTTTCTAGGCATAAGGGATATGTATCTTTTTTCCCCACAACACGAAGAACAGAATAATCTGTATCATTTGATAACATTTAAAACCTACATCATAATACTTGCTACCTTGGGTCAGGATAAATGTGGAAAGGTGAGAGGAAAACATGGATCATAAAGTGTCATGAAAAGAATAAAAATCATACCAACATGTAATCTGGAAAAAATCCTAAAAATTAAAAAAAAAGAATCTTCACTGGAAATTTGACTTTTTCAAGAGAAATAAAAATTTATAATTCCTTCCATTTAGGAAATCATTCCATTAGGACATATTGCTGGTTATCTTCTAATTCAGAAGTCTGAACTTCCTCAAATAGAACACTATGAGCAATACCAGGGAATTTGACTCTTCTTTCTACAATCCAGTGTTTCCACAGTTTTCCAAATGAGTAGAATACTTTCTTGAGAAGATGTGGCTCTACTTTTAAGTATTTAATAGACATTACATATTATATTTCAGATTTATGTATTTTACAACCAGATAGAAAACAAAGAAATTGATTTGACTTTTTCATTTCTAAAGTTTTAATTGTAATAACACTAATCTTTCAGAGTATTTCCTTTTTCATATTCATATGAATCTGTCACAATAGTGAAACATGTGCCCAAAATATAATTTTAGCAACCATAATACTATCATATGATATTCAGAATTGTTTCAAAAATTGCATTCTAAATAAATTGAAGTGTCATATAAGGTTCTTGTTTTAAATTCTCTTCTTCTCATGTCTCCATAGGGGCAAAAAAATTATAAATCTACCATCTGCTGTAAGACTTTCTGGTCATAAAGAGTGCAGTTAAAACCCAGTTAATAGCTCAATTCTGTCTAGAATGATTCTTTAATTTTCATTTCTTATAGGTTAAGTTAATTAAATCCATTAAAACCATTTTATCTCTCCATAAGGTTATACAGGTTTATGTTTGCTTCTCTCCTAAAGATTGATATTAGAGTTTCCATTTGTTATTTCTAAGTCACCAGAATAATTATGTGTAACTTCTTCTCATGATAGTCTGATGATAACATTTGAACAGTCAAACTAAGCCTCAAATAAATTTACCAAACGGATAAAACAATATAACCATAACTCTTTTATAGATAGAGGATATCATCACAAATACAGATAATTAATACCCTTTCATATCTATGAAGGATTCACATTATATATATATATATATATATTAGTTGAATAACTACTCTAAGATTTTAAAGTTGAAGATTTTAACCACATTTTAATAGTCGTTTATAATTTTGCAATACAATACATGTTAACCCAGATAGAATTTTTTGCGAGCTCTGGGAGGGGGTATGGAGTAAGAGATGAAGACAATGTAGATTATATAATCTTGGAAAACTCATTTGTTATTAAAATATTAATATTTTTAAAAATAAAATAAGCAGAAGAACAAAGGAATTTTTAAAAATAGTGTCATTTATAACTATTATCAATTATTTTGACAAATGGAAATTTGGCTTCCAAAATCAATATATTTGAAAAACCTTTTGATTATTTGCCTCACACAAACAGATGTTAGGGAAAGGAATGAATCTATTTAGATCTTTGACCAAAGTTACCTGTTTAATAGTCACAGGAAATCCAAAACTAATACTACAAAAATGTTAACTTTTTAAAAGTAATATATTCAATTGCTACAAAAAAGATCAATAGAACTCAAAAAGCATCTTATTTGTCAAAGGCTTAGTTAACTTGTCAAATGTAGAGATAGCAACCAAAGGCGATACTAACTTAAAATTTCTAGTTATTTATAAAACTTTTCAAAGATGAATGCTGAATTCTTATTAGCATTGTTTTAAAAAAGTGGGGAGGTACAGAAGGAAGGGTAAAATCAACTTGTGGAAAGATGTTTTCATTATCTCTACCAGGCAACTGGAATGTTAAAAATGCAAATAAGACAACAGTGAAAAGAATAAAAAAAATCTTTAAAATATTTTCACAATCAAGGACAGTAGAGCCTCTATACTCACAGTCTCCAACTAGGTTAAAGAGAAGGTAAAAATAACACAAAAGAGAACTAATATGGGGAAAAAGCTATAAAAGATGAATTGGACCAAGTGTATATAGGGGAAATCTCTGCTATAGGTTATACAACTACAAAGATATTTTAAAATGGATTAACAAATTAGTTGAAGAACACAAAGATATAAAAAGAATAGGAAAGAAATTATAGAAAACTTGAAGGATATTAGAATTACCATTGTATAAGCTTACTTTTATATCTTAAACAAATCTTTATATCCTTTACCTAAATCAAATAATCAAGTCCTAGATATGTATATTTGTAGGGAAGTAAATTTTTATTTGCAATACCACTAAATAGACTTCTTTTTAACACTTCTCAAAAGACTAAAACATATATAGAAAGCAAGATCACCTAGTATATAGTCAATTTAGCTTTAAAAATGCACTTAATTATAAAGGACACAAGGCACCTCTAAAGGATATCGTCCAACAAGGTAAAAAGTATAAAATCATAAAAAAATTAAAATCATAAAAAGGTCCTTCATATATATAATAATAGAAATAATCATGTGACATGATCCTTAATTAGGAAAATATATGACAGGGAGACTTATGGTATGATTGGTAAAGGTATCACCACTGTCATGAGCTAAATTTAGCAAGTTTTAAATTAAAAACAATAAGGTCATGCATATACTCTTTTCCAAGAAAATAATGGATTAATTAATCACTCTGGGGAACATTGTAGAATAACCTACATAAGATTCACAAATACCCAAAGAGGCAGGCCAAGACTTAAAACTTAAGACAGGAAGAAAATATAGTTTTATATATCTTGTATAAACAAATCCACTAGATAGATAAGGAACCTAGAATTGAATAGTAGGAATTCCATAATTTGATAGAATGTGCATTGCTCTTTGGAATACTGAGTTTCTTCCTGAAATAAAACTTTATGTTTTAACATCAATATGCTTCTCTTTATGCTTTAAGTCTGGAAATAATGAAATATATTTCCAAAGAATCAGAACTTTCCAATCAGAACTTTAGGTAGCCAAAGGACGAATAACAGCACAAACTAGATGCTGTTGTTCAATAATTTTCATGCATGTCCAACTCTTCATAACTCCATTTGGGGTTTTCTGGTAAAGATAGTGGAGTGGTTTGTCATTTCCTTCTCCAGCTCATTTTACAGATGAGGAACTGAAGTAAATAAGGTTCACTGACTTTCTCATGGCCACATGGTAAGTAAGAGTTTGAGGTCAAATTTGAAATTACAAACATGAGTCTTCCTGATTCCAAGTAGAGTGCTCTATAGACTGAGCCACCTAGCTGCCACTTGAAACTAGATGTAATATATGTCATATTACTCATTACAAATTATGCTTAAGCAGCACACAATATGTAAAGAGATGTATGACCAGAAAATGAAGAGTATAGGTCATGAGGTGAGATGATAAAGAATAGGTAAATAGTTAATTTATTAAATGGTTACTACATAATCTGCATAGGAGTCATTGAAGGAAACAAATACAAAATTCATAGATGAAATAGGAGCTCCAGAATTAAAAGGAAATTTCATAGCTATAAGATCATAGTTATTGAATTAATTGCTTGCTCTGAGGAGCTTGATCACAAATCTATGGCCTATGAGGGAAATCTTATGCATTATTACTTACTACCTTTTCCTTACTAGATATTTTAATATCTGAGTTCTAAATATCTCCAGGCAATCATTATGACATTTCAGAGGTCGTCTTTTTTGAGGTATTTTTTGTGGACGATGGGGTCTGGAAAGTAAGTGGATGATAATGGAAAATTATTTGCATTCTTTATTTAAAGATATATTCAAACATATAAAAATAAAAATAATAAATAATATAATGAACAATAACAATACTTTTTATGTTCTTATAACTCAGACATAATTTCTTCCAGTAATATTTAATTTAAGCATTGTTGTCTACTATAATGTATAATTATTTACTTAGCCTTTCCTATAGGCCAATTTTCCCCTATTCTTGTGACTACATTATTTTTTACCTGATAGGAAATAACTAGTTATATGCTGAAAAAATATGCTCTATTATGTTATGCATTAACTTACTAATGTATCCTGAGCTCTGGATCTGCTAGGAACAATAATTTCCTAGTGTCACTTTTTAACACATTTTGATAACAGATCAGTTCAAAAGAAAATATTAACTCATATTTAGCAAGAGAAACTTTACTATTCATTTACTTGGCTGTTACAGATAGAGATTTTTTTCACCCTCTGGAATTAAATATTCTTGATATCTTCAAAATCTAAATATAATAATTTTTATTTCCTTGTTTTAATTTTTATAGAAATTGCAAGAAAATAATACTAAAAGAAAACTGGACAACAAGAATACTATCATAATTTTTCAAGTAGTTACTTTTTGTTACTCCTCAAATTTGTTTTGGAAGAAACCAAAAAAGTAATTGCTACAAAAGTGAAAAAAGAGATTTCTCTTTGTATTATCTGCACTGTTTTATGGGCACAACATTGTATACATTGTAGGTGTTATGCGTGTTAGTGTCTCTCTTAATAGGAGACTTAGACATTGGAACAAAATAGATTGTCCTTTGTTTCCTATTAAGATATTGAGTTTTATTCTTCCTTTCCATATTTCTGTCCTTTTACTGAATTTCCTGAATTTCCAGTGATTGCCTGCCAGGTTCTTGGTCCATATTATTTTTAAAATTTAAGTTTCTATTTGTTTTACATGTTGATACAATTTTTAATAATTATTTTCTGACATTCTGTGATTGATGTTCTGTCTGTATCTTCCACTCCTCTCTCTTTATTGCTCCTCAATGTGGTAGGTCTTATGATATAGGTTGTACAGATATTGTTACAAAGTGCATGTTTTCATTTTCATCACATAAAGTCATATGACATGCACTAAAGAAAAATTCATGGAGGAAATATAGTGAATATTGGTATGCTTCAGTATTCTTCCAGTTCCCATTAATTCATTCTATGGCAGTAGGTATCCTTTTTCATCCTTTGTGCTCCAACACGCCCTGAGCACTCCACAGTGCTTTGCTGCGTCGCCATCTCAGCCGTTGAACCTTCTTATTGGTTTCTTCCGTCTGTTCAGCTGAAGCAGTCTTCACATGCTGGATGAGCAAAGCCCTGGTTCACCAGGGGTCGACGACCCGATGGCTACCCTCACAAGGTTTAGCTGGCCTGTCGAAGCCTTTGCCCAGGGTGTGACCGCTGCCACATGCTAGCAGCTACTGGGAGACACAAGTGAGAGCTGGTGTCTGGTGGGGGTCAGGGGCTGGAGAGCTGCCCTAGGAGGGCACGACAGGCCCTCCATACCAGAGATACTACCCCTCCCTGAGCACCCCATACACTCCATTGCCATCCAATTCAGCTGAGGAAGTCTCCAAAAGTAACGATTTTTTTGTGCCACTGGACCCAGGCTTCCAAAGCCCGAGAGAGTGGGACTGTCTCTATGCATCGGCTTTTCCACTTAAATCTCCTTCATGCACAAGTATCTTTGTGCACACTCATCTATCCTAACCCCGTCCATCCTCTTCAAGACCTGCGGTGATGGTGGAGTGACGAAGCAACTGGTGGAGGTGACCACTGGCAGTTGTAGTCATGATCCTGCATGTAGGTGGCCGACAGACCAGTGGTCGCTCGGCCCTGTGGGCAGCAGGGACGTTTGGCAGCATCCTGGGCTACTGAGCAGCCTTCTCTAGGACAGCACTGCTCACCCTAATCAAGGGAGGGGACTAGAAAAGGTGTCCCAAACATTGCCTGCCCTAAAACACCCGGTTGGCACACCGCGGCTGGCGGGTCATCCCCTTTAAGCGGTTGAAATAAAAGAAAAAAATACAAAGAAACTCCTACTAGGAGCATGGAACATCAGGACATTACTTGATAGAGAGAATTCCCCAAGACCTGAGAGAAGAACAGCTCTAATCGGTAAAGAACTGGTGCGATATAACATTGACATCGCAGCCTTAAGTGAAACACGCTTACCAGACGAGGGATCACTCAGGGAACCTACCACTGGATACACTTTCTTCTGGAAAGGTAGAGCCTCAAATGAAGACAGAATCCATGGTGTTGGCCTCGCCATCAAGACCAGTTTGCTCAAACAGCTGCCAGACTTGCCTGTGGGCATCAGTGAGAGGCTCATGAAGATCCGTTTGCCTCTCAGCAAAGACCGGTATGCCACAATCATCAGCGCATATGCCCCAACACTGACCAGCACAGAGGAGACCATCGAGCAGTTCTACTCTGACCTGAGTGCCTTCCTGCACTCAGTGCCCACAAATAACAAGCTGATACTACTGGGAGACTTCAAAGCCCGCATTGGCCAGGACCATGAAAGATGGAAAGGAGTGTTCAGCAAACACGGCGTGGGCAAAATGAACAACAATGGCCTACTGCTACTCAGCAAATGCTCAGAGTTTGAACTCACCATCATGAACACTGTGTTCAGAATGGCAAACAAATATAAAACAATGTGGATGCACCCAAGATCAAAACAGTGGCATCTCATTGACTACATCATTGTAAGCTGGCGAGACATCCAGGATGTGAAGATCACCAGAGCCATGAGAGGAGCTGAATGCTGGACAGACCACCGATTTTTTAGAGGGACTTTTCAAATGTGCATTGCACCTCGCCATCCAAAATGTGCCCAGACAGTTCGGGCATTTTACAACATGAGTCGTCTTAGATATCCATCTTATTTGCAAACATTCCAGTCCTTCCTGGACAACAAGCTGTCTGCCAAGGGACCACTCACTGGAAGCTCAACCGAGAAATGGAACCAGTTCAGAGATGCAGTGAAGGAAACATCAAAGACAGTCCTAGGCCCAAAACAACGCAACCACCAGGACTGGTTCGACGAGAACAACACTGCTATTGAAGACCTATTGAGCAAAAAGAACAAAGCCTTTATGGAGTGGCAAAATAACCCAAACTCTGCTCCTAAAAAGGACAGATTCAAGTCTCCCCAAGCCACGGCGCAGTGTGAGATAAGGAAGATGCAAGACTGATGGTGGGAAAAAAAGGCAGAAGAAACCCAGTGGTTTGCTGATATGAAAAACTACAAACAATTTTTCAGTGCTTTCAAGACTCTCTATGGGCCATCAAAACCCACCACCACTCCCTTGCTATCCTCTGACAGTGACACTCTCATAAAAGATAAAAAAGGCATCAACAACAGGTGGAATAAACACTTCAGTCAGCTTCTCAACAGACCCTCTTCAGTCAACCAAAGTGCCCTTGACCAGATCCCCCCAAACCACTCCATTGACGAACTTGATGTCCCTCCTTCAATAGAGGAAGTCCAAAAAGCCATTAAACAAATGAGTGCAGGAAAGGCACCCGGTAAAGACGGGATCCCAACTGAGGTGTACAAGGCCTTAAATGGAAAGGTGCTCCAGGCATTCCACATAGTGCTGACAGGCATATGGGAAGAGGAAGACATGCCCCCAGAACTCAGAGATGCCTCCATCGTAGCCCTATAGAAGAACAAAGGCTCATGAGCAGCCTGTGACAACTACAGAGACATCTCACTATTCTCCACTGCTGGAAAGATCCTCGCCCGTGTTATACTCAACAGACTCCTGTCATCAGTTTCAGAGCAGAACCTGCCTGAATCACAATGTGGCTTCCGACCAGATCGCAGCACCATCGACATGGTCTTCACGGTGAGGCAAATGCAGGAAAAATGCCTTGAGCAGAACCTGAGTCTCTACATTGTCTTCATAGACCTGACAAAGGCGTTTCCAAGTATTACGACATGCTGTGATGGATCTAGACCTGGGTGTCTACATCAAATACCGACTGGATGGCTCACTATTTGACCTTCGCCGCCTGACTGCAAAAACAAAGACAACAGAGAGACTCATCCTGGAAGCTCTCTTTGCAGATGACTGTGCTCTCATGGCCCACCAAGAAAATCATCTCCAAACCATTGTGGACAGGTTCTCCACCGCAACAAAACTGTTTGGCCTGACTATCAGCCCCAGCAAAACAGAGGTGCTGTTCCAACCTGCACCAGGGAGGCCAACTAACCAGCCGTGCATTACAATTGATGGCACGCAGCTTTCTAACGTCAACATTTTCAAGTACCTGGGCAGCACCATCGCCAACGACGGGTCCCTAGACCACAAGATTAATGCCAGGATCCAAAAGGCCAGCCAGGCACTTGGGCGGCTGCGCTCCAAAGTCCTCCAACACAGAGGTGTAAGCACTGAGACGAAGCTCAAAGTGTATAACGCAGTGGTCCTCAGCTCACTCCTGTACAGTTGTGAGACATGGACACTGTACCAGAAGCACATGAAACAGATGGAGCAATTCCACCAACGCTCCCTCCGGTCAATCATGAGGATCCGATGGCAGGACCGAATCACCAATCAGGAAGTCCTTGACAGAGCCAATTCCATCCGCATCGAAGTCATGGTCCTCAAAACCCAGCTACGATTGTCTGGACACGTCATCCGCATGGACCCACAGCGAATATCAAGACAGGTATTCTATGGTGAACTGTCAGCTGGACTCAGGAAACAAGGCCGACCAAAGAAAAGATTCAAGGATCAGCTAAAGTCCAACTTGAAGTGGGCTGGCATTACACCAAAGCAACTAGAACTCGCTGCCTCTGACAGAAGCAGCTGGCGAACCCACATTAACCATGCTGCCACCACCTTTGAAGATGAGTGACATCGACGTCTTGCCGCTGCGCGTGAACGCCGACACCAGGCCACAATTGCACCTCCTGTAACAACTGGCGTCCCAGGCCCCATGTGCCACAGACTCTGCGCCTCAGCCTTTGGACTTCAAAGCCACATGAGGGTACACCGTAGATGAAACTGCACAAAGACAATAGTCATTCTCGATCATCGAGAGACTACTGTATATATATCCTTTTTCATCATGTGTCCTTTGGAGTTTTCCTATATCCTTGTATTCCTGACAATAGTGGCCATTCACAGTTGATAATTGTGCATCATTTCTATGAATATTTACAATATTATGTTTGTTCTTCTCACTTCACTTTGTTTTACTTCATATATGTCTTTCCAGGCTTTTTGTGGTCATATAGTTTGCCAATTCTTATGGCATAATACTATTCCATTCTAATGAGATACCACAACTTATTCAGCTATTCTTTAATTCATGGGCATCCCTTCAGTTTCCAGTTATTTGCCACCACAAAAAAAGCCATTATAAATATTTTTTGTACAAGTAGGTCCTTTTCTCCTATCTATGATCTCTGTGGAATACAGACATCATAGTGGTATTACTATGTCATAATGAATATTTTCATGGCCCTTTGGACTTGCTTCTAATTTGTTCTCCAGAATGGTTGTATCAGTTTGTAGCTCTACTAATAGAGACATAGTCTCCAAATTTTACTACATCTTCTCTAACATTTGTCATTTCTCAAATCATGCAAAACAAATCATGTGTTAATCTCAAGTATAGGATACATTCAATGCCTTTCATTGGGAAGACTCATTTCTGTCACTTGTAAGAGTTTATGATCCCATATTATCTCTATAGGAGAAGAAATTTATTTTTAAAATATTTTCTTTTTCCAATTGCATATAATAATAATTTTTCACATGTTTTTAAGTAATAAGATTCAAATTGTTGCCTTTCCTCACTTCTCTACCCCTTCCTGGAGATGGTAAGCAATTTGACCTGGGTTATACATGTATATATATATATATAATCCAAAAATAAAAGCACAAAAAAGTGAAAACTAGTATGATTTCATCTGCATTATGATTCCAATAGTTCTTTCTCTGAGGTGGAAAGAATTCTTTGTCATAAGTCTGGATCATTATATTGCTAAAAATAGCTAAATATTTCATAGTAGATCATCCTACAATATTACTGCTACCATTTATAATGATTTCCTGGTGCTGCTTATTTCACTCTGCATAAGTTCATATAGATCTTTCCAAGTTTTCTTTCCAGAAATCATTATATTCATCATTTCTTACACACAATAGTATTCCATCACTAACATACATCACAATTTGCTCAGCCATTCCTAAATTGATGGATAATCACTCATTTCCCAATTCTTTGCATCACAAGAAGAGCTGCTAAAATATTTTTGTACAAGTCCTTTCCATTTTTAAATCTTTTTTGAGGATACAGATTCAGTGGTAGTATTACAGGTTTAAAAGTCATATGACTTTTCATAGCATTTTGGCCATAATTGCAAATTGCCCTATAAAATGGTTGGATCAATTCACAAATCTATCAATAATACATTAGTCTCAATTTTTCCACATTCTCTACAATATATATTACTTTTCTTTCCCATCATGTTGGCCAATCTGATAGATGTGAGGTGACATCACCTCACAGTACAGTAATTTTTATTTTTCTAATCAAGAGTGATTTAGAATAATTTTTCATATGGCTATTGATAGTTTTGATTTTTCATATATTTTTACCTTTTATCATTTGGCGAATGTCTTGTATTCTTATAAATTTGACTTAGTTCTCTAGAATGGGGATTTAAAAAAAGAATAAATGTAATATCTCTGTAAAAATTCCAGTGGAATATTTGCACAAACATTGACAGAAACTAGAAGAAATTACTTCTCTCTCTCACACACACACACACAGAAAGGGAACAGCACCAGCTATAGTGCTCTGCTAGTATTTTCCACAAGTAAACTAGGAGCTGACAATAATTTTCTTAGTGATACTCACTAACTTAGCCTTACTTCTTTTCCTCTCAACTTATTATGTATGATGGCTATGGGACAATAAGCAATAAATAATATAGTGAACCGTACTTGTTTTATATTTTAAATATGTAATAATCCCTATGTGGATTTATGAGTTTAAATAAGTGGAACATTTCCTGGCGGCAATGGGAGGACAAGGTTTTGTATTTTTCCCCACAAGAATTAAGTACTTTTCATTTAAATGGATTATTATGATTAATTAAAAGTACAACTTTGTTTCTCAATTAAACATTTTCTCTTTGTAATGTTCTGATCTCAAGCATTCATTAATGGACCAGCTGATTTTGAAATGCTTGGATATTTATATGTCCAAATTCCAAGACATAACAGCAGTCATTCAGGTCTTACAAATTTACAGTTTTGAAAGACAGAATATTTTTTTCATGTGGAACTACTTTTGTATTTAAAAAAACTGATTAACACTACTCAAATACTCACAAGTTCCCTAGTGCATGAAATAAACACATATGACTTTTTCATGTAATGATTTCTATTGAGTAATCTCCAGATCTCCCAATCCATAAAAACTTCCACTTTCAGAACTAACAAGACAAAATTATGCACATTTACACAAAATCTCTGGAACATAAAACTGAATATGTATTCTATTCAATGAATTTTGAGTTTTAAACCCCATTCCAAAGGAAGATATAGTTTTCTGTGTTTTTAAGATGGAAGCAAATCACAGAGATAATTAAAGGGTTGAGTAATGGGAAACATGAGGAAAATTTAAAGGATCAGAAAACATTGTGCCTGTAATAAAGAAAAATTATGGAAGAAAAAATAATATTTATTAATTCACAGAGATTTAAAAATAGTGTGGTGAACACTTTCCCATCTCCAAATGAGAAAAGAAGAAATGAGTTTACACAGACTCATAGATGAAATAATATCTGCCAATTATGGTTGTTGATTATGTATTATCTTTCTTTTGATAAATCCTTAGAAATTGAAGAGATACATATTAGAATTCTTGAAAATCAAAGCAGAGATGAATAAATTTTAAAGCAAGAAAATCATTAATTTAATGAATAAAAAGATTGTTTTATAAAAGAATCATCAAATAGATAAAAATCCATGCATTTAAATTAAAATAAGAATTACCAATATCAAAAATGAATAGGCTGAGATTAAAACCAATAAAAAGGAAATTGAAGAAATTATTAGGAGTTAATTTGCCCAATTGTACATCAATAAATCTGATAATCTAAGTGAAATAGATGATGGTTTAAAGAAATATAAATTGACCCATTTAACTGAATAGTAAATTGAATATTAAGCAATCCTACCTGTGAAAAAGAAAATGAACAGGCCATAAATGGCCTTCCTGAGATAAAGCCCCAGGATTAAATAGATTCAGAAGTGAATTCCACCCAACATTTACAGAACAATTGCTTCCAATATTACACAATCTATTCATAGATACAACTGAGGAAGAAAATCTATAAATTCCTTTCATAGCATAAATATTCATATATAAACAAGGAAGAAAAAAAAACAGAGAAAGAAAACTATAGACCAACCACCCTAATTTATATTGATGTAAAATTTTTAAATAAAATATTAGAAAGAAGATTACAGAAATACTTCACAGAGATCATGCACTATTTCCAAGTAAGTTTTATGCCAAGCATGCAGGGATAATTCAATATTACAAAAAGTATCAACATAATTGACCATTTTAATAACAAAAGTAACAAAAACCAAATGATTATTTCAATATATCAGACCAGGCTTTTGACAAAACATAACACCCATTCCTACTAAAAATCATACTTGAAAATATTGGAATATATGGAAAAAATTCTTAAAGTGATTAATAACTTTTTATATCTATCAGAAATATTATACATAGTAGGGATAAGCTTTATGCCTTCCCAATAAGATCAGAGATGACACAAGGATGCCCATTTTTATCACTACTATTCAAAATTTTACTGGAAATGTTAGGTATAGCAAGAAAAGAAGAAAAAAAATGATGGAATTAGAATTGTTAATGAGAACATAAAACTGTCAATCTTTGCAGATGATATGATGGCATACCTAGAAACTTCTATAGAATCAACCAAAAATCTAATTGAAAAATTATCAAATGTAGCAAAGTTGCAGGATGTAAAGTAAACCCACAAAATCATCAGCATTTCTCTAAACTATCAATATAGCTCAACAACAAAAAAAGAGAGATTCCACTGAAAATAACTGTAGACTATAACAACATACCTGGGAATCTTCTTGCCAAGATAAACCCAGGAAGGAGATCACAACTACAGAACAATTTCCATATAAAGTAAGTTCTAAACAATTAGAAAAAAACAATAACTGCTCATGGGTAGGCTAAGGCAATATAAGTAAGAAGATAATTCTTCCTGATTAACTAACTCAAGTACCAAAATAATCAATTTACCCCCAAATTATCTCACAGAGCTAGAAAAACAATAACAGAATTCATCTGGAAACACAAAGCATCTAGAATATCAAGGGAATTATTGAAAGAAATACAAAATAATTGCTTCATTGTATCAGATCTTAAAATATCTTATAAAATGTCAACCATCAAATGAGAATGGTACTGGCTAAAAAATAGAGTGGAGTAAAGGTTAATAACCATACTAATCTAGTATTTAGAGTCCAAAGATCCAAACTTTTGGGAAAAAACACTCTATTTCACAAAATCTGCTAAGAAAACTGTCATAAATTAGGCATAGATCAGTACTTCTTTCCATATAACAAGGTAAAACCAAAAATGACACAAGATTTAGAAATAAAGAGTGATACAATAATTAGGGGGAGGATAGAAGTTTGTCCATCAGACCTATAGGGAAGAGTTTAGGTCAAACAGGACATAGAGGACAACATGAAATTTAAAATAGATAACAAAGACTACATTAAATTAAAAAGGTTTTGCACAAGTAAGATCAATGCAATCAAGCTTTAAAGGCAAATAACAATCCAAGAAAACATCTCTATAGCAAATCTCTTTGATAAATGCTTAAATTTTCATATATAGAGAGAATTGAATCAAATTTGTAAGAATATGAAGCATTTCCCAGTTAACATGGTCAAAGGGGATAAATAGGCAATTCTCAGGTGAATAAATTAAAACTATCTCTAGTCATATGAAAAAATGCTCCAGGTCACTATTGATAGAAGAATGAACAAATGTACATTAAAACAAGTTTGAGATACTAGTTCACAGACATCAAACTAGCCAACATAAAAAAGAGGGAAATGATAAATATTAGAGGGAATGTGGAAAATGGGGTACTAATACACTACTGTTGGAGCTAAAGCCATTCTGTAGAGCAATCTGAAAACATGCTCAAAGGGTCATCCAACTCTAGCTTCTAGGTGACTAAAATTCATTAGTAAACAGTATGCACATCACTGAACTTTGCAAGATTTCTTCTGTTTTCTCATTAGGAATCTGGAAGATTGGTTGACATCATTCAGATTGTTCAGAAATGCAGAGTTTTAATTTTCAATAAAAATATTTAAACAGAAAAGGAAAAAAAATGAGCATGAAGAACTGAGATAATAGAATCATTGATCTAAGACTGGAGGGGTACCTCAGAAACATCTAGTCCATCTTCCTTATTTTATAGATGAAGGAACTAAAGCCCAGATAGGACTTTCCTAGGGAAATATAAGTAGTAAGTATTTGGAAAGAGATTTGAACCCAGTTCTGAATCCAGAGTTTCCTACATCAGCAGTGTAAAACTCAAAAAGAAATGGATATTTATGCCAGCAAATTGGTTTTAAAAACTGAATGCCACCACTCAGTGAATAGTCATAGGAAATTAAAGATAGGAGAAAATCATCTGCCTGTACAAAATCTATTTATAGCAGTTCTTTCTGTGTTGGCAATGAACTGGAAAGTGAAGAGATGCTCATCAATTGTGCAATGGCTGAACAAGTTGTGGTATATGCTTGTAATGGAATAATATTTTATCAAAGAAAGGACAAATGAGATGATCATTAAGAAAACCTGGAAACACTTATATGAACTATTACAAAGTAAAGTGAACAGAGCACAGGGAATGATGTACACAGTAACAATAATAATGTATAATGATAAGCTGTGAATGTCTTACCTCTTATCAGTTAAGACAAGAGTTCAGGACAACTCCAAGAGACTCATGACCAAAATAACCCCACTATATTCAATACCATAAAAGTAACAAACTATCTTATGAATGTAAGGAAAAACATATCATTCCTGACTTTATTTCTTCCCTGAATTTTTCTCTAGTGAAAGCAATATCTTCTTTCATAATGATGAACATGGAAATACATTTCTCAACATTATAAAAATGGAAATATATGTAAACTTATATAAGATTACCTACCTTAATGGAAGTGGAAGGCTTGTGGAAGGAAGAGAGAACATAGATTGCAAAATGTGAGAGAATGAATATTAAAAATTATGTTGAAATGTAATCTATTAAAATAAAAAATATTATTAAAAAAGGAAGGAAGTAGAAAACAATTCCTATCTTTCCTGGATGCATTCAATGGGATACAACTTAAAAATAATGAAACTATTTTGATACTATTTTAAAGGTTTCAGTTCTAAGGTTTTATTGGGGAATTTTAGGGAGCAGAATTTTTCTGAATTTCTAGCAGATTATTCTGTTCCTAGGTTATGAAATATTCTAAGGACTTTTGATATCAAGCAATGTTCAAAATATCACTTGGAAGTCTGTCATAGTGGAACAGAAACATGGTGCTATTATTGTCTCTGAAAATATTCATGATTTGAAGATTATTTTGCATTCTCCACAATGTAATAGTTTTGTCACAGAACACTTAGTTTCAGAGTTGTAAGGGAACTTTAGGTAGTTCCTAGCATGTGAGGTTCTAATATATAAGTCTAGGAAAAATGACACAAATTGCTTAGATATCTAAATTGAAAACTGAATGAGGAATGGGAAGGACCTAGAAGAAAAAATTATGAAAAATGATAGATCAAATAACCATGTTATAAAATATTGAGTTTTGATGTAACATTGGATTCATAGTTTCTTTAACTGACAAAATAATACTAAAGCATTTTTAAATTTTTAAATTCCATATAAATGTCAATTATCATGAACATATAAATAATCATCATCAATGTAATTGTCCTCATGCATATGATGATCATCATCAACTATAAAGGGAATATCAAGTAATAGAAGATCCACATGGAAGGTAATGTTGTCCTTACCTTCTTGCAAACATTTTCAGCTCTCCTCTCTGAAAGTCAATTAGTGATGTTTACAAATAGAAGAAAGGTAAAAGAAAAATGCAATGTATTTATCTGTGGTCTCTGTATAAAGTTAATTAAAACATCTTGAGTTTAAATCTGAAAAGAACAAGAAGCATGCCATTTTCTTTTTCTGAAAACTAATAAAATGTATTAGCATATTTCTAAGTATTTATTTTTACTAATAATTAAGGCTACTTATATCTTGGAGTGTAAGACAACTCAAAAGCTTCATATCATTCAAGGCAATAACAAAGAATGAAAATTTAATTTTCTACATAAAAAGCAAAGCTGATTGACAATTCAGAAGATTCTATTCCTCATAGTGCCTGGTTATGATTATCATATGGTTACTGTAATCAAACTTTAATCTCTCAATCCATATGATACTCCCCAAAATTTAATCACACATAATGTAGGTAGTTTCTCAAGCTGCTGTTATCAAATTAGTTTCAATAGGTGATCAAGGTAGCCTTGTCTAGTCTCATTTTCAGATGCCAAGATTATAAAAAAAGCCTTTTCATCAATATGAACTACAAGAATGTGGCTAAACCAAAAATAATGTTTACTTTTCAAGTTAGCTCCATACCCCAAATAGGACACTATGAAAATATTATATAAAAATAATGTTAACTCAAGGATTCAATACTTGAATGAGTTACTTCATATAAACAACTAAATAAATATCCTCAAAGTATAACTTGTTTTAAATTAAATATATCTGTAAATGTTTGCCTCAAATAACTACAAATTTTGACTTATATAAATTAAGCTCATATATATGTATATATAATATTAGTTTCTTCTAAATCTACAATGGCTATCTATTCATAAAGAATCTAATTGATTCTTTCCTCTTTGAAAATCCATGTTTTTCAGTCATTTACAAATAAATGTGAGAATTGGACTCAACACTTTTCTCTTCTCCCCCCACAAAAAAAGAAGTAATATTTAATTTTAAAATAGTTTTGAGAGGCATAACATTGGGACATTCAGAATAAAATGGGACAAATTAATAGCCCAACTGACATCATTAGAATGAATGTCCTTAGTACCAGCACTGTGGAAAAATATTTAAAAATTAAAATTAAATAAAACTATAAAAATGGAGCAGGTGCTGTAGGGATGGAAGCAGAAGAATGTCCTGATTTTCAAAATTGGAATACCATTATTTCTTGAGATTATCTTTAAAAGTCAATTCTAATACTGGCAAAATTTGTAGAAGTGAAAATGCCTGGTTTCTCATCAGCTTTGAAGATCATTGCACAGAGTTACCCTCATAGTTAAATTCCTCACAGAATTTTCAACATTCTTTTTTTTTTAATTTTAGAACATTATTTTATTTGGTCATTTTCAAACATTATTCATTAGAAACAAAGATCATTTTCTTTTTCTCCTCCCCATTGCCCCTCCCAATTGTGATGCTGGAATCCTCTGGGTATCACATGTGTCCTCAGTCCTAACTCTTTTCCATTTTGTTGGTATTTTCATTAAGGTGTTCATTTATCCCCTCCACCTCTGTAGTCAGGCTGTTGCCTTTCCTCGGTGTTTTTACTCCCTCCATTTGTCCTCTGCTTGAGGGTAGTGTTTTTATATTTTCCTTGATCCCTGAGGATTGTTCAGGGACATTGCATTGTGACTAATGGAGAAGTCCATTGCGTTTGATTGTACCACAGTGTATCAGTCTCTGTGTACAATGTTCTCCTGGCTCTACTCCTTTCACTCTGCATCACTTCCTGGAGGTTGTACCAGTCTCCATGGAATTCCTCCACTTTATTATTCCTTTTAGCACAATAGTATCCCATCACCAACATATACCACAATTTGTTCAGCCATTCCCCAATTGAAGGGCATCCCCTCATTTTCCAATTTTTGGCCATCACAAAGAGCACAGCTATGAATATTCTTGTACATGTCTTTTTCCTTATTATCTCTTTGGGGTACAAACCCAGCAGTGTTATAGCTGGATCAAAGGGCAGGCAGTCTTTTATCGCCCTTTTGGCATAGCTCCAAATTGCCCTCCAGAATGGTTGGATCAATTCACAACCCCACCAGCAATGAATTGATGTCCCAACTTTGTCACATCCCCTCCAACATTCATTACATTTCTTTGCTCTCATGTTGTCCAATCTGCTAGGTGTGAAGTGATACCTCAGAGTTGTTTTGATTTGCATCTCTCTGATTATCAGAGATTTAGAGCACTTTTTCATGTGCTTATTAATAGTTTTGATTTATTTGGCTGAAAACTGCCTGTTCATGTCCCTTGCCCATTTATCATTTGGAAAATGGCATGGTTTTTTTGTACAATTGATTTAGCTCTTTATAAATTTGAGTAATTAGATCTTTGTCAGAGGTTTCTGTTATAATTGTTTCCCAATTTGTTGCTTCCCTTCTAATTTGGTTACATTCATTTTGTTTGTACAAAAATATTTAATTTGATGTATTCAAAGTTTTTTACTTTACATTTTGTGACTCTTTCTATGTCTTGCTTGGTTTTAAAGTCTTTCCATTTCAACAGGTCTGACATGTATACTATTCTGTGTTCAACTAGTTTACTAATAGTTTCCTTCTTAATGTTCAAGTCACTCACCCATTCTGAGTTCATCTTGGTGTAGGGTGTGAGGTGTTGATCCAAACCTAATCTCTCCCACACTGTCTTCCAGTTTTCCCACCAGTTTTTGTCGAATAGTAGATTTTTCTCCCAAAAGCTGGGGTCTTTAGGTTTGTCATAGACTGTCTTCTGAGGTAACTTACCCCACTTATTCCACTGATTCTGTTTTCTGTCTCTTAGCGAGTACCAAATTGTTTTGATGACCACTGCTTTATAATATAGTTTGAGATCTGGGACTGCAAGGCCACCTTCCTTTATACTTTTTTTTTTCATTATTTCCCTGGATGTCCTTGATCCTTTGTTCTTCCAAATAAACTTTGTTATGGTTTTTTTTTTTTCTAATTCAGTAAAAAAATTTTTTTGGAAATTTAATGGGTATAGCACTAAATAAATAGATAAGTTTGGGTAGGATGGTCATTTTTATTACGTTAGCTCATCCTACCCATGAGTAGTTAATGTTTTTCCAATTGCTCAAGTCTAGTTTTAGTTGTGTGGAGAGTGTTTTGTAGTTGTGTTCATATAGTTCTTGTGTTTCTCTTGGGAGATAGATTCCTAAGTATTTTATTTTGTCTAAGGTGATTTTGAATGGAATTTCTCTTCCTAGTTCTTGAGACAGAGCAGTGTTGGAAATATATGGAAATGCTGATGACTTGTGAGGATTTATTTTGTATCCTGCAACTTTGCTAAAGTTGTTGATTATTTTGATTAGCTTATTGGTTGAATCTCTAGGAATCTTTAAGTAGACCATCATATCATCTGCAAAGAGTGATAACTTGGTCTCCTCATTGCCTATTTTAACGCCTTCAATTTCTTTTTCTTCTCTAATTAGTACTGTTAGTGTTTCTAGTACAATGTTAAATAATAGAGGTGATAATGGGTATCCTTGTTTCACTCCTGATCTTATTGGGAATGCATCTAGTTTATTCCCATTGCAAATGATGTTAGCTGATGGTTTTAGACATACATTGTTCATTATTTTTAGGAAAGACCCTTTTATTTCTATGCTTTCTAGTGTTTTTAATAGGAATGGGTGTTATATTTTATCAAAGATTTTTTCTGCATCTATTGAGATAATCATGCAAATTTTGTTGGTTTACTTGTTGATATGGTCAATTATGTGGATGGTTTCCCTAATGTTGAACCAGCCCTGCATTCCTGGTATAAATCCTACTTGATCATAGTGAATGACCCTCCTGATCACTTGCTGAATTCGTTTTGCTAGTATGCTATTTAAGATTTTTGCATCTATGTTCATTAGGGCGATTGATCTGTAGTTTTCTTTCTCTGTTTTTGGCCTGCCTTGCTTTGGAATCAGTACCATGTTTGTGTCATAAAAGGAATGAAATATTTTGTATAGTATTGGGATTAGCTGTTCTTTGAATGTTTGATAGAATTCACTTGTCAATCCATCAGATCCTGGGGATTTTTTCTTAGGGAGTCCTTTGATGGCCTGTTGGATTTCTTTTTCTATTATGGGATTATTTAAGAATTCTGTTTCTTTTTCTGATAGTCTAGGCAATTTGAATTTTTGTATGTATTCGTCCATATCACCTAGATTGGCATATTTATAGACATAATGGGGCAAAGAAGTTTTTAATGATTGCCTTAATTTCCTATTCATTGGAAGTAAGATACCCCTTTTCATCTATGATACTGTTGATTTGCTTTTCTTCTCTCCTTTTTTAAATTAGATTGACCAGTACTTTGCTATTTTACCAGCAAAGTACTAGCTTCTTGTCTTATTTATTAGTTCAATAGTACTATCACTTTCCATTTCATTAATTTCTCTCTTAATTTTTAGGATCTCTGATTTGGTTTTCTTCTGGGGGTGTTTAAATTTGTTCACTTTCAAGTTTTTTGATTTGAATGTCCAATTCATTGATCTCTGCCCTCCCTAATTTGTTAATATATGCACTCAAGGATATGAATTTTCCTCTGAGTACTGCTTTGGCTGTATCCCATAAAGTTGGAAAGGATGTCTCGCCATTTTCATTTTCTTCAATGAAATTATTAATTGTTTCTATGATTTCTTCTCTAACTAACTGATTTTGGAGCATCATATTTAATTTCCAATTGATTTTTGATTTGGCTCTCCATGTACCCTTACTGATCATTATTTTTATTGCCTTATGATATGAAAAGTTTTCATTGATTGTTTCTGCTTTTCTGCATTTCTATGCCATGTTTCTGTGACCTAGTGTAAGGTCAATCTTTGTGAATGTGCCACGTGCTGCTGAAAAGAAGGTGTGTTCCTTTATGTCCCTATTTATTTTTCTCCATATATGTATTAACTCTATTTTTTTCTAGAATTCCATTCACCTCTTTTACCTCTTTTTTATTTATTTTTTTATTTGATTTGTCTAAATTTGATAGTGGTTTGTTCAGGTCTATCACTAGTATAGTTGTATTATCTATTTCCTCCTTCAATTCTCCTAGTTTCTCCATTAGAAATTTGGGTGCTATACCATTTGGTGCATTCATGGTGATTAGTGATATTTCCTCATTTTCTATGCTCCCTTTTATCAGGATGTATTTACCTTCCCTATCCCTTTTAATTCAGTCTATTTTTGCTTTGGCTTTGTCAGATATCATGATTGCTACTCCTGCCTTCTTCACCTTTGATTCTGACCTTGTTAGTATCTACCCACCTTATGTGTGTTTCTTGAAGACAACATATGGTAGGGTTTTGGCTTCTAATCCACTTTGGAATTCGTCTATGTTTGATGGGTGAGTTCATCCCATTCATGTTCAGTGTTATGATTGTCATTTGTGAATTCCCCAGCATTTTGATATCCTCCCCTAAATCTGACCTTTATTCTTTTGCTATAATCTTTTAAACCAGTGGTTTACTTTAAATCAGTCCCTCTAGTCCCCTCCCTTGTTATGCTTCCCTTTCTGGCCCCTCCCTTTTAGTTCCCTTCCCCTCCCCCTCTCCTTCCCTCCCTTTTTGTACTCCCTCCCCCGACATACCCCCTTAGTTTTCCCTTTTTCCTCAGCTTGTTGGATAAGATAGAATTCACAACCCCAATGGATCTAGATGTTCTTCCCTCTCAGAGTTGATTTCACTGGGAATAAGGTTTCAGTAATAACCATTAACACTCTTTTCCTCTCTTTCTTATAAGAGATTTCTTCCCCTCCCCTTCCCGTGTTTATCTTTGTGTGACAAAGATTATTCTATTAAATTTATTTCTATTTCTTCAAGTATATCTTAGTACCATAATTTATGCCCCTCCCTTTTCCTTTCTTTTTTCCCCTCCAAATCATGTTAATGCCCCGATCTTTCCCTATGAGTCATTCTTCTGATTACTGTATTGATGCATACCATTTTTGAAAGTCACATATAAAATTTCCCCAATATGTTAGTATATATGTTTGATCTAATTGTAGCCCTTATTGAAGAGAGTTTGAATAAAAGGGAAAAAAACACATTTCTCCTTTTCCCTTTCTTTCATATTTACCTTTTCATGTATCCCTTGCTCTTTGTGTTTGGAAGTCAAACTTTCCACTGAGTTTTGGTCTCTTCATACTTGGAAATCTTCTATTTTGTTGAATGCCCATACTTTCCTCTGGAAGTATATAGTCAGTTTTGATGGGTAGTTGATTCTTGGTTGAAGACTCAGTTGTTGTTTTTTTTTTCTTTCTGAATATCATGTTCCAAGCTTTGTGGTCTCTTAGCATGTTTGCTAGTAGGTCATGTGGATCCTTATGGGGGCTCCTCTGTATCAGATGTTTCTCTTCTGAGATTCTTGTAAGATTTTCTCCTTAGTTTGAAAGCTTTTGAATTTGTCAATTACATTCTTGGGCATTGTCTTTTGGGGATTTTTTATAGAGGGTGTTCTATGAACCCTTTCTATTTTTCCCCTTTGCTTGAGAACATCAGGGTGATTTTCTTCAATGATTTCTTGTAGTATGACATCGAGATTTTTGTTTATCTCTGTTTTTTCAGGCAGACCAGTGATTCTCAATTTGTTTCTCCTATCTCAGTTTTCCTGGTCCTTCACCTTGTCAGTGAGATATTTTATGTTTTCTTCTAATTCATTAATTTTTTTTTTACTTTGCTTTATTGATTCTTGCAGATTTGTAATATCATTATCTTTCAGTTGCTAAATTCTGATCTTTAAGGACTGATTTTGCTTTTCATTTTGGTCTGCCCTTCTGTTTGAGGCTTCCAGATCTTTCTCCAATTTTGAGTTTTTGTCTGTCAGGCTGTTGACCTCTTTCTGAATTTTTTCCCATTTTTCTTGCCAAAGGTTTCCATCTTTTGGATAAGCTCAATTTTGAGTTCTTCCAGAGCTTGTGGATAATTTCCATTTTGGGGGGCATGTTTTGATTTTGTTTGAATTTTATTCTCTTTTTCCTCTGTAGCCTGGGTTTTCCCTTCTTAAAAGTTTTCAATAGTCACTTTTTCCCTTTTCTTCTTGGAGGGTTGATTTTGGGCACTATTAGCCATCCCTTTGGTGGTTTTCCCTTTCCTTTTTGGTCAGAGGTCTGAGTGTTATGGGCGGGTTTTCTGTGGATTTAAGTGGTGATGTTTTTGTCTCAGGCTGGTTCTTCCCTGACTCCACAGTTTGGTAGTGCTCCAGCCAGCCCCTTGCTCTGTGGTCTCTTCTCTCCTGTGCACATGAGTGTCCTGTAATACTGCTCTGAGGGGTAGTTCCCTGGTAGCCCCAGGCCATTTCCAAGGACCCTGGAGTGCCCCTCCCCTCACTACAGCGAGGAGTGGAGCTTTGGGCTCTGGCACTTTCTACAGTTTCTAGGGTCTCCACAGTGTTCACAGTTTGCAAGTGCCCCATGGTCTGCGCATTTTCCAGTGTGCAGTGTTCTCCAGTGAAACCACCCTGAGGCGTAGCTCCCTGGAAGTCCTCGTTAGATCCCAAGGACCCTGGTGTGCCCCCCACCCCCAGACAGAGACACTTCTCACTCACTCACTGTCTCTGGAGAGCACACTGGCCCCTACTCTTGTTCTGTGGGGGAAGTGGGGATGGGCAGCTCAGTTCACATTTTTGTGTATACTTTTTCTCCTTCTTATAGTGTGGAAATGTTCAAAACCCATGTACCTTCATTGCTATGGCCTTCTGGAGAGTCCCTCCATTCATCAAAGGATGGTTTTTATGCTCTTTTGAGGTAATCTATTTCGTTTTGTGCCAGGGGAGAGGAAGTTAGTTGCATCTAGATTGTAGCCATGTTTACCCAGAAGTCCCAATTTTATACATTTTGATAAATAATATAAGTACTTTGTTTTAAGACCTTTAAGTTATATTTATTCTATACTTTACCAATTAACTTTCTATCAATCAATAAATAAATGGTGAATTCTTGTATTCACTATAGCAATTATTGAATAGACTTACTGTGATTTACATGTAAAATATGTTTTTTATACTCAGTAATTGAATGTGGTCAGTTCATATTTTAAATGACTTTTAAAAAATAAATTGAGACCTTGAAGGTGCTTCTGTTATTTTTGACTGTGTCATGGCTAATTGAAACTCAGAATATCTTTAGTGAAATCCATGACACCTCACAAGTAGATAACCTTTGGAAATAGAGTTAAGCAAAGTTAACACAAAGAATACTTGTTTGACTATATTATAATCTGCATTTTATATATAGAATATTTAGCAAGAATATCAGCATATCTATCTTGGACAGGCTTTGAAAACTAAGAGAAAGCTGGGAATGAAATTGAATAACAAAAATTAAATAGACTGGATAAATTATTCCAGTGATCTTAAGCTAATATATATCTTATATTATATATATATTAGATATATATATAATATATCTTAAGCTGTGATATAAAACTAATTTTCTTAAGAGCAGTATTCTTATGGAAATGTCACATAGTTGTAAATCATGGAAGATCAAAACCTCTAGACATTTAAAAGTACATATCTATGAATTAGCAATAAAGAGACCTACAATTAGGGAAAGACTTACTTGGAATGAAGCATTACAGCATAACTCGTATTATGTAGTTATGAGCTATCTTGTATACAGAAATTCCCATTGCCATAGTATGGCTTGACTCATAAAATGCAGAAATAAATGATTGCAAGAATAGCACATTGTGTATGGATAAATCAAATAAAAGTAAAATAGAATTTCAGAGCAAAGACTAACTTTTGGAAATAAGTCTAATGGAACTCTGGGGTTATAAAATGAGAAGAAAAGGAATTAAATAACTGAGGTGAGAAAGGAATAGCAAAGAATAACAAATGAATAGTCTGGGCACCTCTTTAGCATCCCTATAATATTAATAGACCTAGAAGAAGACCTCCAAAAGTTGGGAAATTCATTGTAAGTGGTAGGTAAGAGTCCTACAGGATGATTATACATGCTTGGTTTGTAATCTAAACTACTAGAGGGAATGACATAATAGCATATTCTTGAAATTGGGATGAATAGAAGAGGATAATTAGTCCATCCCATACCCCCCAGCCCAAAGTTCTCTCTACATCATACCTCTCATGCAACTTTTTTTGAAGTCTCTAAATGAAGTGCTTCCAAGAAAGACAATTACAATTTTGGACTACAGATGGTTAGATTTTTCTCTTTATGTAAACTCTAAACAGTTTCTCTAATGTTGCATATTGATTTTTTTCTATAATCTAGTACAAAATAAAATAATTTGCATCTCTCTTTTATGAAATAAACCTTCCAAATCAAATCAAATAGAAACAATCATAGAAACCATGTGAAAAAGCACCTTAATTTTAAATGTGAGAAAGCAGAGTTCCAAAAATATCAAAAAAAGTGCTGAAAATCCATAAACTAATTGATGACAGAGCAAAGATGAGAAAAAAAGGCCCATGGAAACATAATTTATTTTAAAACATAAATAATATTACAAACAAATTAGAGAAACATGGGATAGTTTATCTGTCTAATCTATGGATGCAGCAAGGATTTATATCCAAAAAATACATAGAGAACATTGAGAGAAGAAAAACATAACTTTGACTATGCTAAATAAAAAAGATTTTTCACAAACAAAGAAATTCAATGATGATTTGAAGGAAAACTACAAACCAGGGAAAATATATAGTTAAACATCTCTGAGTATTCTCAAATATATAGGCAACTGAGTCAAATTTATAATCATACAAGGCATTTGCCAATTGAAAAATGGTTAAAAATAATAGAAGGTAATTAATTCTTAGATGAAAAAAATTAAAACTATCTTTAGCCATATAAAAATGCTTAGAATTATGAAGGAACCTAAGACAAATTAGAACCACTGAGGAAAATCAGCCATAAAAGACTTGCTTATCAGTTTGCCTGAGATTTCATGGCAAAGCTGGATCTCAATATAGCAGATTTATTGATTATTCTGATGACCAAAGAAGCCTGTGTAATGTCATGATAAATGACCCTGCCACTCTTTCCCCTGTTTCTTGTAAACCAAGTTATTGTCAATTTTCCTCAACTTCTTGTGTTTGTAAAAATGACCTAGAAAGATTTTGTGTAAAGTTGTTTCATAAAAAATATTCTGATAGAAAGCTACACCTGTTAAAGGATGCAATGCTTAATACTTTACATTCTATAAAATAAAACTTTCTCTTTGTCATAATGAATGAAAATCTTGCATCCCCTGTCTTCTGACCCTTGCTTTTTTGTATATCTCTATCTCTCCCTTTCTCCATATACTTTTTATTTCAATGTCACACACACAACAGTTACACAGAATCACTATTAATTAGAAAAAATACAAATTCAAAAACTCTGATGTACCCCCTTTTATCTATCAAACTAATATGAGAAAAGAGGAAACTGATAACAGTTGGAGAGGATGTAGAAATATTGGAACACTAATACACTATTGATGGGACTGTGAACTCATTCAAGCACTCTGGAGAGCAATTTGGAATCGTGCCCAAAGGATGATGAAACTGTGTGTACCCTTTGACCCAGAAATACCACTATTGTCTGTATACCAAAGAGATTAAAGATGGCAAAAGGACTTACTCATACCAAAATATTCATCACAACTCTTTTTGTAGTGGCAAAAACAATGGAAACTGAAGTGGTATCCATAGATTGGGTTGGTGGCAGAACAAGTTGTGTTAAATGATTTTAATGGTGTACTATTGTGCCATAAACAAGGACAAATAAGATGATCACAAACATACTTGGAAAGGCTTATATTAAACAATGCGAAGTGGATTGATTCGAACCAAGAGAACATTGTAAAGTGTAACATCAATGATGTATGAAGACCAATTATGAATGACTTCTCATTAGTAATGCAAAGATCCAGGACAACTCCAACGATTTCATGATGAAAAAGGCTATCCTATGCCAAAGAAGGAACTAATATAGTGTGAATGAAGTTTGAATATACTATTCTTCATGATTTCTTCTCTAGTGTAAGGCAATATGTTTCTTCTTTCACGACATTATGAATATTGAAATATATATTGTATGAAAACACCTATACAACATATATCATATAACCTGTTATCTAGAGGGTGGGAGATGGATTGAAGGGATGGAAAGAACATGGATCAGAAAATGTCAGAAAATGACTATTAAAAATTGTATCACTATGTAAATCTGAAAAAAAATTAAAAGAACCAAGAGTTAAATCATTGTTCTTTTTCTCTCTAAAATGGTTTAATTTAAAAATTTCAATTCATACCCATGAGAAAATATCTGATATTACAAACATTTCTCCCCTTCTTGTGAAACATAAGTTCTGTGAATTACTTTTTTTTGCATTACAATAATTTCTGAAAGTAAATCCTTCTCCTTTCTTTGTAAAAAAGAAAAAAAAATCCGTTTACCAAAATCTCACTGTTTAGTTACCACATACAACAGTGTACCAGTATTTTCCCTAATTACCTGAATCCTTTTTTCTAAAAAGGAGTAAACTATGGCATTATTTTTTAATTGCCTTATTGATTTTTAAAGAATAAATGTCTAACTTCCTTTTAAGTTATCTTTCAATAAAATTATTGAATTAACTCTGTATTTTTCCTGTTCATTTCATTTTTGTGACTCTGTGATCATATTTCTCTGAATTCCCAATCCATTATTTCTTACTGTAAAATAATAATACATTATAGTCATATAGTCAAATATGTTCATTTATATCTGTATTGATGAGCACTGCT
The DNA here is from genome assembly GCF_027887165.1 of Monodelphis domestica. Taxonomy (NCBI): domain Eukaryota; kingdom Metazoa; phylum Chordata; class Mammalia; order Didelphimorphia; family Didelphidae; genus Monodelphis; species Monodelphis domestica. The sequence goes on along the minus strand of NC_077228.1, from coordinate 97,748,745 downwards.
TTGCTTCCAGTTCTTGATAACCACACACATTCATACTTGTACAAATGAACACAGGCAAATGTTTTTATTAGCTTCTTGGTATATAGAATATATTTTCCATTTCTGAAAAAAGGTTATATATTCAAAAGTGGGGTCATGGACTGAAAGGTATTAGCATAAATATTCAGTGAATATTTTGTGTTATTTCTTGAACAAACATAAACTGATGTTCAGAATTATTATAGCATTTCACAACACTTTCAACAGATCAAAAATATTTCAGTGTGATTTTCTTCTCCCATGCCCTCCAGCTTTGATTTCCAAATTTTTGGCATTATTTATCTACTTAAATATCAAATTATGAGAAATAAAAGCAGTGATTGTTAAGAACAGTCAAGTTTTCACCAAAGATATATCAAAGCAGATATATCATATCCTTTGGAAGAATTCTTAGTCTAAAAGATAAAGAAATGCTGTAGAAACTGTAGGGTTTTAGTTCAGGAGGAGTCAGAGTGTATCAAGAGTGGATTGTTATCCCCAGGGCCAAATGGATCCAAAAGTGAATTTTATCACTCATTTAAAGAACAACTAATCCAATCACTATAGAAATTATTTGACAAAATAAGTAAAGAAGGAGTCTTACCAAATTGTTTTTCTGACACAAATATGCTACTGATTCCAAAGCCAGGCAGACCAAAAACAGAAAGAAAGCTACAGACCAATCTCCTTAATGAACATAGATGTAAAAATCTTAAATAAAATACTAGCAAAAAGAATACAGCAATATATTGCAAGAATTATTTACTATGACCTTGTGGGATTTATACCATTACTGCAAGACTTGTATAACTTTAGGAAAACCATTCACATAATTGACCATAACAATAATCAGACCAATGGAAATCACATGATTATCTTAATAGATGCAGAAAAAACCTTTGACAAAATACAACACCTATTCCTATTGAAAACATTAGAAAGTATAGGAATATAAGGGCCCTTCCTCAAAATAATAAATAGTATATATTTAAAACCATCAGAAAATATCATCTGCAATGGGGATAAGTTATAAGCCTCCCCAATAAGATCATGAGTGAAGCAAGGATGCCCATTATTAACTCTATTATTTAACATTGTACTAGAAACACTCCCAATGAAAAAGCAATTCAAGGGATTAAAGTAAACAATGAAGAGACTAAACTATCACTCTTTACAGATGATATAATGATATATTTAAAGAATCCTAGGAAATTAACTAAAAGGCTAGTAGAAATAATTAACAACTTTAGTAAAGTTGCAGGGTACAAAATAAACACACATAAATCATCAGCATTTCTATATATTTCAATGCAACTCAGCAGCAAGAGTTATAAGGAGAAACTCCATTTAAAATCATTCTAGACAATACAAAATATTTAGAAATCTATTTGCCAAGACAAAAACCAGGAATTATATGGACACAACTACATTTCATATAAGTAAAACTTGATCTAAATAACTGAAAAAAATTAATTGCTCATGGCTAAGATGAGCTAATATAATAAAAATCACAATTCTATCCAAATCAGTTTACTTATTCAGTACCATACCTATCAAACTACCAAGAACATTTTTTATAGAATTAGAAAATATATATCAAAGTTCATCTGGAAGAACAAAAGACCAAAAATATCAAGGAAATAATGAGAAAAAATATAAAGGATGGAAACCAAGCAGTACCAGATCTTATACTGTACCATAAAGTGGTGGTCATGAAAACAATATGATACTTGCTAAGAGATAAAAATGTGGATCAATGGAATAGACTTGGGATAAATGACATTAGTAAGCTAGTGTTTGATAAGTCCAAAGATCCCAGCTTTGGGGACAAGAATTCACTCTTTTACAAAAACTGCTGGGAAAATTGAAAAACGGTATGGGCAAAATCAGATTTAGATCAACAACTCACACCTTATAACAAGATAAATACAAAATGGGTAAATTACTTAAATATAAAAAGTGAAATCATAAATAAATTAGGTGAACATAGAATAGTATACCGGTCAGATCTGGGGGAAAGAAAGGAATTTAAGACCAAGCAAGAGATAGAGAACTTTACAAAATTAAAATGAATACATTTGATTACATCAAATTAAAAAGGTTTTGAACTAACAAAACCAATCCAACCAAAAATAGAAGTAAAGGAAGAAATTGGGAAAATATTTTTTCTAACAAAAACTCTCTGACAATTGTTTAATTTCCCAAATATATAAAGAATCAAGTACAATTATAAAAAAAAATCAATGCATTCCCTAATGGACAAATGGTTGAGATATGAAGAGGCATTTTTAAGATAGAGAAAACAAAACTATTAATAATCACATTGTTCTAAATTCCTCTTGTTCAGACAGCTACAAATAAAAACCACTCTTAGGTACCATCTCATACTTAGCATATTGGCCAATATGGCAGCAAAGGAAAATAATAGATGTTGGAGGGGATGTGGCAAAATTGGGACATTAAAGCATTTCTGGTGGAGTTGTGGACTTATTTCACAATTCTGGAAGGCAATTTGGAATTATGCCCAAAGGGGTTTAAAAGAATTCCTGTCTTTTGATGCAGCTTTACCACTGCTGGGTTTTTACCCCCAAGAGACAATAAGAAAAAAAATACTTATATAAAAATATGTATAGCCATGCTCTTTGTGGTAGCAAAAAATTGGAAAATGAGGGGATGTCCATCGATTGGGGAATGGCTGAACACATTGTGGTATCTGATGGTTAGAGAATATGATTGTGCTGAAAGGAATGATGTACTGGAGGATTTCTACGTGAACTGGAAAGACCTCCAGGAATTGATGCAGAACAAAATGAACTGAACCAGGAGAACATTATACATTGTGGCACAATAAATGTAACAGACTTTTCTATTAGTACCAATGCAATAGTTCAGGACAATACAGAGGACCTTATGAGAAAGAATGCTATTCACATCTGAAGAAATAACTGTGAGAATAGTGTAAATTTTAAATTTAATTGTTGGATAATGATTATATGAAGTTATGTGGTTACCAATATTTATTATATCTCTAGTGAGAAACTTATTTGCAAATATTTACAAAATGGAGAGGAAACAATAAAGAAGAGAAATGTAAAGAGGTTAGAGAGTTTGTCTACTCTATCAATTTAAATGTTTGCTCTGGGTCTGCTTAATCCAGGCAGAGATTAATTAGCTCTCAACCAGGAAGTCTAGTAGTGAGTAACCACTTGGCAGCCTCCAAGATGGAAGCTCATCTCTTAGGAAACTAGGAAAGGAGTCAGTCTTTCACTCACTCAACAAAGTAGTCCAGGATTCAGAGTCTAAGTTGAAGCCGAGCTTCAAGTCCACAATGCAAGATGCAATATCCAGCAAAGCTCCCTTGAAGACACTTCCAGTTAGAACACTATTTCTAGGAGACAATCTCTTCAGACTATCTTCTCAAAGACAATCTGATCTAACAGAGTTTGGGGTTTGCTTTTAAGGTGACTTGTCCCTGCCCCTCTTCACATGGACCAATCACAGATTCCAAATTGTCTAGAACTGCCCAGGGGTCAGTGTCTATGGGATCCATACCTCTCATCCTCTGAATCGTAACCTCCTATCAAAGGATTCACAAGTTTCTGATTGAGTTAAAAGGGTGAAGCTCTCCAAGTAAGTGACTGTTAACTCCCTTACATAGTGTTAACTAGGGGTGTTTTAAAGGTTTTTGGTTCATTAACTCAACATAGACAAAGAGAATAAAAATTCCCTTTCTGTAGAAACAGAAGAAAAACATATGATCGATCACATGGTTTGATGGGGATATGATTGGGGTTTCTATATTAAAAGATCACTTTACTGCAAATATGAATAACATGGAAATAGGTTTTGAACAATGATATATGTAAAATCCAATGGAATTTCTTATCAGCTCTGGGAGGGAGGATGGAAGAGGGTTGGGGAAATTCATGAATCACGTAACCATGAAAAACTATTCTAAATAAATAAACATTTTTTTAAAAGAGCAGATTGTTAAATTTTCAATGATGTCTAGTTAATTTGGAAATGTTTGTTCTTTCTTCACTACTATTTGGAATTCCTAGATGGCAAAAATGCTACCTACCACAAAAATCATTTCAGGATTATCCCAGGTGTTGATGAGTTTCCCCATCATGAAATCACTTTTTTTCAGAGACAGAGACAGAGAAAGAGACAGAGAGGGAAAGAGAAAGGCAGAAAAAATATTTACTTAACAACACACATAATGTTTTCCCCTTTTTACAAGAATAAATTAATGTATGTATTGAAGTATTGACTTAAACTGTTTTGCCTCTGAGATCTCAATGAATGATGAAATTCTGTAATCCTCAATTTAGAAATAATCAGATTTTACTCAGATATAATTCTGGATAGCATCTGTTGGAGAACAAAAAATTTGGGATATATGCTAGAAGGCAGCTATTAGTAACCATGGAATGTAAATCTTGAGTAGGCATATTTAAGTTAATAGAAAAACTTTTGGAATTCTTTCACTCAAGTTTTTAAATAAGAATTTGGTACATGATCATTTATTCATGTTCTTAGGTTGTGTATGACATGACTTCTAACTATAAGTAACTCACTAGACACTGCTCAGCCCAGATTTCAGGACACAGGTTAAAGCTTTTTCTGGAGGTTTGTCACAAGCTGGGTCCAGCACCAATCATGTCTACAGAGGTTCATGGAAGGTGGCAAATGGCAGGATAAAAAAAATTTAAAAAGGAAGATAGCTATGAATCTGTTTCAGTCAGGGACAGGCTTGCATCTAATGGCTGCTCCACCATGCGCAGGGTTGGTCTTTATTTTAGACCCATTCTCTTGGCACACAGATACATTACTCAACACACATGTGCAAATAAAGATAATTGGGAAAGTAATACATTAACTTTTTAAAATAACTTGATTAACATTCTGAGATCATACTCTATTTTTGTATTGTGATTACAGAATTTGACAGAATAAAGGTTCCACTCAAGAAAAATTATTTCGTCACAGGTGGCTTAATTTTCTTATTAACCTGTGAGGAGTCTAAGCTTACAAACAATCAAGGAAATTTACTTATTACTTTTAATAAAAAGAAATAATCAATCAGAAATTCTTAAAGACAATTCAACAATCATGACATTGGGGTTTAAAGATTAGAGGGGTATTGAGAACACAACTAAGATTAATTATTAGGCTGATCATTTCTCAGGGTTAGCAAGGAGTTTTTTTGAAAGGGAGTTTCTGGTTAGTGAATTTGAGTCACTGAGGCATGTTGAAGCTTGATGTACCTGCACATTTTGTATGGGCCTTTATGATTGATTTGTATGCTGGCTTCAGGAGAATAAGTTTCTGTGAGTGGGAATATGCTGGGCTCAGCTTGTGGTTATGGCTTTGCTGAGAATTATGTACCTAAGTAAAAGTTAACCCATGGTAGTCTTTGGGTTTGGATCTGAGAGTCTGATTTTTTAGTGTTGTTTTCTGAAACTAGAGTGCAAAATAGAGTGCTCATATATTATTCCTTCTAAGGCTAGGAATGGAATAACAATCATGTCAATTCCATTAGTAAGGGATGTTAATGAGAGAAGTCATGCAGAGGGGGCTGAGAGAACAAGTCCTTCCTGCCAAAGAGCCACTTTGTGTCCTCTTGGTTACCATGAGTGACCTTGTCAAGACATTGTGGCCTGATGGCTCCCAACAGAGGTTTTTAATGTATCTAGATATTTTAAGCTAAAAAGAAAAAAAAATCAGAAGGGAGATGAGGGTTAAACTATTGGACTAACTTCCTTTTTTGTTTAAGGTTTTCTTCTCTTGGTCCTAAAAATCTCTCTTCTTAATGAGCTTTCTTAGCACAGTATAATACCTTCTTTTCCAAGATGATCAAACAAATCAAAATATATGTCATGTTTACTTCCTAAGAACAATTCCCATGATTGTTATTGGAAGTGGTTACTTGACTTATTCCATAAACTATCAGTATTACATAATTTTCAAAATTAGAGTAAAATATTTCATATTTTCATGTTTTTATTCCTCTAAAAGTTAATAGCAAAACTGAATAATATGCTAATATATCATCTAAACAATAAGATGATGTATTTTATATGGATGTAATGCTAATACTAGCCTACTATATCCCTATACATATATTATATGTGCATATAACCATATGTTATATCATTTTATTAATTATAAACATTTTGCTATTGATCTCCTTTGTCTTTAGAGATGATGAAAATGATATTATGAGGCCAGGGTCAAAGTATAGTGTGTCCAACTGTGGTTGATCAGACCAATAAATGCTTGGCAGACTCTACCACAGGTCAAGAAAAAATATTCCATATAAGCATTTGAGGTGGAGATGTCTAAAATTGGCTATATAGCAATTATTTTGAGGTACTGCAATTCAGTTTTTCTTATACAACACTGAGAATTCTTTGGTGTGGGCACCCCATATGTCAGTCCTATGTTGCTATCTCCCATGTTCATAATCAATACCAAAATTCCTCAGAAAGATATTCAGTTTGTTTTTTGTTGATTCTTATTAATTCCATGTGAGTGTTTGCCTTATAAGACTATTTTGAGAAAAATGGTCTACAAAAATATGCACATAGCATTCTAACAATGTGATTAAGCTATGCAAGTTGTGCTCTCTGTAAATGTTTGGCAATTCAACTCAAGAAAGAACCCCAGTGTCCAGTACCTCATCTTCCCAGGTTATCTTCAGAATTTTCCTAAGACACTTCAAAAGAAAGCAGTTCAATTTTTTGGTATGACACATACAGTCTAGGTATGATGAGGTCATGAAAATAGCACAGTATATTAGGCAAACTACTTTCCCAAACTTTCTTTTAGAGCCTTACAAACACTAAGTAAGCCCTGGCAATGTGAGCATAAACCTTATCTGTCACATGTATATCCTTGCAGTGTATAATGCTAATATAAATGAACATATCTACCTCATTGAGATTTTTCTCCACTTAATGTAACCTATGGATGGTTCAGGTCTGGTGAATGGAGAACCTCTGTTTTTTGTTATTTGTCAAACCAAATTGAAAATGTATATTATGAATAATACAGTGAAGTATATAGAATAACATAAATATAAGCGATATATTAGTATAATGTATATGTGTAGATATATAACCTTAAAATACATAAATATTTTTCTTTAAAGTATTCAAATCATAGGTTCTATATCATTTATATCATCTATATCATTCCAACAATGTCCCTGTGATGTCAGTGTTATCATTATCCTAGTTTGATAGATTAAGAAACTGAGACTTTGAGTAGCCAAGTGACTTTTACAAGGTCACATAACTCTTAAGTATGAAGTATCATTTTATCACTAAATTTCCCAAATCTATGTGCAAGAGTCCAAACTATTTTGTAGCTGCTGCTGTAATATCTTACCACTGAATGCTAATCCATTGTGATCTCTTTTTAATTATTTAATATTTTATTTTCCCAATAACATTCAATAAAAATTTAGCATATATTTACCAAATGTATAAGATCCCAATCATCTCTGTATTTCTCTCTTTTATCTCCTCTTGCCCTGAGATAAGCAGTTTTATCCAGGTTGTATATCCAAGATCATCCAAAACATATTTGTACACTTGTCATGTTTTGAGATAATACATATATAAAACAAAAACACCAAAAGAAATACACACATGAATAAAGGGAAAATAGTAGTGGATAAAATCTCTAGTCATAACTTCTTAAGAATTATAGCATTATATTGCTGAGAAAGGCTTAGGCCTTTCACAATTAACATTCATACAATAGAGTTTTACAGTATACAATGCTCTCCTGGTTACTTTACCCCAAAACATTTCATGTGGGTTTTTGACATTTTTATTTTTCAGAAATTATTCCACTCACTATGTTTTATACTGCAATTTTATTCTGTCTCCATCATATACCATAATTTGTTCAGTCATTCCCCAATTGATGGACATCTCCCCAATTTCCAATTCTTTGCAACCATAAGAATAACTGTTATGATTTTATTTTTTTTTACAAAAAGTTCATTTTCCCTTTTTTAACTCTTTTGGATATAAACTTAATTCTGGTGTTACTGCATCAAAAGGTTTTAACTATATTATAGCTGCTTTGGCATATATCCGAATTGTGTTCCAGAGTGTTTAGATCAGTTCATGACTCCACCACTAATATATTATTGTTCCAATTTTTTTATATCATCTCAAACATTTATCACTCTCATTTACATTAGTTATTCTGACAGCTGCATGTGTTATTGAAAATTGTTTTTAATTTGTATTCATTTAATCAATAGTGATTTAGAACATGATAATAGATAGCTAAGATTTCTTCATTTGAAAACTTCCTTTTCATATACTTTAACCATTTGTCATTTGGGAAATAGCACATTCTTCTGATTTGTCTCAGTTGCCTATGTATTTGAGAAATGAGACTTTCATCAGATTGATCTGCTATTAGTTTATTTCCTTCTAATCTCATTTGCATTGATTGTATTTTATGCAACTTTTCAACTTAATATAATCAAAATTATATCAACTTTACATTTCCTAATGTTTTCCATCTTTTGTTTCTTCATAAATTCTTCCTTTATCCATTGATCTTACATGTAATCTATTCATTATTTCCCTAATTTCCTTATGGTATTATTTTTCATGTACCATATACTTACCCTGGTGTGGAGTGTAAGATATTGGTCTATTCTTATGATTTGCCAAATTGTCTTCCAGTTGTCCAAATAGTTATATATATATATATATATATATATATATATATATATATATATAATTTAGAATATTTTTCCATGGATGCATGATTTGTATTCTTTCCCTCCTTTCCTCCCTCCCCTCTTCTGAGTTATCGAGCAAATCCACTGTGTTTCACATGTATTATTGATCAAGAACTATTTCTGTATTATTGTCTGCAACAGGTATCATTTAGAGTCTACATCTCCAATTATATCCCCATCAAACCATGTGATCAAGCAAATATTTTTCTTCTGTGTTTCTGCTCCCACAGTTATTTCTCTGGATGTGAATACTTTCTTTCTCAAAAGTCCCTCAGGATTGTCCTAGATCATTGCATGGCTGCTAGTAGAGAAGACCATCATGTTCAATTGTGCCACAGTGTGCCAGTCTCTATGTACAATGTTCTCCAGGTTCTGCTCTTTTCACTCTACATCAATTCCTGGAGGTCTTTCCAGTTCACATGTAATTCCTCCAGTTCATTATACCTTTTAGCACAATAGTATTCCATCACAAACAGAAACCACAATTTGTTCAGCCATTCCCCAATCAATGAACACCCCATCATCTTTCAATTTTTTGCCACTACAAAGAGCACAGCTATGAATATTTTTGTACAAGGCTTTTTCCTTATGATCTCTTCGGGGTACAAACTCAGCAGTGGCATGGCTGGATCAAAGGGCAAGCATTTTTTTAAAGCCCTTTGTGAATAATTCCAAATTGCACTCCAGAATGGTTGGACTAATTCATCACTCCACTAGCAGTGTATTAGTGTCCCAATTTTGCCTCATACCCTCCAACATTTATTACTTTACTTTGCTGTAATATTAGCCAACCTGAGAGGTATAAGGTGGTACCTTAGAGTTCTTTTTCTTTTCTTTTCTCTATGAGATATTTGGAACATTTTTTCATGTGCTTATTGATAGTTTTGGTTTCTTTATCTGAACCTGCTGTTAGGATAGGAATTTATTTAAATGGTTGTCAATTGAGGATTAAATATAGGAGGTGATCTATGGATTCTTTCAATCTCTACTTTTCCCTCTTTTTTAAGAATGTTGGGATTAGCTTTCTTGGATAATTTTTTTGTAGAATGATGTCCAGGCTTTTTACTTTTGTCATGATTTTCATATAATCCATTTAAGGGTGGAGAAAAGTGACTGGTTTATAAAAAAGGTTGAACTGGATTATTAAAGAATAGGGTCTCCAGGAATTTAATTATTTCCAAAGAAATTTATTTAACAATTTATTTATAAAATGTAAAAATAGTGAAAGTAAGAAAATCAGAGAGAGGATTGGGCAAGATATATAGCCTAACCACTAAGTATTTTGCCCTGGCCCCTGGCTCCACCCAGGCAGGGCTATTTAGTCCTTATGTGGAGAGGCTTCAGCCTTGAGCCAAGGACCTGGGGATGCAGGGAACATCTCTCAAGAAGGTCTCTTCTGAGGTTAGTCCCTTGAGAAAATCCAGGAAAGGAGTCAGTTCTTTTTACTCACCACATGTTAGCCCAATGAAGAGATTTAAGTACAGTTTCACCAAGTACAAGGTTTCAAGAGCAGTAATCATATTCTTCATTAGCCTCCAACTAAAACTCAGAACTCCAGAACAAGAGAACTCTCTTTACAGGAAGTGGTAAGTCCTTTTTAAATACACTCTTTTGTGTCACTTTCTGTCTTCCTCTACTTTTTACATGGACAAATTATAGTCTATAATTTTTCTTAGGACTATGCACGGGTCTGCCAGTTGATTCTCATTCATCACCCACTATCACACATGTGGATCACAGACCTCCTCCACTTAAATATTAAGTGGGATGTGTACACTTTGTTGATTAAATAAAAAAATCGACAGGAGAGTTAATTTCATTTTCACAATCAGGGAAGAGTCAATTTCATTTTCACAATCAAGACAGTTAATTTTAATCTTCACAATCAGGGGAGAGTTAATTTCATCTTCACATTCAATAATTCTTAAGTTGTCTCTCCTGTTTTCTCTTTTCCATGTCTGTTGTTTTATCAATGAAGTGTTTCATATTTTCCTCAATTTTTTCATTCTTTTGATTTTGTTTTATAGACTCTTGCTGCCTTGTGAAGTCATTTTCTAGTAGTTGTTTGATTCTATTTTTATTAGGCTGAATTTCATCCTTGGCAATTTGTTCATACTTCTCCTTCTGGTCTGATTTTCTTTGTAGGCCATCTTTCACTTTCTTTGCCTCATTCTCAAGCTGGTCAATTCAGGCTTTCACGACACCATTTTCTTGTTTTAGCTCACGTGCTTCTGTTTTCAGATGACTTATTTTGCTTAAGTTCTTTTTTCCCAATTGTCTTCAGGCTCTCTTAATTGTTTTTTGAATTATGTCTTCAGTTCTTGCAAAGCCTGTGTCCAATTTCCTTGAGTTTCTGCATTTTTGCTTGGTGTTCCATGGTCTTCCTCATTCAATTTGTTCTCCATTCATTATTTAGATAGAAGCTTTCAATTGTAATTTATTTTTTTCTTTATTTTGTTTGCTCATATTTTTTTCCTTCATTCCCCCCCCCCCCCGTCATTGGCTATAATCTTTCTCCTCTGTTTATTTGGGCTATACTCTCCTATAGGGGATTCTTCTCTATTCTGCTAACTAACTAGATTAGGCTGATGAAGTATTAATGAGCCCTCAAGTCAAATCTTCCCCAGTTGGCAGAAAAGCTGAAAGTGTAGGTAGAAGTATGGAAGCTGAAGGGAGCTTGACTTCCTGCCCTGTTAGCAAGGTATTCTGTCAGCCTTTGCCCTGGGATCTCAGTTAGGTGGATACTTACTGCTACTCTCAGTGCAGTCTATGGGTGAGGCATGTTGGAGATTGAGATTCCCAGGCTTCTGAAGGCTTCTTATCTGCCTTATTGATATACTAGATAAGCAGGGGTAGAACTTATGTGTAGAGCTAGATGTGTCCTGAGGCCAAAACCAAGATGGAGAGTGGTGGCTAGGACCATGCTGTCCTCTAGACACATCTCTCCTCCAGGTGCCTCCCTGCTGGCTGTGTTCAGCACCCTGAGTCTGGTAAAGCTGTGGCAGTAAGGTCCTCCCTACCTGCTAGAGTCCTCTGCCCAAAATCCCAGTGACCACAATTCCAGTGAACTCCAGATACTCAGCACAGTAGGTTGGGGAGGACTCCTGGAACCTTCCTTCTTCCTTTTCCTTAAACCGGTGTACCTTTTAAGTTGAATCAAGCAGGAGGATCCCCAGATTCTGTCCTGTTGTTAGATTTGGTTTTCAGTCCCCTCAAAAGAACTTTATTTTTGACTGGTGTGTAAAGGTTTTCACAGAGGACTCAGCTTTTGCTGCTTCTAAATGTCCATCTTGACTCCACCCCTGTCCCAACAGTTTTTATCAAGTAGTGATTTCTTGTTTCAAAAGGTGGGATCTTTAGGTTTATCAAACACTAGATTCTGTGGTCATTTACAATAAAATATAATATGCCTCATCTATTCAATTGATCTACCATTGTATTTATTAGCTAGGTCCAGATTGTTTTGATGACTATTATTTCATACTATACTCTGAGATCTGGTATAGTTAGGCCACTTTTTAAAACATTTTTCATTAATTCCCTTGAAATGTCACTGATTTGATTTAGGTAGAATTATCATTTTAAAATTATATTAGCTTGGCCTAACCATAAGCAAAATGAACAATTATCTAGTTCTTCAGATGCTACTTTATTACTGTGAAAAATGTTTTATAATTGTGTTCATATATTATCTGTGATTATCTTGGAAAATATATTCTCAAGTTTTTTTATATTGTCAACAGTTATTTTAAATGGAATTTCTCTTCATATGTTGCTGGACTTTTGGGGTGACATACAATTTCAGTTGATTTATGTGGGTTTATTATGTATTCTAAAACTTTGCTAAAATTATAAATTATTCCAAAATATTTTTCAGTTTGTTCTCTAGATTTCTCTAAATATATTATCATATCATGCGCAAAGAGAGATAGCTTAATTTCCTCTTTTACTACTTTAATTTCTTCTTTCTTTTTCTCTTCTTATTGCCATAGCTATCATTTCTAGTACAATATTGAAAAATAGTGGTGATAATGGACATTCTTGCTTTACCCCTGATCTTATTGGGAAAGCTTTTAGTTTTCCTCTGTTATATATAATACATGCTGATGGTTTTAGATAAGTACTACTCATAATTTTGGGTTGTATGGAGTGCTCAGGGAGGAGTAACATCTTGGGTATGGAAGGCTTGTCATGCCCTCCTAGGGCAGCTCTCCAGCCTCTGACCCTCACCTGATACCCAGCTCTCACTTGTGGCTCCTGGTAGCTGCTAAAATGCAGCAGCAGCCACACCCCGGGCAACGGCTTCGACAGGCCAGCTAAACCTTGTGAGGGTAGCCATTGGGTCATCGTCGACCCCTGGTGAACTAGGGCTTTGCTCACCCAGCATAAAATCTGCACAAAAATGCACAAAGACAATCGTCATCCTCGGTTACCAAGAGACTGCTACTACTCATAATTTTAAGGAAAGATTCATCTATTCCTATGACCTCTCGTGTTTTTTTATAAAATTGGGTGTAGTATCTTGTCAAATGCTTTTTCTGTATCTATTGAGATAATCATGTAATTTCTGTTGATTTTATTTAATATAAAATCAATTGTACTGATAATTTTCCCAACATTGAATAAGTCCTTCCTTCCTATAATGAATGTTCTTTTAAATATATTGCTATAGTCTCATTGCTAGTATTTTATTCAAAATTTATATCTATATCTATTATATCTATATTCATTAAGGAATTTAATTTTTGTCTTTTTTCTATTTTCTTAATCAGTTTTTATTTTTCCTGGCTTAGATATCAATACCATATTTGTGTAATGAATGTATTTTTAGGACTATTTCTTTGCCCATTTTTTCAAATTTTTAATTAATATTGGTATTAATTTTTATTTAAAGGTTTGATGTAATTCACTTGAAACCAATGTGATCCAAGGAATTAATTCTTTTGGAGCTCATTTAGTATTTGTTTGAATTCTTTTATAAAGTATGGTTATTAAAACATCATATTTCTTCTTTTGTTAATCTGGTCATTTTATATTTTTGTAAATTATCATCCATTTCACTTCTATTTTCAGGTTTATTGGTAGATGATTGGGTAAATTAGCTCCTAATGATTACCTTAACTTCCTCTATGTTGGTTAATTCAAATTTTTCATTTCTGAAACTGATAGATTGATTTTCTTCTTTCTTTTCTAAAATCAAATTAACCAATATTCTACTATTTAAATTTGCTAAATACAATTCGTAGTATTGGTTAAAAGGGTTTTTAACCACAATTTTATTAATTTCTCTGTTGACTTTCAGGTTTTCCAATTCATTTTTAATTTGGAGTTTTTAATTTGTTCTTATTCATTTTTTTAGTTATGTCCTCAGTTCACTTATTGACTTTTTCTCTATTTTGTTACTGTAACCAAGTATTTTGCTTCTAACCACCACCTCTTCCAAATTGTCTTTTACTCCTTTTCCTCATTTTTCCTCTGATTCTCATTTGATTTTGATATCTTTCTTGACTTATTCTAGAGCCTAAGATCAGTTCCCATTTTTCTTTGAAGTTTTGCATGTAGCTGCATTAAACTCATTATCCCTTTCTGAGTTGTGCTTTGTTCTTGCTTGTCTCCATAATGATTTAATTGTTTTTTTTTTACTTCTTTTTGATGTTTGCTCATTTTCCCAGCATTTTTCTCAACATTATTTTTAAATTAAAGGTAGATTCTCTTCTCCTGGTAAAGGGGGCACTCTCTTAAACTTCAGTTCTGCTAACCTAACATCTAGTTCTGGTTGTCTTCCAAGGTGTTGTGATGTTCTGTTAGTCACCTGGAGTTACCTTTCACTGGTTATTTGGTTTCCTCAGAATCTGCATCTGGCTTGCATGGTCAGGTATACTGCCAGAATTCTGAAGGCTCAAAGTCTCATAATTAGCTTGCACCAGCCAAGTGCATTGTGGGCAGCCTTGTGTTGACACTCAGGACCTCACTGAGGGTTTGAAATGTGACTTGGGTCATATTGGGGTGGGCATGGGATACTCTGCTTTGGTATTAAAAAGGGACTAAGGGTCTCTTTAATGGTTAGGCTGGGTTCAGATCCTAGAGCAATCAGAGAGAGAGGATACTTCTTTGCCAGTGCTGGCCTCATTGGTGGGGACTTGTTAGGGACTAAGCTTCCCTCTCACTTTAGTAAAAAAGACTTCACTCTAAATTCCAAATGGTCTCCTGTAGGAAAATTACTTCACTTAATCTCTTTATTGGTTTAACCACTCTAATATATACTTTGGATATTTATTTTAAGACTGATTGGAAAGGATTTTCAGAGATATTTGGGCTTGCTTTTCTACTCCATCTTGGCTCTGCTTCTCACTACTATCTCTTTATCAACTTTTCCATGTATTAGATAACAAATTAAAAAAAAATTAAGAGCCAGTCTGAAGACATTTTTCTTAATTGACAGTACAATATGTGACAGGTATACCCCAGGTTCTGATCATCAATGTACTCCTTCATAACTTCTGGCTTTTACCTGTAAACCTACCTTTAAGAGGTCTGTTGTAACCAAATTGAAGGATCAAGTTCTTTTGTGGGAAGGTTATTTTGTGGGAAAATGATCATTTAATTTTAGAAAATAAGTGAGAAGGAAAATAAACTGTTGTGTTCCCAAATTTTAAGAGAGTTTCTCAGAAAGAATTTGGAAATATCATGACCTAAAATTGTACTAAAGGAATTAAAGTCAGAAGCAATGAGAAGTTATCAGAAATATAATTTTGAAGACATAAATTAACACAAGTTAGAGAAAACAGATGGCCTATCATGAATGGAATATTCATACACATGAGATATTTAAACAATTAGAAGAAGCCCTCCAGCATTATGAAATCATTTATCCATCAAACAATTAAAGTGATTAAATGCACAATTATAATATTTTATAGGTCTGTGCCTTAATCATAAGCTTTTAAATTAATATAAAACATACTGTTTGGGGAACTTTTTTAATGTATATTTTCCCTACTGACCATATTATTCCATCTGTTTCCATTTTATAATTTATCATATAAGTAGACATCTGTATTTGGAGGTTCTAGAGAAAATGCCATTTTGTTTCACTGACTACAGGGAGGAGTATGTGGGGATTCCCTGGTAAATTGCATATTAATAAGTTAACTGACCATAATGGATCTACTAATGTTCTTTTATCTTCAGTATGAATTTTTAATTTTTTAAAAATATCAGTCCATTTATGCTTATCTAGGTTGCTGAATTTGTCTTTTTTAATTATAAAAATATATATATTCCTATGCCTATCTACATTAAATTGCTACAGTTTTTATGCACATTGTTTAGGTGGTCTTTTAGATATCTTAAAATGCATGTAAAATAATAAAAGCCTTTGTGTTAATCAAGAAAAAAATGATTTATAAACTAATTTAAATAAAAAATTCTGAGTACTGAATGTAAAATATTATATCAGAAAAGTGGGGCAGATATACATTTAGATATCAGAGGGTAATGAAAATACTAGGAAAAGGAATATGGTTTCATAATGAAGGTACTTGGATCCTAGACAGATGGAGTTTTAATTTTTGGAATATATTATTTTTTCTATTGCATATTAAAGTAAACTTAACATTCCTTTTTTCATGTTCAGTTCCAAGTTCCCTCCTTTTCATCCTTCTTCTCTCACTGTCTCTATGAGACAATAATTAATATGACATAGATTTTACATGTGCAATGATGAAAAATACTTTTCCATATTAGTCATTTTTTGGAATAGTTAAAATGAAATTTAGAATTTTTCATTCTGTATTCATATCCTATCAGTTTGTTCAAGAAGGCCTATGTCATTTTTCATCATGAGTCTCTGGAATTTTCTTGGATCACTGTATTGATGAGAATAACTAGGTTATTAACAGTTACTTATTAAAATATTGCTATTATGGTGTATAATGTTCTTCTGGTTCTACTCCCTTTACTTTGCATTAGTTTATATATGTCTCTGAGATTTTTCTAAAATCATTCTGCTTATTATTTTTATAGTATATTATTCTACCACAATTATATACCAAGTCTTGTTCAGGCATTCCCCAATTAATGAACAACACTGCCATTTCTAATTCTTTGCTTCCACAAAAAGAACCACAATAAATATTTTTTTTTACAAATGAACCCTTTACTCATTATTTTTTATCTCTATGATACAGGCACAGTAAGATTATTGCTTTTTAAAGATTTACACACATTTAGAGTTCATTGAGAATAATTTCAAATTGATCCCTAGAATAGTTGGATCAGATTGCAACTCCACCAACATTGTATTAGTGTCCCAATTTTAACACATCCATTTCAACATTTGCCATTTTCCTTTGCTGTCATATTGATCAATCCAGTAGTGAAGAGATAGTACCTAAAATTGGTTTTTATTTGTATTTCTCTAATCAAGTATGATTTAGAATATTTTTCTCATAATTATGAATAGTTTTGATTTCTTCATCTAAAAACTATCTGTAGTGAGGCAGAGTCAAGATGGCAGCTTAGAAACAGCAAAAATGAGTCCTCTATGTAAACTCTTCTACACCAATCAAAAACAAAGTACTTCTGGAGGGACAGAAAACCAAATACAACAACAGGGCAGAATTAGGGGACATTCCTGCTCTGTTCAAATTAATAGGTACACGCAGAAGGTTGAATTCTGAGGCTTCAGGAAAAGAAAGGAGTAAGGTCCCAGGATCTTTCCCCCATGTACTGTGCTGAGACTCCAGGGGTTTCTGGAATATCAAGGTGAGGGCTCCAGCCTGGAGGGAGTGCCTTGCTACTGCAGCTACAGGAGGCTCAGGGCTCTGAACACAGTTGGTAGAGAGGCAGCTGGAGGAGAGGGGCAGAGGAGGGCAGACTGTTCATAGTCTTCAGCCACTACTCCTCCATTTTGGGCCTCTGTTTCTGAAAGTTTTGGCGAGGTCAGCTCCAACAGTCTAATATAGTTAATCCGCAGAACCGAGAAGAAGCTTCGTTAGGGTAGAAAAGCCCAAATTCAGAGTTCCAGAAAATGGGAACATGAGAAAGAATACAGCCAATAAGGAAAGAGAAAGAAGAAAAAATATGAGTGAAGATCAGAACAAGAAAAAAGAAATTACAATTGATACCTTCTATCTAGGTAATGAACAAAGAACAAATAGAACTGAGGAGGACCAAGGAACAATAAGCAAGAACTCAGGAAATACAGCAAATTGGACTCATGCGTTGGAAGAACTCAAAACACAATAAACAAAAAAAAACAATTAAGAGAGGCTGAAGACAACTGGGAAAAGAACTTAAAAAGCAAAACCTGTCATCTGGAAATAGAAGAAGATGAGCTAAAACAAGAAAATGGTGTCTTTTAGCCAGAATTGACCAGCTTGAAAATGAGGCAAAGAAAGTGAAAGGTGACCTACAAAGAAAATCAGACAAGAAGGAGAAGGATCACTAAAAAACCAGGGATAAAATTCAATATCTAAAAATTGGAGTCAAACAACTAGCAGCAAATGACTTCACAAGGCAGCAAGAATCTATAAAACAAAATTAAAAGAATGAAAAAATTGAGGAAAATATGAAACACTTCATTGACAAAACAACAGAACTGGAAAATAGGTGCAAGAAAGACAATTTAGGAATTATTGGATTACATGAAAATCATGACCAAAGTAAAAGCCTAGACAGCATTCTACAGGAAATTATCCAAGAAAACTTCCCAGATATTCTTGAACAAGAGGGTAAAGTAGAGATTGAAGGAATCCACAAATCACTTTTTATATTAAATATCCAATTGTCCACTCCCAGGAATTGTATAGCTAAGTTCAAGAAATTCTAGATTAAGAAAAAGATACTATAGACTGCTAATAAGAAACAATTCAAATATAATGGAACCATAGTAAGGATTACACAGGACATGGCTACACCCACACTGAGCACCAGAAGTCATGGAATTTGATATTCTAGAAAACAAGGGAATTGGGTCTATAATCAAGAATAAACCACCCAACAAAATCAACTATATTCTTGTAGGGGATGTATTGTCATTTAATAAAATAGAAGATTTCCAAGAATTCCTGAAGAAAAGATCAGACTTAAATGAAAAAATTGATGCCCAAATACAGAAATCAAGAGAACCACCAAAAGGTAACTAAAAAAATAAGGAACCCAATAAGGTTAAATGGTATGTATTTCTATATGAAAAGATGATGTTATTAACTCTTGGAAATGGTTATTATCATTGGGATATCTGGAATATACATACTTAGAGGATCTAATGAAAAATTCTATAGGAAGATATGTCAAAAATTCGGGGTAAAAAAGAGGATAATACCAAGAGAAATGGGAAAAGAGAAAAAAATGGGGTAAATATATATTTCATAAATAAGTGCATGGAGGGAGTGAGGGAGAAGACCAATAAAATGGAAGGTGGAAGAGGATGGTGACAGGTAATTTATCAATTTTACCCTTGTTGTAATTGACTCAAAGAGGGAAGAACAATCAGATCCATGGGGACAGAGAATTGCATCATTCCCTTTAGAGAAGTAGAAGTGTAATAAATGGGCTGGTGAGAAGGAAAGCAATATAGGGGAGGGAGGAATTGAGGGGTCATTTAAAAGCCACTATAGTAAGAAGGGAATTAATAAGAGGAGAGATGCTGGGAAGGGGAATAACATTAGGGAGGAGAAAGCTGGGAGACTGACTAAAAGCAAAAAGTTGGAGGGGAAGGTAAGAGGGATAAGAGAAAAGGTAGAATCTAAGGAGGAAGTTAAAATGGAGGGAAACATATAGACAATGATCATAACTATGAATGTGAATGGGAAGAACTAATTAGTAAAAAGGAAGCAGATAGAAGAACAGATTGAAAACCAAAATTGTACCATATGTTGTATGAAAGAAACACAGTTGATGCATGGGTAGACGTACAAAGAGTAAAGGTAAGAGGGTGGAGCAGAATTTACTGGGCTGAAACTGAGACAAATAAGGCATGAGTAGCAATCATGATCTCAGAAAAAGCTAAAGGTAAAATAGATCTCATTAAAAGAGAAAGGTATTGTAATTATGTCTTGATGAAATGCAGTATAAATGATGAAAAATTATCAATACACAACGTATATGCACCAAATGTTACAGCACTCAGACATCTAAAGGAGAAACTAGAGGAGCTTAAGGGGGTAATAGATAGAAAAACCATACTAGTGGGGGACTTTAACCTTCCTCTATCAGAGCTAGATAAATCAAACAAAAAAAATAAATAAGAAAGGTATAAGAGAAGTGAATGAAATGTTAGAAAATTAGTGCTAATAGATATCTAGAGAAAAATAAATAGGCATAAAAAGGAATATACCTTCCTTTCAGCAGCACATGGCACATATGCAAAGATTGATCATGTATTAGGTCATAAAAACTTTGTAAACAAATGTAAAAAAGAAGAAATAATGAATACATTTTTTTCAGACCATAATACAATAAAAATCATCATCAATAAGGGCTTGTGGAAAGGCCGATTTAAAACTAATTGGAAACTAAATAACCTAATTCTTCAAAACTGGTGGGTCAAAGAACAAATCAAAGAAAGAACTACTGACTTAATTGAAGTGAATGATAATAAGGAAATAAATCATCAAAATCTATGGGATGCAACCAAAGCAGTAATCAGGAGAAAATGTATATCCCTCAGTGCATACATCAATAAATTAGAGACGGAAGAGTTAAGTGAATTGGGCAAGCAAATAAAAAAAAGAAAGAGAACAAATTAAAAATCCCCAGATAAAAACTAAATTGTAAATCCAAAAATCAGAGGGGAAATTAATAAAATTAAAGCAAAAGAACTATAGAACTAATAAATAAGACTAGGAGCTGGTATTTTGAAAAATCAAATAAAATAGATGAAGCACTGATTAATCTAATAAAAAAGAAAGAAGAAAATCAAATTAACAGTATCAAAGATGAAAAAGGCAACCTCACTTCTAATGAAGAGGAAATTAAGATAATTATTAAGAACTACTTTTCTCAATTTTATGGCAATTAGTATGACAATCTAGGTGAAATGGTTGAATCTTTATAAAAATATAAATTGCCTAGTTTAACAGAAGAAGAAATAGAATACTTAAAAAATGCCATCTCAGAAAAATAAGTTGAACAAGTCATAAAGTAATTCCCTAAAAGAAAATCCCCAGAGCAAGATTGATTCACAAGTGAATTTGATCAAACATTTAAAGAACAACTAATTCCAATATTATGCAAACTATTTGACAAAATAAGCAAAGAAGCTGTTTTTACCAAATTCCTTTTATGACACAAATATGACCCTGAATCCAAAGCCAGACAGACCAAAACAAAGAAAGAAAACTATAGATTAATCTCTGTAATGAACACAGATACAAAAATCTCAAATAGAATACTAGCAAAAAGATGCCAGCAAGTTATCATGAGGATTATTCATTATGATCTGGTGGGATTTTTACCAGGAATTCAAGGTTTGTTTAATATTGAGAAAAGCATCCATATCAATAACCAAACCAACAGAAATCATGTGATCATCTCAATAGATACAGAAAAGGCCTTTGACAAAATACAGCACTCATTCTCATTAAAAACACTAGAAAATGTAGGAATATATGGGACCTTTCTAAACACAATAAACAGTTTATATTTAAAACCACCAGCAAGTATAATCTAAAAAAGGATACATTAGAAGCTTTACCAATAAGAACAGGATTGAAGCAAAGATGCCCATTATCACCTCTATTATTTAACATTGTACTAGAAATGCTAGTGGTAGCAATTAGAGAAGAAAAAGAAATTTCAGGATCAAAGTAGGTAAAAGGGAGACTAAACTATCACTCTTTGCAGATGAAATGATGGGCTACTTAAAGAATCCTAGAGAATCAACTAAAAACCTAGTGGAAATTAACAAAAACTTTAGCAAAGTTGCAGGATACAAAATAAACCCAAATAAATCATCAGCATTTATATATCAGCACAACTCAACAAGAGTTAGAAAGAGAAATTCCATTTAAAATCACCTTAAACAAAATAAAATATTTAGGATTCTATTTGCCAAGACAAACACAGAAGTTATATGATCACACCTACAAAAACACATTCCACACAATTAAAACTACCTAAATAATTGGAAAAACATTAATTGCTCATGGGTAGGACCAGCTAATGTAATAAAAATTGGCAATCCTACCCAAATTAATTTACTTATTCAATGTCATACCTATCAAACTACCAAGAAACTTTTTATAGAATTAGAAAAAAATTATAACATAGTTTATTTGGAAGAAAAAAGGATCAAGAATATTAAGGGAAATAATGGGAAAAATGTAAAGAATAGGGACCTACCAGTTATTATTGTAGTCTCTCGGTAACTGAGGATGACAATTGTCTTTGTGCGTTTTTGTGCACAAAGACACTTGTGCATGAAGATTTAAGTGGAAAAGTTGGTGCACAGGGACAGTCCCACTCTCTCGGCTTTGGAAGCCTGGGTCCATTGGCACGAAAAGTCATTACACCTGGAGACTTCCTCAGCTACATCGGATGGCCGTGTTGTCTTTTGTGCTCCAACATGTTCTAAGCACTCCACAGTGCTTTGCTGCATCGCCATCTCAGCTGTTGAACCTTCTTATTGGTTTCTTCCGTCTGTTCAGCCAAAGCAGTCTTCACATGCTGGGTGAGCAAAGCCTTGGTTCACCAGGGGTCTACGACCCAATGGCTACCCTCACAAGGTTTAGCCGGCCTGTCGAAGCCATTGCCCGGGGTGTGGCCGCTGCCACATGCTAGGAGCTACTTGGAGCCACAAGTGAGAGCTGGATGTCAGGTGAGGGTCAGAGGCAGGAGAGCTGCTCTAAGAGGGCACGACAAGCCCTCCATACCAGAGATACTACTCCTCCCTGAGCACCCCATAAACCCCATGGCCTACCAGTATTAGGTCTTAAATTATACTTTTAAGGCATGATCATCAAAATAATATGGTACTTGTTAAGAGACTGAAGTGAGGATCAGTGGAATAGACTTGGGGTAAATGTCCTCAGAAAGATAATGTACAATAAGCCCAAAGATCCCAGCTTTTGGTATAAGAATGAATTATTTGACAAACACTGTTGGGAAAACTGGAAAACAGAATGGGAGAGATTAGGTTTAGATCAACACCTCACACCCTACACCAAGTTAAATTCAGAATGGGTGAACGACTTAAATATAAAGAAGGAAACTAAAAGTAAATTATGTAAATATAGAATGGTTTGCCTGTGATATCTGTGGGAAAGGAAAGTTTTTAAGGTCAAGCAAGGGGAAGATAATATTACAAAATGTAAAATAAATAATTTTCAATGAATTGACTTAAAAAGTCTTTGTACAAACAAAATGAATGCAATCAAAATTAGAAGGGAAGGATAAAATTGGAGAAACATTTTTTATAATAAAACCTTAGACAATAATCAAACTTCTCAAATTTATGAAGTGCTAAATTAATTGTACAAAAAATCAAGTCATTCTCCAAATGATAAATGGTCTAGACACATGAATAAGCAGTTTTTAGATAATGAAATCAAAACTATCAATAAACAAATGAAAAAGTGTTCTAAATCTCTCATAATTAGAGAAATGCAAGTCAAAACAACTCATATGTAGCAGGTTGGCTAATATGACAGCAAAGGAAAGTAATATATATTGAAGGGGTTGTGGCAAAATTGGGACACTAATGAATTTTTGGTGGAGCTGTGAATTGATCCAATCTTTCTGGAAGGCAAGTTGGAACTATGCCCAAAGGGCTTTAAAGGAATACCTGACCTTTCATCCAGCCATGCCATTGCTGTGTTTC
Organism: Monodelphis domestica; assembly: GCF_027887165.1. NCBI lineage: Eukaryota > Metazoa > Chordata > Mammalia > Didelphimorphia > Didelphidae > Monodelphis > Monodelphis domestica. The sequence continues at coordinate 97,725,127 of NC_077228.1, read as the reverse complement.
TACCCCAAAGTGATAAAAGTGAAGGATGCTTGTACAAAAATTTCATAGTTTTGCTCTTTGTAGTGGCCAAAACCTGAAAAATTATGTTCTATTTATTTTGTAGCATCTAAATCATTTGTAAATTAAAACTAGAGGAAGGATGTCTGTTGTGTTAGCAACATTCATCTAAAAAGTATAATACATCAATATATATATATCAGTAAAATTGGTATAATCCCTGTATTGATACAATAGAGACATATTGAATTTGATAACTTGCTATGATGTGGTTTTCACTCCCTCATCTCTGTTTTCACTAAGCAAAATCAGGAAAATATGATGAACCTCCTAAGAGTAGTGTTTATTCAAACTCTGTAACAGATTGGAGAAACTTGTGAAAATATTATTTCTGGGACCATATTTTAACTCATTGATTTATTTAGATGCAAGCTGACTTATCAGGAATTATGATTTTGCCACATGAATTATATTGTTTGAATACCATTGCAATGATTTTATTCCTCTGTCAGCATTACTTTACTCCTGTATCTTAAGGAAGTTATGGCAACATATTTTCATTAATAGTTTAATCTCTTTTCTTATGTTCATTTTTCTTATTAGTTTAATCTTATTTGTTTTGTGTTGATTTTTCAAATAGTACTTTGTATTGAGTTATTATACTTCATAGATCAATTTTCTAACAAAATTGGTGTTCTTCCTCCAGTTCTTAAATCTGAAATGATCTAGAAGTTGCATTATATATTAAATCCAGGTGAAATTCTACCCACATAAGGAGAGTGGGTATTGCATTTCAAAGGCAAATGAAGACAAGGCTTTACAAATACAAGGGATGAAAAATAGATTGGCCTGTTTGCTTCCTAAAGCCACCTATTGTTTTTTCTTAAATTAATAAATTAGACAAAATGGGAAATTAACACAAAAAATAAACCCCAGTACAAATATTTTCCTTTAACTAACAGTGTTACCTTAATGATTCCTTTCCCTACACCCAATTTATAGGAAGATATCAACAAGAGTTTCAAAAGATGAGAAAGCATGAATGCCTTTTAACTATAATCCTTGAGGGAATGCTAAATAAATAATTGAAATATCAAATACCCCTTTCCTAAATATTTCCTATATTGTGTTATGGTTTTCATTATTAATGACATTATCTTTGTACATTAGATGGGTGAAATGATTAACATCAATGGCCTCAGTCATTTTCTTCTCATTTAATTACATTGTAGGAATTTTTCTAATTTTTTCAAGAAGATTGCCTTAACCAATAGAATTCCATTTTAAAGTCTTAAATATTTCTCAAAAACATCTTTCCCTCATTTCTACTGAGCTCCACTCATTACAAATCAATTATATTTTTCCTTTTCTATGAGACCTTGACTTTTGTTGGCAATGGAAATTCTAGTTGTTGAAGCATTAGAATTTCCAGCAGTACTGAGGGTATAATTTATGTGCATAATATTAGTTGGCCAGCATTTATCAGAGGGATGACTTACTCCAAAACCAACTGTCTTTCCAATGTGTTATGATATCTCCATACACTGAAATAAAATTTAACAAAACAAATGAACCTATTGGCCATATTCTACTTCCTTTCCTTTGCCTTAACTCCTTAGGGAATTTCTTCCTTTGTTGAAAATAGATTATTTTTAGGAGAAAAAATCAATGTTGCTGTCTACAAATTTTGGAAAAGGTCATTTACCGAATTCCTTAGTTTTAGCAAAGAACAAGTAGTGACTGACATCTCAATTACACAATCAATTGACAAATAGCAATCTACATGACACATTGAAATCCTGCCTTACACTATCTCCAGGAGGCACAAAGATGCTAAAAATAGCATTATTGTGAATAATTCTTGCCATTTTAGAAATTGAAAGTACTACCTTTGTTTGATCTTTCTGATTCACCATTCCAAAATTTTAATTAGACAATAAATTCACTGAGCATGGCATCATTTATAATGTTGTCAAAATTGGAATTATTTTTTCATTATCTTCCTTTACAGCAGTATCCTAAGGAATCAAATATTGTGTGTTATGTGCATGTGTAACTTTAAGATACACAATTTAAATGTGATAGTGAAACCTAACATTACAATTCTGTATGCCTATTAGACCTAGAATTCTGTAGTCTTTATAGAAATTATTATAATTTAAAGGCAATGAGAAGGCCCATCTTAGTACTAAAAGTATATCATTAAAAGCACATATGACTGCTCAAAAAGGTACATTATCTATGCCACAAAAATGTGAGATAAACAGTGGCTATCCCAATATATTCCATTGGTATCTAAACAAGGTCAAGGGAATAGGAAGATCCCTAAATCATTAGCTGAACTTACTGTGTTACATTTATGGTACGATATGGATAAGAACTTCACAGGTTCAAGAAGCACAATGGATTTCATTAAAGGTCATTAAAGGTTCTTAAAGGATTACCATCATCACTGAAATCACAGATCAATGGTGCATTAGAGTAATAATAATGATAGCTAAAAACAGAATTTAGTACATGCTGGCGACTGAGCTAAGTCCTTTACAATTATTATCTCATTGAATCCCCACAGTAACTTGACAGATAGGTCCTGATTTTATGAATTGAAGAAACTGAGACAAACAAGATTTAAGTAACTTACTCTGGGTCATACAGCAATTTAAGTTTATGAGAGTGGATTTAAACTCAGACCTTCCTGACTCCAAGTGTGCTACTCCATCCATTCCATTCAGCTATTTAACTGCTTCTATACTAAGGAAAGCTATTATACACTCAGTCATAATACCAGATTCATTCCTGACTTGACTTCATAACTTCTATATAACTCTTTATCTAAGACTTTTTCCAGGCTTGTTAATTCTATTCCCGTAATATCTTTGATACCTGACTCCTCCCCATTCCTATATCCATTGCCTTAGTTTAGGCTTCCATCACTATGTGTCTCTAAAAGTTAAAATTGAACTTCTGGCTTCCCTATAGCTACTGATAGGTACATAGATAGATTCACACATACATACATACATACACACAAATATAACTACCTGCAAAGATATAGATGTAGGTAATGCAAATGTAGGTAAATATACACACCTAAATACTGAAATAGAATAGTAAACTGAGGAAAACTATTACTTACTGAAATGAGAGAATGTAAACTGAAAGGAACTACTACTGATTGAAATAGAGAAATAAACTGAGGAGAAACTGTTTCTTCTGCAATAACTGGTGTTCTCTGCTTTTGATTACAGACAGCTGCTACAGGAACCTAAACCTGCTTATTGGTAATGGAGGTAGAAATGAGAAATGTTGAGGGAAGCTACCACACAGGGATGCTGGTACACAGGTGTAATGATTAGAATTTAGGAATATGGGGAGACTGAGGCAGGTAGAAATTAGTTTCTCTCAGCAAGGAGTATTATATTTTTAGAGGTTTATTAAAGGTTAAATTTTAAAGAATATACAAGTAAGAAATATGTGTCTAGGCCAGAGGCCTAGACAAAATAACCTCACATCACGCAAGAGACCACCTGCTCCAAAACGGAAGTCCAAAAAGAGCCAAGAGCCTCTCTAAAGCCTTTGAATCAGCTTAAATATCTTCTCGATCTCGGCCCAGGTGAGATTACAAGGCATTCTGGGGAAGTGGAGCAAAGGCTCATGGGGATTGTAGTCCTGTATTCGAGTCTATTTTTTACATTCCCCCCCTTTGATCGTTTGCAAAAAAATTAATTTTTTTCCAAAGGATCATGAAAACATAATCAATTTAAAGATTACAATAATTTGAGGATAAGAGAAAGAAAAGAATAAAACCAATAATTACTGGACGCATTGACAGAAAGCCAGTTAGGGGGCAGTCCCCTTTGGCATGAAAGTATGCATACAAATAAATGTTCATTAACCACACCCAAAGTTCATTTTTGTGCATTTCGTGGTCTGGAGGCTTCTTCATGATGGCTTCTCCAACAGTTCATTTTCTGAATTCAGGGAAGTAGCATCTTCTTTACCTAAAATTCTTCTCAAAAGGAATTTAAACTTTGCAATTTAAATATTTTTTTTTTACATTCCCCCCGTTAAGAGGGTGATATAAAAAAAGGGGATCACTTAGGGATGCATGGCTGAGGTATGAGGTATATGAATCAATTGGCAAGAGATATTAAAAAGACATCAGAAAAATCAAAAGGAAAGAAAAATTTCTGGATGAAAATATAGACTATCAAAGTCTTATGTGTAAAAATTCCAAGTAGAAGAAAAATAAATCTATAACAGGTCCTTCAATCAGGTCCCAATCAAAATGATCTAAGCAATGATGCATTTACCCAGTCATTGCCAGGACTACAGAAAGGTACCACACTATGAGAGGTAGAAAAGAAAGGGACCAGATTATAGAAGCCAAGTAGGAGCCAAGGTTTCGGGGATACTGGTCTGTGAGTATCTTCAGGGTGAGTGTGGATACAAGGAAAGCCTATGTCTTAACACATGTTAAACATAGTAACCTCGAGTCTTCACACTAGGTTCAAGGCCTTTGTATTGGCCTAGAAGTGCATCAATCCATCCTAGATTGGTCTTTCTTTGGCCCTATGAAATAGCTCTTGTGTGTATCTCTTGTCCTGGAATCAGACAGAATCATTAAGCAAAGTCCCATAATTTATTTAAATAATTAGTGCCATCATTGTGTTTGGGATATTTCTTGGGCACCCCCCTGAAGGGCACCTCTCTGAGGGTCATTAGTACCTCGAGTAATTTTTGGACGAGCGCCATTTCTCATATATTGTTGAGTATTATCATTAAAATTTTCTTCAATTTGAGCATTGTCATTAATTTCCCAATTCCTATTTCTATAATTCTGGTTTCTAAAGTTCTTATTTCTATATTCATTATAGTTATTATTTCTAAAGCTATTATTAAACTGTGTATTCCTTCCAATCATCTTAAGAAAGGTTCTACATTCCATCATTTTGTGGCCCTTCTTCTCACAGAAGTGGCAAGTAATGGATTGATAATTGGATTTCTGGAGAGGGGCAATTGTCGTTGGTTCATTATCCTGCCCACTTTCTAATTTAGTTATCCTATCTATTAAATATCTCATTTTTTTCTTCATTTCCTCCATGTCATCATTATTTTCTTTCTCCTTTTCTTTGTTTCCCTTTAAAACATATATAGCTGTTTTTCGCAATTCTTCAAGGTCCATATCTGACCATCTTGGGCATTGTGTTTTAAAATAATTTTTAATTGCTTTGCAAGAATTGTTTACAAAGATTCTCCTAACTTGTCTTAAACTACTCTCTTTAGTTAAGTCCCAATCTAAGTATCTGTCCCCAAACTCGATAATTCTGTCCATAAATCTGGAGGGTGTTTCTTCGTCCTTTTGCTTAATTTTTTCCAGTTCCATCCACTTATCTGTACTGTCTGCACATTCCTTCATGGCCGTGAGGATGGCCTCTCTACAACGGTATAGTTGTAGATAATCATCAGGATTGTTATAGTCCCATTCGGGATCCTGAGATGGCCAATGTGCTGCATTACACCCCCGGGTTTTGTTGACATGAGCAATTATTTTATTTTTTTCACGTTCACTTAAAAAAGCCTGTAGTAAGCTCTCACGTCCTTGTAAGACGGATTATACTGAAAAAATATGTCTCCCATCTTTTTTGTTACTAGAAAGGGATCTTGTTCATATGTGGGGATATTTAGTGTAAATTCATTTATTTCTTGGGGAGTAAACGGTATCCTATGTCTTAAAGTCACCACATCCCCATTTCGTCCTATTTCAGGTACTTCTCTTAGAGGAAACAGGCCTCTAGTTGAATTTTGTACCTGTGGGTCAGTTTGACAAGGACAGGTTTTTCTAGGAGGACAAGATCTCTCTTGCATTGGAAATTGGTTTTCTGTAGGAGAAGGAATATGAGAAACTGGGATTGCAGGGGAAGGGTTTTGGGGATTAAATTCAGACAAGATTTGCACTACACGGGAGAAGCAGTCTGTTAACTGGGCTATAGGGAAGGTGTTTTCCATCTCTATTTCAGGGAAGGAAATTTCCTCATTCAAAGGTTCAGAAACAGGTCTGTTTCTGGTAGAGTGGTTGTTTGCCAATTGATCCTGTAAGAGACTTTTTAGATCTTCTAATTGGGCTTGCATTTTATCCTCAATTTTTCTTATTTTATCATCTCTAAATATAGTATTGAGGATTACAAAAATGACAGTACCTATTAATATAAAAATTTGGAGGTATCCTTCATTCCTCAATGCCCCTACTTCTTCAGCTGCCATATAATTGTCAAAGAATGTAGTACTCATTTTTATATGTATATTTTGTAATTTCACAAAGCACGTGGGGAGCAGGGCAAAGCAACAAACTTTCCACAGGTTTTTTTTTTTTTTTTACAGTAGGTGGCTCCCTAGTCTACAACCCTATACAGGCTAAGGGCCTATTGTATTGTAAATTCTCCTTCTTTTACAAAGTGTGTGTATGGGTGGGTCCCAGCAATCTTCTTTAGCCCTCAGGCTAAAACCGCTAGGACCATGTGCTATCTTCCTTGAGCAAAGCCCACTAAATTTTTAAAACTAGAAAGGCCAGGAAACAGAAAAAAAATGGGTTTTAAGTTAGCTCCCTAGCTGTATTCAGCTGTTTTTTTTTTTTTTTTTTTGCGGGCTAGGAGCTCCTAAGAGCTCCTTCTCCTGAGGTTCCTCATTGCTAATCAGTTGTTTAGGTAAGCCTGGCCTGCCTCTCAATCTACTGAGCCACCTCCTTAAAGTAAAAGGAGACGGAAATGAGAGACAAAGAGGAGAAGGAAAAAAATCCTGTTGACCCCAATTTAACTTAAGGGGTAAAGGGAAAAGAGAAAAGGTGTTTTATACTCACCTGTTCTGGAAGCTGTGTCTTTAAGCCAAGGTATTTGGTAAAAGGACTGACGGAGTGAGTAATAAGTGGGGTGAAAGGGCAAGAAAATTCAGGAAATTTATTGAGGTTCTAGAAACCTTCCAAGCACTAAGGCAGGGCCAAGAGCCAGAGGGGGTAGCCGGGGTGGGACTTCTCCCAGGTGATTAGTAAGGAGATCAGAAGACTGATATAGTTGTTTTTCCCGTAGTGGTTCGCCAACTGTAATGATTAGAATTTAGGAATATGGGGAGACTGAGGCAGGTAGAAGTTAGTTTCTCTCAGCAAGGAGTATTATATTTTTTAGAGGTTTATTAAAGGTTAAAGATTAAAGAATATACAAGTAAGAAATATGTGTCTAGGCCAGAGGCCTAGACAAAATAACCTCACATCACGCAAGAGACCGCCTGCTCCAAAACGGAAGTCCAAAAAGAGCCAAGAGCCTCTCTAAAGCCTTTGAATCAGCTTAAATATCTTCTCTATCTCGGCCCAGGTGAGATTACAAGGCATTCTGGGGAAGTGGAGCAAAGGCTCATGGGGATTGTAGTCCTGTATTCGAGTCTATTTTTTACACAGGGGAACTGCTTACAAGGGAATGCTCTAGGGTCTGCTCTAGGGTTTGCCTACTGATCCCTACTGATGGCTGATGGATCAGTATATCTTTCTAAACCTCCTCTCCCCTTCTCCAACCCTCTCCTTCCTTGCCTCCCCCAACTCCCAATTCTTCTTGAAGCTTTTAGCTTTTTCCCTCCCCCCTGAGTGAACTATAAAAATACTCCTTTCTTTCCTTTTCAAGTCAGAGGGTTTATTGGGATAACAGGATGGAAAACTGAGGTAAGAGGGATGATGATTTCCCTGAACTACAAGTATAATTTTAGGGGGCTTTGAGGAAGTATTACAGTCACAAACTGTGACTTTAAGATAATGAGAGAGGAGGACTACTGTTTGAATCTTCTTTCTTCTTCACCAAGAAAAGTCTCTTCTTCAGGCTGGCTTTCCTCCAACTCTTAGTCAGTAAAATCTCAAAGAAAGCAAAGCCCCAAAAGCCAAACCAAGCCCCTCAGTGGTCCTTCAGCCAGCTTCCACTTTTAGAGAGAAATTCAGATCTTCCTACTAGGCAGATCAACTCTCAAAGAGAAACTAAAGTCCCAAAGTTTCTCCCTTGATCAGCTTCCACTGCTCAGAGCCAGGGACAAAGTCCAAAAGCCTTTTTTTTCTGCTTCATCCCCTCAGAGTGGCCAGAAACCCCCAACTCCCACTCCCGGGAACATTCTGTTGGAACCTTCTCTTGATTGGTAGCAGCTAGGTCTCCAGCCTTGCATCTTCGTTTACAAGGTCTCTCTCTCTCCAGGTTCTACAACAATACATACATGCATGCATGCATTTGTAAATAAAATATTATATATGATTATATATGTATGTGTATATATTTGTGTCTATTTATAAAACACAACACTGACTATGGCACCTCTTTGCTGTTCGGTGGAACCAAAATGTCTTTAGTATAAAATACTAACTCATAATCTGGGTATTCAAACTCTAGCTCATCTAACTTCATAGGTTTAAATTAAATTTTTGTTCTTTTTGTATTCTTTATTACACTCAAACTGTTCTACTTGCTTTGTCTCCAAACCAAGAACACTAAGTTTTATGTATGTGAACTTTTGCAGACTATTTCATAACATAAATAGTCCTCCTATTCCTCTCAGATTCTTACCATCTCTAATTGGTTACATTGAATTGAATTTGATATTCCCATGGCTATAAAATTAAATGATGGATTTGAATGAATTTTGCATTGCTAAGATAAAATTATACATGATTAAGTGCTAAAATTATTTTGTCATTTTCATAGACAAACTGATCATCATTGAATCTCAAGAGTTAGTTAAGTGCAAAATTATCTTAGTTCATGTGATAAAATAGATTATAGTCAAATTGAAATTAAAATATTCCAGAAGGACCATAGTGAATTTGATAATTAGAAAGAACAGTTTGAATCATAAATGGGAGAATAAAGAGAAGAGCAAATGCTCTCTTTTCTTGTTATTATTTAATATATACTCTAGGAATCTTAGAAATATCAATAACAGGGAAAGCTTAAAAGACATATAGATAGGTAAAGAGAAAACAAAACAATCCCTCTATGCTGATGCCATGATAATGATTCCTTAGAAGATGCTACAGTATAAACAAATAAATTAATTTAGAGAAATGATAGTTTCAAAAAATTGAATGCTGAAAAATAGTCTACCACATTTTCTACCTAAAATTAATAGCATTTCTGAGTAAGAAAAAACTTCAAGGCATATTAAAAATACAAATCCAATTTAAAAAATTGAGATTCATAAAATACTAATGAATCAACATAACAAAACACTTTTAACATTTTTATAATTCAATTACATAGTTTTACTTAAAGATTTAAAAAAGCATTCATAATAAAAACAAAAATATATAAAATTACAATAATTGCCTCAATCAATGCAGAAGACTTTGAAAAAGTACTAAGCTCTTTCATACTAAAATCCTATCATGAATTGGCATAGGGGGACCTTTCTTAATATAAAAAAGTATCATTTCAAATTAAAATAATGCATCATATGAAATGACCATACTTTGAAATATACTAAAAAGTATAGGAATCTACAACATGTGCCCACCTTCACTTCTATTATTTGTTATATTTCTAGAAATGTTAGCAATAACAATAGAAAAAGATATTATAGGCATAAAAATGGGCAAAGAGAATATTAAATTAAATTTTGATTTTAATGACAATGATTTGCTAAGAAAATCCTACTTATGCAGAAAAATACAAATTTAAATAATTAATAAGTTCAGGAAAGTCTTAGCTTACAAAATGAGTATCTATAAATGTATGACACTTCAATGTAGGAATTAAGACATCTAATATGCAATGATGCAATGGAAAACCTCATATTAAAACAATAAAGTACACAAAATTCAGTGATTAATTTACCAAAGATCCCAAATCCTTGTGTAGATTTGTTTGCAAAGTTCTCCTTAAGAAATCTCTATGAAGGATGAGTGAAATGTTGGAAGAATATTCATTATTTGTGGCTAGACATTGAAATTATTGTAATGTCAATATTTCTATGTTAATTATGTATTTTAACCACATACCAATTAGAGTATTAAAATATACCAGATTTAATGTACTTTATTACATGGCCTAATGAATAAAAGGAGAAATTATATATATATATATGTGTATATATATATATGCTTTTTCATATCCTGATTTATTAAAAATTACTATAAACAAGGGTTCATGGAATGACAAATCAAAAATAAGTTGGAAATTTAAAAATGTAATACTATAATAAAGGGTCAAAGAATAAAATATAGAGCCAATCAATAATTTCTTTAAGTAAAATGGAAATGAGATGACAACATGTCATAATTTATGGAATATAGACAATAAGGTACTTAGGGAAACATTTTATTTCTGAAAATTTACATCAATAAAACAGATAAAAAGTTGATCAATGAATTGGTCATGCAACTAAAAAATAAACTAGATAAAGAACAAAAGAGGTTTTAAGGAGGCTTGAGTTTCTCAAGCAGGAATCAAGCCTTCCTAAAGCTAGTGTTGTGTGAAAAAGCATAGACCCCTTTAACACTAGGGAATCAATCCGAATCCTCAAATCTTTTCCAATATTTATTAAAAAGATTTTTTACATGTCTCCAGCAGTTATCCTTGCGTAGGCGAAAACAGTTACATGGAGCTTCAGCAGCCAAAAGCACAATCTACTACAAGCAGTAAAAAGATACTGTATCCAACCACTCCCCCCCTTTAAGATTCCTATATTAACATTCCTGGACGTTCTTATTTGCAACATTCTCAATTGCAACAAAATAAAGAATAATCTTGGCTAAAAAAAAAAGAAAAATTAAGAAAAGATATTTGTATTTACGCCTTTAAAAATAAGGTCAACTCTTCTAGGGTATGGTATTATATAAAATATTAGACTTTTTCAATGCATGGTGATCAGTTTAATTGATTTTTTTTCAATTCTACATATTCTGTATTTAAAAATTAAAGTACAGATCTTTGGTGAAAGAAGAGAGGAGAATTCAGAGGGAAATTGAGAAAATATATATTATTTTAAAAATCTATTTAATTGAGGGGCAGAGTTAATGTGGTGAAGTAGAGACAGCATCACAAACAGAACCTCCATCATCATCCTGCCAGCAACTCTTAAATAGTGTATCAAATTGAATTCTTGAAGAGAATATTCAACAAGAATACAGGGTGGGACATTTTTTCAACTCAAGATAATATGGGATGTGTGTAGGAGATGTTTATCACTTTGTTCTGGGCACTGAAGTGGAATACACTAAGCAGAGATACCAGAAGTGGTCCTTGGAGTAGTGACAGTGGCAGTAGCAAAGACAAGAAACCTATGTCCAGAGACAGGAAGGAGGTTAGACAAGTCATCAGAAAGATATTACAGAGGAACTTTTACTTGCTGTAGGCATAAGACTCAGGGATATTTGAAAACTCCATTGACCATATGCATTTCTGGCTCATAATTCTAGGGAGGAGAAGAGGGATTAAGGTTGATCACAAGAGAGCAAGGCCTCTGGCCTCACTTACAGAGTATTGAGGAGTCCTAGGGACCGTGACTAAAGAGAAGTAGGGCTCCTACTTGTTAAAGACAAGATCACAACCAGGACATCAGTGAGTGCCTCTTTCCCTTGACCATACCACCTTTGAAGAAGTAAAAAAATGACATGCTTGACAAAAAGAGTAGTAAAACTTTACATTTTGGGACAATACTTTCCTATTCCACAGGGAACAGAGCCCAGTTTTAGTATCAAGTTCAAAGTCAAAATATAAGCTGAGGAAATGAGGAAAATGAGCAAATAATAAAAATAAAAGGGACATAAACACAGAATTATATTGTGTAGGTAAGACAAAGACATAAACTCAAAATTGGATAATAGCATTAAAATAGCTCTGAAAAAGCCTCAAAATGCCAATTGGACACAATCCCAACAAGATTTCCCATAATTACTATAGAAAGAGAATAGAAGTTTTAGATGGAAATTATGGAAAGAAATGAGAACAATGAAGAAAAATTATGAGAATAGAATTAATAGCTTCATAAATTAGGTACAAAAATATCAAAGAAAATAACAGAAAAAGAACTGGCCAAGTGAGAAGAGGCACAAAAATCATTGAAGAAAAGAACAATAAAAAAACAGAATAAGCCAAATGAAAAAGGAGCAAAAGCTCACTGAAGAATTTTTTTTCTTTTAAATTGGAACTGGATAAATGGAAGCTAATGTTTTGTGTGACATCAGGAAAAAATAAAATAAAGCCAAAGTAGTTGAAAAATTGAAGAAAATAAACGTTAGAAAAAAATTTACCTTAAAATTGATTAAGAAAAAATACTTGAAGAATTATTGGGTTGCTTAAATCCATTTTTAAAAAGTCTCTAAATGATATTTCAAATAATTTTAAAGGAAAACTGTCCCAATATCCTAGAACCAGAGAGTAAGATGATAGTTGAAAAAATTCATCAACCACTTTTCTGAAGTTCTGAAAGAAGTCCCCAAAAGAAAACTCCAAGGAATCTTACAGCTGGATTCCAAACCTTAAAGATAAGGAAACAAATACTAATAGCTACTTAAGTACTCTGATAAAGATAATGATTCAAAACAATTGCAAAAGACCTATAATAAAAAAATACTACCTATATCCAGAAATAAAATTGAACATTTCAGAGTACAAACTGGGTTGTTTTCTCTCTTCTTTTTTTCTCCTTTCTAGTTTTTAAAACATGGTTAATATGGAAATTTGCTTTGCATGATTTCATATTATATATATGTAAATATATATATATATAATTAATATATTGCTTACTCAATTACCAGGGAGATGGAGTAGAGTGACAGAAGGAAATGGAGTGCCAAAATTAAAAAATAAAAGAATGTTATTAATGAATGAATAATATTTTTTTTAAAAATCAGTAAAAGTAATATATATGCATATATGTCTTTTTATCAAATGATATGGTTAGAGAGATGGAGATAATTCATTAGTTATATCAAAATATCCAGTTAATAAATAACATTTTGATTAAAATGCAACTAAAATGTGTTACTTTTCAATAACTGAATGATAATTTTTAGTTAATGAACAATCATTTCTATAGTCATCTTTCATCCTGACATACTGCTAACATTTGATCAGCTCTTCCTCCTTATGCCTTTGTAATATACTATTTACATTCAACAGAAAGACATATATTAATTTCAAGACTTATACAATAATCCATCAAAGAAAACTACTTCTTATGAGGAATTCAGGTCATTCCTTTTCTTTTCTTTCTTGACTTGTATTATTCATGAAAAAATATTATAGGTTGACAAACAGATGCTAACTTATTAAGAATTTTTTTTTGTGAATCCATGAATAATAGTTGAACATATTCACCCATACCTCATAGGCTAAGATATTTAAGCTGAAAATTTAGATTGGATATATATTGCAACTATTTCCTATATTTTCACTCTGTTCTAGTGTTTTGGAATTACATTTCTATTTAATGAGAAGTAGTTGGTTAAAAAAGTGCTTTTGCTGATAACAGTTTATATTTTCAAATTTATTCTAAAATCTTTAGTATTTCCAACAACAATAAGAACAGAAATAGCTAGTATGCATATAACAGTAAGTTTTGTATAGTACTTTATATATGTAAATAATCCTATTGACCATACTTGCTGACTACCCCAAAGTGGTTTTTGTTTGATTATTTTGAATGAGTCCATGTTTAATGTGATATCCTATTTTTCATTTGTATTTTCAGGCATTTATTTCACATTAAAATTATATTTTAAAAATATGATCAAGTTTTATGAGTAGTAGAAACAGCTGCTCCCCATGACTCTGACACCCCAATTCAGTTTTGTGTACCAAATACAATAAGTCATATAGAATGCTCAGTGAATATTTTTAGGATACATAACTCGAGATAATTGCAAATGAAATAAAACCACAAATTAGAATCTACTTCATTTGTATATAGTTAGCATTTAAATTTATGTTTAAGTTTAATTTAAGTGATAGTCAGTGGAGCACATTGTATAAATTCCTGGACTAGTAATGAAAAGGATGTAAATACAAATAAAATCTCAGACATTTATGTTCAAGTCAGTTGACTTGTCTTCTTTTTCTCTTCTGTAAAATAAGGTCAATAGCATCTACTTCCCAAGGTTCTTATGAAGATAAAAATGAATTAACATTTATAAATCATTTTTCAAATTTTGAAATAATAAATAAAAATGGCTATTATGACTATGATTACTTAGAACCTGAAAATTTCCTCTTACTTAATCTTTCATATCAATTCAATTTCTTCTATTAACATATATTATGCCAAATACTTCCATGTTCCACACAATATGCTAGTCACTGGAAGGATACAAACAAAAATGTATAAAAGAAAAATATATGCTGGGAAACAGTTTATGCACCAAACTGATATTTAGTATGTCAATATATCATAACATCCAAGTATAGACACACTGAGTAATATCTAAGACACTAAGCTTTAAACCACCCAAGCTATACAAATCGGCATGAATAAATTCCCACAAGAAAGGGGCAATCAGCTGCATGTTTCTTCTCAGGGTAAGGGTGGGACAACCAGAGTTTCATATTTTAAAAGCTTTCCTTATGGAAAAAGTGTTAAGGGTAAAATTTTGGGTTGAAACTGAATATATTATTTGTCGGTTGCCAGGTGTTCATGTTCTAAATCCCAATGAAATACTCAAGTCAGAATGGAATATTATGGTGGTTTATTTACAATAGAAGGAAGAAATTAAAAAGGAGAAAGAGAGAAAGCAGTAAAAATCAAATCTGACCTGGACTGAGCCAGGGGGAGTTCTAAGGCCTCTCAGCCAAGGGGCCTTCTCAGAGGATTAAATCTAGCATGGCTTCCAGCTAGGAGGCCTCCTCAAAGATGGGGGATCTCTTTGGAGGCTGGAACCTTTAGAAGGGTCAAGGGAAAGGGAATTCAGTCTTAACACTTAACAGGCAGTCACCTAAGGGAAGCAGTCTAAGGACCCATGCTTCAGAGATCCTCCAAGTCAAGTTTTATCACCCCGGTCCAAAAGCCCTTCCACCAGCAGTTCTTTACATTACTTCCTGTGTCTCACATGTATCAATGGTGGCCTAAATTTGCTTAGGAAAGCCCAAAGGGTAAATAAATTGTTTCTGATTTTTCAATTGCTAGCACATGCTGGTCATAGTCCTTCCTCCCCCATACCCAATCCATGGGGATATATACATTCCAGGTTACTAGGATTCTAAAGACTAAGCAGAGTGGAGTACAACTAAAATTCACAATTCCCTCATGATGATGGTGTGAGTAGTCACCACAATTGATCACTAAATATAATTATCTTGTACCTCTAAAATCTTCTAACTAGAGATGCATACAAAATTTTACCTTCTAAGAGAAAACTACAATAGTTAGAGATAAGAGGGGAATAGAAGAGAGACACAGCAAACCAGCATTTTGCTGGGTGCATTGAAAAAACCAATTAGGGAGCAGTCCCCTTTTGGCATAAGTGTGTACATTCAAAATAAATGTTCAATCAACCTTCAGTTCAATCAACCACACCCAAAGTTCATTCTGGATCTTCCTGATGGAAGGTTTTTCAGGCATCTTTCTGCAAACAGTTCATTCTCTGGATTTTAGGAGTTAGGAAGCTTCTCTCCCTGAAGATATTTATAGAACAAAAAATTCTAAATCTTGGATTTCTATGAAAACACAATTCCCCCTGAAGTGAGTGTTGAGAAACACCCAGTTCAGCTCAGTATGCAAGGTTGAGTTATGGGAGTGTATGAGTCAGTAATCAAAAGAAGAGAGAAAAAAACCCTTAAAAACAAAAAGAACAAAAGGAAGAAAGTTAAACTTTTTGGAGAAAAAAACTCAAAATGGGAATCAAAATATCATAAGTACGTATATAAAATTTTGAGTAAACAAGAATAAATTCATAATAGGCCCTTGTATTAGGGTCCAATAAAGTAAGTTCTATCCCACAAGTCTGTAGGACAAAATGCAATAATATTTCACTTATCCATTTGCAGCCAAGACTACAGGAAGTTGCCATACTATAAGAAAGAAAAAGGACTAGATTTTTGTGTGTGTGATAGGGAAGTGTCATTCCCTGGTCTGAATTTTTTTTTCATTATCAGGGATAGGGGGAGCCATGACGATAGCCAAACTTCAGTACTTGTCTATGAGTATTTCACAAAGAGTATGCATACAAGGAAGTCATACATCTTAACATATGTCAAGCATTGCAACCTCAAGTCTCACACTAGGTTCAAGTCCTTTTGTATTGGCTTAGATGTGCATCAATCTTACCTGGATTTGTTTCTTCCTTTTTGACCTGTGTGCTCTTTGGCACAGTATAGTGGCTCTTTTGTTCTGTTCTCCTGGAATCAGACATAATCATTAATCACAGTCCCATAACATTTATCAACAACTAGAAGGTTTCCATAGTCTAAAGTTGTTTGGGTATATATTAATATTATAGCATACATATATATATTCATATATATATATATAATGTTATATTACTATAGAATAAAAAATAATATTGATTTCATATACCTTAAGTATAAGAAATGAGAAAGGAGAAAAAAATCAAATATTGTGAGATTTAAAATTAGTTGTGGGGCTTAAATTGTTGTAGATAAAAGAATGGGAGCCATAAACTGTGAGATTTAAAATGGTTGAGGTCTTAAACTGTAGTGATTAAAATAGTGGAAGATATAAATTGTGATAGATATAAGAGAGGGTGAGTAAATTTGACCGCAGAAATATGTTTCACTACAGTGTCTTGGGTTTTAAAATCAAATATAAGGTGGTCACCAGGGAAATATTCCCAATTATTCAAATACCCAAGTAAATTGGGTTTTATAGAGATTTTAATTAACAATAAAATGAGTAATCAAAGAAAGAGAGAGTAAGAAAGGAATAAGTATGAAGGGCCTCAAGCCAATATGGCCTAGACCAGAGTCTTAAAAGAGAAATCAGTCAGTTTTTTAGCACTCACCACAAGGTCTGGCTAAACAAGGATACTAGTGACACCAGGCCAGCTTCCATCCTCAAAGAGTCTTCTAGCCAGAGATTCTTTCAAAGGGCTCTCTCAAGAGCCTCCAGAGCTCCTACCCCAGAGGGACAGAGCCCCTCAGAGGAGCTCCTCAAGGAGCTCTCCTTCAGAATGAGAGTCAGAAATCGAGATCTCCCTGCTCTTCTCTGAGCTCTTATTTTTAAGGGCAACAATCTCCTCTGTCACCTCCCCTAAGTCCCTACATCTACCAATCACTGTAGATGTTTCCAAAGGACCACCAATTTTGAATTCACAGCTGAGCAGTTTTAATCTCCTTAGTAAGTCAGAAAAAAATGCTGCTGTGTCGACAAATTTCATTAAGAAAAAACCTCTGAATAAGTTATCACCCTTTTAGGTTTAAGTAGTTTACAAGTTGCCCCACCTTTATAGGTACTTAGTATCCCATTGTATCAATTCTAAAACAGTCATGACTCAAAGAACTTCCTGTCCCTTCCATAAGCATGGATCAAAGTACTTTCATTGTTTAGCAAGCTGTTTTCTGTCCTAAAGCAGTCTTAAGTAGGGTGGAGCAGGGACACTCCCATAGCTAGGAGCCCCCACACTCAAGTTGAGTTCTCACTATCTGCTTGGGAATTTTTTTTAAGTAGAAGATTCCCTAATGGGGGAAACCCCTAACATTCATAAGTCTGAGAAATTTTGAGGTTTACAATATTCTAATCAAAATAAAAGAAAACCAGTAATAAAAGTAAGGGAAAAAATCAGGAGTTCAATGTGTTCCCCAAAAAAACAGCATCCACTTGTTAATGGATTATTATCTCAAATGCATGTGATAGGATGAAGTCAATCAGTCTCAATAGAAGTAACATATGCTTCAAATTCAAAAAATTAGAGAAAAAACAAAATACTGTATAGCACAAGTAAAGTGCAACAAAATAGTACAGATCCATCAATATGGAAGAAAAACAAAGATTTTAAACATGTGTGTATTTCATAATCTCAGGAGTACTGTATTCAAAATCCATTTCTTCTTCTATCTTCTTTCTTCTTTGCTACTATGTGGAGGAGACATAAAACTGAAAAGGGTTAATTTCTACAAAAACAATAGAATCTAAGGGGCAGCACCTTCTGCCCCACGTGGAGGGGAATAACACACTGTAATAATTAAAATATTTGGTGTCTTGTTTCTAAATCAATATATAAGGTGGTCACCAGGGAAATATTCCCAATTATGAATATATCCAAGTCAACTGGGTTTTATAGAGAATTTAAAATACAAATGAGGAATTAAAGAAAAGGAGAGAAAGAGAGAAAAAGGGGAATAATGAGAAAAGGATAGGCCAGCCCAGGGCAGCCCTGGCCAACCCAGGCCTAAGCCCTTAAGAGAAAGATCAGTCAGTCCTTAATCACTCACCACAAGATCTGTCCAAGCAAGGATTCTAATGACACCAGGCCAGCATCATCTCAGCTGCCTCCACCAGCTCAATCTTCAATCTGAATCCTTCTGAATGAATCTGAGGTCCTATTTAAAGGGCATTTTCTCCTATGTCACCTCCCCTAAGTCCTTATATCTACCAATCACAGTGGACGTTTTTCAAAGGACAGACAATTCTTAGTCCACACCTAAGAATGTGTAAATTTTTGAGTAATTCACACCAGGAAAGCTATGAGTAAGTTTCTCAGCTCTTTGTTCCTTGTAAATTCACAAGTTGCTTGACCTTTGTAGGTACTTATCTTAAGAACTCTTTGCCTTATTATAAGTATGGGCTTAAGTACTTTTCATTTTTCAGAAAAGATTTTACAAATTTATCTTCCCCTAGGGCAGACTTAAGTAGGTGAAGTTGAGTTCTCACATTCCTGATTTTAGTAGAGTTCACTGCCCAAATGGGGAATGGTCTTAATCCAATCTTATGAAGTAGGGTATGGGAATTTTTAAGGTTCACAACACTCACTATTTCTTGAATGAGCTCCACTTAAGTTATATTGTTGTTGGGTCATTTGGTCTGAGTTATCATTCTCCAAATTTCTATTTTTAGAATTTTCATTCTAAAAGTTGTGATTTCTATACTTATTTCTGTAGTTATTATTAAATTGCATATTATTTCTGGTTAGCTTTAATAAATTTCTACACTCCATGATTCTGAGGTCCTTCTTCTCACAGAATTGGCAGGGAATGCATCGATAGTTAGGTTCTTGGAGATGGGCAAGTGTCATTGGTTGTTTATTATGCCCTATTTCCAGTTTATCAATCTTATCTTTTAACTATTTCAATTCTTTCCTAATTGTCTCCATGAAATCATTAGTCTCTTCCTATTTTCTTTCTTTCCTTTTGAAACATAAACAGCGATTTTTCTCAAACCATTTTAGACCACCTTGGGCAATGAGTTTTAATACAATCCCTGATCACTTTTCAAGAGTTATTGACAAAGTGTCTTCTAATTTGTCCCATGTAATTTTCTTTAGAAAGGTAAACATCTAGGTATCGACCCCAAACTCCATTAGTCTATTGATGAATCTGGAGGGTGTCTCATCATCATTTTGCTTAAGTTTTTTAGAATTCTGTCCATTTAGCTGTGCTTTCAGAGCATTCTCTCACAGCAGTGAAGATGGCCTCCCTACAACAATACAATTGTAAATAATCTTCGGAGTTGTTATAGTCCCAGTCAGGATCTTGTGATGGCCAGTGTGCTGCATTGATTCTCGGACTTTATTGACATGAGAAATTATTTTATTTTTCTCATGTTCTGTTAAGAAAGCCTGGAGTAAATTCTCAACCTCTTTGTAAGATGGATTATATTGAAAAAAATATGTATGTCTGCCATCTTTTTCATTCCCATAAAGGGATCTTGTTCATATGTGGGAGAATTTCATTTATATTCATTTCTGTCTTGGGGAGTAAACAGTATATGGTGACTTAGAGTCACCACATCTCAAATGCATCCTATTTCAGATACTTTTCTTAGGGGAAAAAGGCCTCTAGTTGAATTTTGTATGTGTGAGTCAGTTAGACTAGAAAGAGTTTCATTAGAAGGACAAGATTTCCTTAGGGTTGGAATTAATTTTGGGGTGGAAGAAGAATCAGAAGAAACTGGGATGTCAGGAGAAGCTGAGATTTCAGAAGAAGGGTCTTGGGAAGTAAGTTCAACCTAGAGTTACAGACTATGAGAGAAGCAGTCCTACAGCTGAGCTATAGGAGAGGTGCTTTCCATCTCCATTTTGGGGGAAGGATTTTCCTCATTTGGTGGTTCAGAAACAGGCTTGTAAAAGTCAGACATGTTTTGGGTGGGGTCAGTATTTGCCATTTGACCCTGTGAGAAAGTATTTATCCAATTGGTTTTTGTATGTTTGTATGCATTGTAGCTTCAATGTTTTTCAAGATAGCATTTCTTGGCATAATATTTAGGAATATAAAAATAAAATTACATAAGAGCATAAGAAAATGCAAGGCATTCTGAAATCTTTATTGTCCCCAAGTGATTTCTGTGTTTTTCAATCACCCTCTTTAGGGAAGTATGTATAATTATTATTATTTTAAATTGAAAAGTTTAAATTCTTTTTGAGAGTAATTTTAGGTTAAGAAACTTGCTACCTCTCTGAATTCAGAAAGTGAACTGTTTGGAGAAGGTACCATGAAGATGCCTCCACAGACCATAAGCTGCACCAGAAGATCCAGAATGAACTTTGGGATGTGATGATTTGAACTGTAGGATTGTGGTGAATGAATTCATTTTGTATGTATACTCTTATGCCGAAGGGGACTGACCCTAACTGGCTTTTAGTCAATGCACCTAGCCAACATTGGTTTTGTTCTCTTTCCTTTAATCCCAAAATTATTGTAGTTTCAAAGTTGGTATATTTACAAAATCCATTGTAGAGACTAGTCTTCTGAGGGTTGCTACAAGGGGAATGTTTAATTGAACATCTGTTGACCTAAAAAAGAACTACATATCCAAAAAGCCCACTGACTTCCTGTCATTGCATACTTCCAGTTGATAGAGGATAAAGGGCGTGGGCATTGAGGCTCATCCTTTCTGATGTAGAATCAGCAGTGATGATGGTGAGTGGGGATGGCTAAAAATGACTGTTCAGACATGGTTTTTATTTTGTATCTTCTTTATTCCTTGATTTCTAATGATCTTTAATAAATCTCTTAAAATATAATATTTTTATTACTGAAATTTAATTTGAACTTTTACAAAGGATAAGTTTTTTCTTTATTTTCTTACAGGGTACAATTACCCAACCATTTCTATAAAACAGACTTTTTGTACTTCAAAACTTATTGAGATATTACAAATCTGCAAATCACAGGAGGCTGAAAGTTTTTCTACAATTTGCCTTGGCAAAGGGTATTTTGCAAGATAATTCAAGAGATTTTCCTTCTTATTTTATTCAAAATATGAATATTAATTACTGATTCTCATACTCACATGTATTCAATCAACATTAGCATTTTTACTTACTAATAAATCTGTGTTCATAATTTATCATTATAATGCCACCTAATAGTAGTATATAGAGAGGCTATAGTTGTAAAAAGAGAAAGACTATATGATGATTAATGTTATTACAGTAGGTTATCATTTACAAGTAACAGTCACAACATTGAAGGAGATAATATTCTATTGCTATGATACATAAACCTTAGTGCTGTACATATCAGATGTTTCTTTTATTTTGAAAATTAGTATCTCAGAATAGAATTAGCAAAATGAATCCCCAAAATTATAATATTCCATTGTATTCTGAATGTGGATTACAGAACAAAGTTGATCTTGCTAAGCTTATATCAATGGAAAAGGTCATATTGTCAAAAGTCATAGAGAGTGAATTAGAACTTTTACAAAGATGTGCTTCATTTTTGTTAAGAATTGCCATAAAGCTTCAGGTAGCCAAGATGTCAGAGTAAGAAATATTTTGAGCTCACCTAAACACATTACCAAACAGCCACAGAAAGAAAAAATGTTCAAAATTAATTTGGGAATGAAAGAACCAACAGAAGTCAGAGTGAAGCAGGGTTTCAGTCAAAGAAAATGTAGAATGGAAGCAGGAAATAGTCTCATTGGGGTAAGATGTAAGAGCAGTGCCATCAGAAATACAAGGAGAAATATGATGTAAACACAAGCTGAGAAGCTTCAGAATCTACTCAGTGTAAACACAGGCTGAAGAACTTGAGAAGTGATCTGCTATAAATATACCCAAGGGAATTTTCAGTGGAAGGAACAAAACCAGCACTCACAACAATAGGGAGATCTGGCAGCTCAGAAATGTAATCCACCTAAATGTAGTGCATGAATCACCTCAGGGTTCCCAGGGAGAGTACTTTTTAAACCCAGAAATGGAGCTGAGTATCAACTCAGATTGATAGGTAAAGTTATGAAAAGCATTCCCCCCAAATGAATAAAAGACATAATAAAGAACTGACCCTAGATAGCTATTTCATCAAAAGAGAAAGCCAAAATAAAGAGGAGAGCAGTATCAAAATGGAAATATGTGAATCCTCAAAGGAGAATAAGGAAGATTTCAAACCCAAAATAAACTGGAAGAACTCCAAAATACGATCAACACATATAAACAACATAGAATAAAATTTAGACAGGAAAATAATAGACAAAGTCAGCAGCTTAAACAAAAACTCAGAGAAAAAGACAGATTCCTCAAAAGATTATATAAAACATAAAACAGGAAAATAACTCCACAAAACCTCAAAAAATAAAATGGCTTTCTAAAATTAAAATTCAATAAATGGAAACTAATGACTCCAAAATAGAGCAGGAAACAATCATTCAAAGGAATGAAAAATAGAGGAAAATCTCAAAATATCTCACTGGAAAAAAATAACTGAGGTGGGACATAGAACCAAGAGAAATAACCTAAGAATCACTGGACTGCCTAAAAGTCATGACCAGAAAAAATAGCCTGGATATCATGTTGTAAGAAATTATCATGGGGAACTTCACTGACTCACTCAAACAAGAGGGAAAATAGAAATTGAAGGCTATTATGGAAATTTCAAAGATCCCAGGCCAAGATGAAAATATAGTAAGTAGTTAGAAAGAAATTCAAATATCAGGGAGCCACAGTTAGGATTATACAGAATATGGCAGTTTCTACATTAAAGCATCAAAAAAACATAGAATGTGATATTCTGCAAGGCAAAGAATGTAGAATTATAACCAATAATTATGTACCCATCAAAACTGATAAACTAATCTGGAATTAGAAACACACATTTAATGAAACAGAGAGCTTCTATAGAAAATGATCAAAACTGAAAAGAAAAGTTGATGACAAAATTCAACACTCAACAGAAGCATAAAAAGATAAAAAGGAAAGGAAAAAAAATCAAAGCATTCAGTGGGATTAAATTGATCACATTCATACATGGAAAAGTCTTAACTAGAATAATTAAGTAACTATTACATAAGGTATTTAAGATACTTCTGTAGTCAAGAGAAACAATGAGGTTAAACTTATATTATAAAATCAGATGATAATTAAGATACTTAAATATCTATGTCACAAGAAATACTTAATGTAATGAAGGGAAATATTTGGGTAAAACTGATTAGATCATTACATAAATTAGTAATTATAATATTTAAAAAGGATATGCATATACTTGAAATACCTAAGGTACTATTAGGAATAAAAAGTGGTCTGGCCAGAATTGTAAGTGTTTGTTAGTAAAAAAAGACAGTGAGAGATGAGAGAGAGGATATATAATATGTTTTTCCCTAAGGAAAATTTGTCTGAATAGAATCAATTGTCCATTTGCCTGGCTAAGGCCCTATATTCACAGCAGCAGCAGCAGCAGCAGCAGCAGCAGCAGCAGCAGCAGCAGCAGTGGGGCTGTCATGTCTCTATTGTGGAAGTAAAGAGAGAGCATAGCTTTTCTCAGTCCAATAGCTTTCACATATCATGCCAATGTGGCAACATTCTCCTGCCTCTTCCTCCCTTCCTAAACTCACCCAGGCTACATTTGCTATGCTACAGTCATCCACCTTAATTGCTGAGTCTCACACTAATCCAAGGGGGCACCAGAGCTTAGAACTGTTGAAGGTGAATCTATGGCATGTGTGCTAAAGAGGGAATGCAGAGAGTGACCAAGGCCACTCCTCTTCCCCTCTCCATGTGTGCTTGAGGACATTCCTCACTTCACCTGCCCATCTACCCAGCAATCCAATGGAAGTTGTTTCTTCTTCCCCTCTCTGGAGAAAGGTGGTGGGAAAGGGGTGGGGCACCAAAAGCATTCTCTAAAAGGTTTGCCATCACTGTCTTAGATTCTGTCCTCATGATCAAGGTCCCCGAAAAAATTTACTTCACACAGTAGCTAAAGTAATTAGAATACTTAGGATATGGAAAATATTCAAGGATTTTAACACCTTTAGGGCTGTGAATAGAAGTAGAAAATGAATTGAATATTATAGGATGAAATATATCCCCCAATAAAGAACAAAACTAAATTGGGGATAAGAAAGAGGAATGCAAAGGAAAATATGAAAGGAGAAAAATTGAGAATAAATTATTTCACATGAGGAAGAATGTAAGAATCAATACAGAAGAGGGGAAGGTGGATTGTGGCAGGTAAGGAAGGAACCTTACTCTCATTGGAATTGGTGGAAAATGGGAATGACATCCACCTGTAGTTAGCTGTAGAAACCCATCTTTCTTCATAGGGAAGTAAGAAAAGAGAGTTATAGGAAAAGGGGAGGGCAGACAAAAAGGAGGGTGAACTCAGAGAGGTGGGAATCAGAAAAACAAACAAATAAACAAAAAATATAAGCAAAGAAAGACTGAAAAAAGAGGAAGAGAAGGATAAAGGGGAGGCAAAACACTGGAAAGAAACACAAAGTTAGAAATGTAGTTATGAATGTGAATGGAATGAACTCACTCATAGAAGGAAAGAGAAGAGAGTGAATTAAAAGTCATAATGCCATAGTATGCTGTCTACAAGGAAAAAAAACAAAATATTTAAAGAAGAGATGTATACACAGAATAAAGGTAAAGGGCTAGGACAGGATTTACAATGCATTGGCAAAAGTTTACAAAAATTTTAAAAAAAGTTTAAAAAGCAGAGATAGTAATTATGACCTCATACAAAGCAAAAGTGAAAATTGATATGAGATAATTTAGAGGGCACTATAGATAATGAGGTAATATAAAAATTAAACATGTATGCACTAAGTAGCATAGCAAAAATTCTTAAAGTAAAGGTTATTGAATTAAAAAAGGAAATAAACAATAAAACTGTTAGATGGGGACACTAAGCTACTCCTCTGAGAATTGGATAAATCATGAGAAAATAATAAGACAGAAATTAAAGAGGTTAATAGAACTTTAGAAAAGATGTATTTGACATGCCTCTTCAGAAAACTGAATAGGAATACACAGGAATATACATTTTTCTTAGTACAGTATACCTTCTCAAAATTGATCATGTAATAGGACATAAAAGTCTCACAATCAAATACCAAAAGGTAGAAATATTAAATGCATTACATTCAGACTGTAATGCTATAAAATTACAATTAACAAAGGACTGTAGAAAAACAAAAAATTAAAAAGTAATTGAAAAATAAATAACTTTGTCCTAAAGAATTATTAGGTTAAATTATAAGCCAAAGAAACAATCAACAATTTTATTAAAGAGAATTACAATAAGAAGACAACTGATGAAAATTGTACAATGCTAAAGCAGTAATCAGGGAAAATTTATATTTCTAAGTGCTTATATTGTTATAAAAGATAAAGAATAGATAAAAAATTGGGCATGCAACTAAAAATAACTAGAAAAATTGAATTTAAGAAAACCACTGATAGATAAAACCATTAATAGGTAAGACAAGCATCTGGTTTTATGGAAAATATAAATGGAAAAATCAATGTTTAATTAGATCAGAAAAGAAATAAAAAAATAAAAAAAATAAATTAAAGAAAAAAAGAAAAAAAAAGATCTTTAATAAAAATGAAAAGGTTGAATTCACAATCATTAAATGAAATTTAAAGAATAATTAGGAGTTATTTTGCCAACTTATACCAATAAGGGAATCACATGTATACGTTTATTTATTTATTTATTTATTTATTTATTTGATCATTTCCAAACATTATTCATTTGAAACAAAGATCATTTTCTTTTCCTCCCATCCCACCTCTCCCATAGCTGACCCGCGATTCCACTGGGTATCACATGTGTTCTTGATTTGAACCCATTTCCCTGTTGTTGGTATTTGCATTAGAGTGTTCATTTAGAGTCTCTCCTCAGACAAGTCCCCTCAAACCCTGTAGTCAAGCAGTTGCTTTTCCTTGGTGTTTTTACTCTCAGACTTTGTCATCTGCTTGTGGATAGTGTTTTTCTCCTAGATCCCTGCAGATTGTTCAGGGACATTGCATTGACACTAATGGAGAAGTCCATCACCTTCAATTGTATCACAATGTATCAGTCTCTGTGTATAATGTTTTCCTGGTTCTGCTAATTTCGCTCTGCATCACTTCCTGGAGGTTGTTCCAGTCTCCATGGAATTCCTCCACTTTATTATTCCTTTTAGCACAATAGTATTTCATCACCAACATATACCACAATTTGTTCAGCCATTCCCCAACTGAAGGGCATCACCTTATATTCAAAATTTTGGCCACCACAAAGAGTGCAGCTATGAATATTCTTGTGAAAGCCTTTTTCCTTATTATCTCTTTGGGGTACAAACCCAGCAGTGCTATAGCTGGATCAAAGGACAGACAGTCTTTTATCACACTTTGGGCATAGTTCCAAATTGCCCTCCAGAATGGCTGGATCAATTCACAACTCCACCAGCAATGAATTAGTGTCCCCACTTTGCCACATCCCCTACAGCATTCATTACTTTCCCTAGCTTTCATGTTAGCCAATCTGCTCGGTGTGAGGTGAAACCTCAGAGTTGTTTTGATTTGCATCTCTCCGATTATAAAAGATGTAGAGCACTTTTTCATGTTTATTAATTTCATGCTTATTAATAGTTTTGATTTCTTTGGCTGAGAACTGCCTGTTCATGTCCCTTGCCCATTTATCAATTAGAGAATGGTTTGGTTTTTTGTACAATTGATTTAGTTCTTTGTAAATTTGAGTAATTAAATCTTTGTCAGAGGTTTTTATGAAGATTGTTTCCTGATTTGTTGCTACCCTTCTGATTTTGGTTACAGTGGTTTTATTTGTACAAAACTTTTTAATTTGATGTATTCCAGATTATTTATTTTGCATTTTGTAATTCTTTCTAAGTCTTGCTAGGTTTTGAATTCTTTCCCTTCCCAAAGATCTGACATATATGCTATTCTGTGTTTGCCTAATTTTCTTATAGTTTCCTTCTTTATGTTCAAGTCATTCACCCATTTTTAATTTATCTTGCTCTATGGTGTGAGGTGTTGATCTAAACCTAATCTTTCCCACACTGTACTCCAATTTTCCCAGCAGTTTTTATGAAATAGTGGATTTTTGTCCCAAAAGCTGGGATCTTTGGGTTTGTCATATACTGTCTTGTTGAGGTCACTTGCCCCCAGTCCATTCCACTGATCCTCCTTTCTGTCTCTTAGCCAGTACCAAATTGTTTTGATGACCGCTGCTTTATAATATAGTCTGAGATCTGGGACTGCAAGACCCCCATCCTTTGTATTTTTTTTTTCATTATTTCCCTGGATATCCTTGATCTTTTGTTCTTCCAAATGAACTTTGTTATGTTTATTTCTAAATCAGTAAAAAAATTTTTTTTGAAGTTCCATGGGTATGGCACTAAATAGATAGATGAGTTTGGGTAGGATGGTCATTTTTATTATATTGGCTCATCCTACCCATGAGCAGTAATGTTCTTCCAATTGTTCAAGTCTAGTTTTAGTTGTGTGGAGAGTGTTTTGTAGTTGTGTTCTTATAGTTCCTGTGTTTGTCTCAGGAGATAGATTCCTAAGTATTTTATTTTGTCTAAGGTGATTTTGAATGGGATTTCTCTTTCTAGTTCTTGCTGCTGAGCTGTGTTGGAATTATATGGAAATGGTGATGACTTATGTGGGTTTATTTTGTATCCTGCAACTTTGCTAAAGTTGTTGATTATTTCGATTAGCTTTTTGGTTGAATCTCTAGGACTCTTTACGTAGACCATCATGTCATCTGCAAAGAGCGATAATTTGGTCTCCTCTTTGCCTATTTTAATGCCTTCAATTTCTTTTTCTTCTCTAATTGCTACTGCTAGTGTTTCTAATACAATGTCAAATAATAGAGGTGATAATGGGCATCCTTGTTTCACTCCTGATCTTAATGGGAATGGATTTAGTTTATCCCCATTGCAGATGATATTAGCTGATGGTTTTAGATATATACTTTTTATTATTTTTAGGAACGACCTTTCTATTCCTATGCTTTCTAGTGTTTTTAGTAGGAATGGTGTTGTATTTTATCAAAGGCTTTTTCTTCATCTATTGAGATAATCATGTGGTTCTTGATGATGCTTGTTGATGTGGTCAATTATGTGGATGGTTTTCCTAATATTGAATCAGCCCTGCATCCCTGGTATAAATCCTACTTGATCATGGTGGGTGACCCTTCTGGTCACTTGCTGGAGTCTTTTTGCTAGTATCCTATTTAAGATTTTTGCATCTATATTCATTAGGGAGAATGGTCTATAATTTCCTTTCTTTGTTTTTGGCCTGCCTGGCTTTGGAATTAGTACTATGTTTGTGTCATGAAAGGAGTTTGGTAGAACTCCCTCTTTTCTTATTATGTCAAATAGTTTTTACAGTATTGGAGTTAGCTGTTCTTTGAATGTTTGATAGAATTCACTGATGAATCCATCAGGCCCTGGGGATTTTTTCTTAGGAAGTCCTTTATGGCCTTTTTGATTTCTTTTTCTGATATGGGATTATTTAAGAAATCTATTTCTTCTTTTGTTAGTCTAGGCAATTTATATTTTTGTAAATATTCATCTATATCACCTAGGTTGGTATATTTATTGCCATATAGTTGAGCAAAGTAGTTTTTAATGATTGCCTTAATTTCCTCTTCATTGGAGGTGAGATCCCCCTTTTCATTCTTGATGCTGTTAATTTGCCTTTCTTCTTTCCTTTTTTTTAATTAGGTTGACCAGTACTTTGTCTAGTTTGTCTGTTTTTTCAAAGTACCAGCTTCTAGTCTTGTTTATTAGATCAATAGTTCTATCACTTTCAATTTTATTAATTTCTCCTTTAATTTTTAGGATCTCTAGTTTGGTTTTCTTCTGGGGGTTTTTAATTTGTTTGTTCTCAAGTTTTTTATTTGCATTTCCAATTCCTTGATCTCTGTTCTCCCTCATTTGTTAATATATGCAGTCAGGGATATGGATTTTCCTCTACCTACTGGCTTGGCTGCATCCCATAAGGTTTGAAAGGATGTCTCGCCATTGCCATTTTCATCAACGAAATTATTAATTGTTTCTATGATTTCTTCTTTATCTATCCAATTTTGGAGTATCACATTATTTAATTTCAAATTAAATTTTGATTTGGCTCTCCATGTACCCTTTCCGATCAATATTTTTATTGCCTTGTGATCTGAAAAGTCTGCATTTATTATTTCTGCTTTTCTGCATTTTCCTGCTGTGTTTCTGTGACCTAGTGTATGATCTATTTTTGTGAATGTGCCATGTGGTACTGAAAAGAAGGTGTATTCCTTTTTGTCCCTATTTATTTTTCTCCATATGTGTATTAACTCTAATTTTTCTAAGATTTCATTCACCTCTTTTACCTCTTTCTTGTTTATTTTTTGGTTTGATTTATCTAAATTTGATAGTGGTTGGTTCAAGTCTCACACTAATATGGTTTTACTGTCTATTTCCTCCTTCAATTCTCCTAGTTTCTCTATTAAAAATTTGGATGATATACTATTTGGTGCATACATGTTGATTAGTGATATTTCCTCATTATCTAAAGTCCCTTTTAACAAAATATAATTACCTTCCCTATCCCTTTTAATCAGATCTATTTTTTCTTTGGCTTTGTCTGATATCATGATTGCAACTCCTGTCTTCTTTCTATCAGTTGAGTCCCAGAAGGCCTTACTCCATCCTTTAATTTGTACCTTGTGGATGTCTACCCACCTCATGTGTGTTTCTTGAAGACAACAAATGGTAGGGTTTGGGGTTGTAATCTAATCTGTTATTTGTCTACTTTTTATGGGTGAGTTTATCCCATTCATGTTCAAAGTTATGATTGTCATTTGTGGATTCATGGATTCGCTGGCATTTTGATATCTTCCCCTAGTTCTGACCTTTCTTCTTTAGCTATCTCCTTTTGAACTAATGATTTATTTTAGGTCAGTCCCCCTATTCCCCTCCCTTTTTATGCTCCCTTCCCCTCCCCCTCTCCTTCCCTTTCTTTTTATACTCTCTCCCCCCTCTCCTTCCTTAATTTTCCTTTCTTTCTTGCCCTAATGCATAGGATAGAATTCAGGATCCCACTGGATCTAGATGTTCTTCCCTCTCAGATTTGATTTCACTGAGAGTAAGGTTTAAGTAATTCCACTTCACACTCTCTTGCTCTCCTTCTCATATGAGAGTTCTTCCCCTCCCCTTCCCATGTGTATCTTTATATGGGAAATATTATTCTATTAAGCCCCCCCTATTCTATTTCTTGAAGTAAATCTTAGTGTTATCGAAGGTTCCCTCCCTCCCTTTTCCTTTCTTTGCCCCCAATTTCCCCAAATTTTCTTAATGTCCCAATCTTTCCCTATGCATGTTTCTTGTAACTACTCTTATGATGCATACAATTTTTGAGAGTTACACAATACATTTTCCCCACATATTAATATATATATATATGTATATATATATATATATTTTGATGTAAATGTAGTCCTTATAGAAGAGAGTTTGACTTAAAGAAAAAGATAATATTTATCTCCTTTTCCCTTTCTGTCATATTTACCTTTTCATGTTTTTCTTGCTTTCTGTGCTTGGATATCAAATTTTCCACTAAGTCCTGGTCTTTTCGTAGCAAATGCTTTGAAATCTTCTACTTTGTTGAATGCCCATACTTTCCCCTAGAAGTATATAGTCAGTTTTGCTGGGTAGTTGATTCTTGATTGGAGACCCAGCTCTCTTGGCTTTCTAAATATCGTGTTCCATGCTTTGCGGTCTCTTAGTGTGTTAGCCACTAAGTTGTCTGTGATTCTTATGGGAGCCCCCTTATATCTGAAGCTCCTCTTCTTGGCTTCTTGTAGGATTTTCTCCTTTTCTTGGAAGCTCTTGAATTTAGCAATTACATTCCTAGGGGTTTTCTTTTGGGGATTTAGTATAGAGGGTGTTCTATGAACCCTTTCTATTTCTATTTTGCCCCCTTGCTCCAGAACATGAGGGCAATTTTCTTTTATAATCTCCTGTAGAATAATATCGAGTTTATTGTTTATCTCTGTTTTTTCTGGGAGACCGATAATTCAGAGGTTTTCTCTTCTCTCTCTTTTTTCCAAATCCGTGACCTTCTCAGTGAGATATTTTATGTTTTCTTCTAATTCATTAATTTTTTTGGGTTTGCTTTATTGATTCTTGCTGTTTTATGATCTCACTTTCTTTGAGTTGCTTAGTTCTTGTCGTTAGGGACTGCTTTTGCTTTTCAGCTTTGTCTGCCCTTCTATTGGATGCTTCGAGCTCTTTTTCCAATTGAACAGTCTTATCTGTCAGATTGCTGATCTCTTTCTCCCATTTTTGTTCCCAGGTTTCCATCTTTTGGATAAGTTCCAGTTTGAGATTTTCCAGAGCTTGTTGATAGTTTCCATTTTGTGAGTCATGTACTGATATTTTTTGGATTTCATCCTCATTCTCTTCTTTTCCTTGGGTGCTTCCACCATAAAAGTTTTGAATAGTCACCTTTTTCCCTTTCTTCCTGGAGGCTTGATTTTGGGCCATGTGAGCCATCCCTTTGGTGGTTTTATACCCCTTTCCTTTTTGGTCTGGGGTTTGGGTGATATGGATGGGTTTTCTGTGAATTTAGGTTGCCTCAGACTAGTTCTTCCCAGCCTCTGAGGTTTCTTAGAGAGCTGGGTCCCTGATCACAGCCAAACTGCCCAGGTGTTCAGCTCTGCCCAGATAATCAGCGCGTGGTCTGCCCCTGGTTTTTAGCTCCACCCAGATGCTCAGCGCAACCTTGGGCCCCTGTGCTCAGCCCAGGATACTCCCATGAAACTGCCCTGAGATGTTTTTTCCTGGCAGTCCCCAGATCCCAAGGACCCTGGAGTGCCCCCCCAGACAGAGACATTCCCCACTCATTTGGTGTCCCAGTGAGCGCTCCGATAGCTCACTCTGGTTTGGTGGGGGATGTGTACTAGAAACACTAGAAGTAGCAATTAGAGAAGAAAAAGAAATTGAAGGCAATAAAATAGGCAACGAGGAGACCAAATTATCGCTCTTTGCAGATGACATGATGGTCTACTTAGAGAATCCTAGAGATTCAACCAAAAAGCTAATCGAAATACTCAATAACTTTAGCAAAGTTGCAGGATACAAAATAAACCCACATAAGTTATCAGCATTTCTATATATTTCCAACACAGCTCAGCAGCAAAAACTAGAAAGAGAAATCCCATTCAAAATCACCTTAGACAAAATAAAATACTTAGGAATCTATATCCTGAGACAAACACAGGAACTATAAGAACACAACTACAAAACACTCTCCACACAACTAAAACTAGACTTGAACAATTGGAAAAACATTAACTGCTCATGGATAGGACGAGCCAATATAATAAAAATGACCATCCTACCCAAACTCATCTATCTATTTAGTGCCACACTCATGGAACTTCCAAAAAAATTTTTTACTGATTTAGAAAAAACCATAACAAAGTTCATTTGGAAGAACAAAAGATCAAGGATATCCAGGGAAATAATGAAAAAAAATACAAAGGAAGGTGGTCTTGTAGTCCCAGATCTCAGACTATATTATAAAACAGTTGTCATCAAAACAATTTGGTACTGGCTAAGAGACAGAAAGGAGGATCAATGGAATATACTGGGGGTAAGTGACCTCAGCAAGACAGTATATGACAAATCCAAAGATCCCAGCTTTTGGGACAAAAATCCACTATTAGATAAAAACTGCTGGGAAAATTGGAAGACACTGAAGGAAAGATTAGGTTTAGAACAACACCTCACACCCTACAGCAAGATAAATTCAAAATGGGTGAATGACTTGAACATAAAGTAGGAAAGTATAAGTAAATTAGGCGAACACAGAATAGCATACATGTCAGACTTTTGGGAAGGGAAAGAATTCAAAACCAAGCAAGACTTAGAAAGAGTTATGAAATGCAAAATAAATAATCTGGAATACATCAAATTAAAAAGTTTTTGTACAAACAAAACCACTGTAACCAAAATCAGAAGGGTAGCAACAAATTGGGAAACAATCTTCATAAAACCTCTGACAAAGTTTTAATTACTCAAATTTACAAAGAACTAAATCAATTGTACAAAAAAATCAAGCCATTCTCCAATTGACAAATGGGCAAGGGACATGAACAGGCAGTTCTCAGCCAAAGAAATCAAAACTATTAATAAGCACATGAAAAAGTGCTCTACATCTCTTATAATCAGAGAGATGCAAATCAAAACAACTCTGAGGTATCACCTCACACCTAGCAGATTGGCTAACATGACAGCTATGGAAAGTAATGAATGCTGGAGGGGATGTGGCAAAGTAGGGACACTAATTCATTGCTGGTGGAGTTGTGAATTGATTCAGCCATTCTGGAGGGCAATTTGGAACTATGCCCAAAGTGTGATAAAAGACTGTCTGTCCTTTGATCCAGCTATAGCACTGCTGGGTTTGTACCCCAAAGAGATAATAAGGAAAGACTTGTAGAAGAATATTCATAACTGCACTCTTTGTGGTGGCCAAAAATTGGAAAATGAGTGGATGCTCTTCAATTGGGGAATGGCTGAACAAATTGTGGTATATGTTGGTGATGTAATAATATTGTGCTAAAAGGAATAATAAAGTAGAAGAATTCCATGGAGACTGGAACAACCTCCAGGAAGTGATGCAGAGCGAGAGGAGCAGAACCAGGAAAACATTGTACACAGAGACTGATACATCGTGGTACAATCGAGGTGATGGACTTCTCCATTAGTGGCAATGCAATGTCCTTGAACAATCTGCAGGGATCTAAAAAACACTATCCACAAGCAGAGGATAAACTGTGGGAGTAAAAACACCGATGAAAAGCATTTGCTTGAGTACAGGGGTTGAGGGGATATCACTGAGGAGAGACTCTAAATGAACACTCTAATGCAAATACCAACAACAGGGAAATGGATTCGAGTCAAGAATACATATGATAACCAGTGGAATCGTGCATCGGTTATGGGAGAGGGAAAGGTGGTTGGAGGGGGGTCGGGGAGAAAAAGAAAATGATCTTTGTTTCCAGTGAATAATGTTTGGAAATGACCAAATAAAATAATGTTTAAAATTAAAAAAATATATATATATATATTGAACATATTAATGGGATAGAGACTAGGACTTAGCCAGTGTCCATCTTGGTTTTGTTTCTAACCTCATGTCAATCAGCAAGTTAATTCAACTTTCTGAGACACGGATTCCTCAACCATAAAATTAGAGAGTTGAATCAAATTTCCCCCCCAGATTTCTTCCAATACTAATATTTTATTATTTTATTACCATAATAAAGTAACTATTATAAAGGTATATTTCCTATCCAATTTAGTTGAGGATTAACCATCTATTGTTTTGTGCAAAGATAAGCAGTATATACTTTCTTGTTTTATTTGATTCAGTCTAATGCTAAGCTTTTTTATAAATCTATTTTTTTATGTTTTGTCAAGTGATATTCCTTGAAATTTTAAATTCTGACTGCAAAATATCAGAAAATAATATTAAAAAAATATCAGCATATAATCTGGAAAAAAATTAAAAACAGAATTTAACCTCCGCTCATGATGCTCTGCAAATGAACTTATAACTTATTTCCATGTGCATTTTAATAATTTTAAATGCTTTAATTATCTTGCTTATTTGTCTT
This sequence comes from Monodelphis domestica, assembly GCF_027887165.1. NCBI lineage: Eukaryota > Metazoa > Chordata > Mammalia > Didelphimorphia > Didelphidae > Monodelphis > Monodelphis domestica. The sequence goes on along the minus strand of NC_077228.1, from coordinate 97,690,103 downwards.
GGAACTTAAAATGTTCATCCCCATTTTCAGATGAGCAAATTGAGACACAGAGAAAGTTAATTCCCTATGCCTTTGCAGCTTGAAAGTGAGGACTGAAATTTGAAGTAATGGTCTCCTGATACTGAATACAGAACTTTGCAATGTCACAACATGCAACCCCCTTAAGCCAGTTTATACTTATCACAAAAATGCTGTGGCCACTAATTCACACCATATGACAAAGTGTCAAATGTTTACTGGCTTAGTTGGTTTGTAAGTTCTTTTGGGGCTTCTCACTATGGCAACTCTTGCATGTTTGGTAAACATCTTTAAGAAATGGTAATAATTAGAATACATATCCTTATTTTTATTTGCTTCAAGGTTTTCAGAGTTAATAGCTTATTTGAATAGCAATTTGGAGCTTCTGTAATTGCATATACCATTTCATTTTTATTCTTTCTTATTATTCATTCTTATACTGTGTAGTTGATTTCAATGTTACAATTAGTTGATTGAGTGTTGAAATGCTCTCAACATCAGTAACCAGTTATTTCCCAACTTGTAAGACATAGTTAATTTACTTTATTTTGTTATATTGTTAATTCTTAACTATGGTCATGCCATCCCATTGTTCTTTCACCTAAATGAGAATCCTTAGGAACTCTGAAAATTTAATTTAAATGAGCTCTTTTTTGTACTCCACAATGCTAACAAGTATACTTGGAGATAATACCATATGTGTATAGTACCCATTGTCTCCCCAGATTGTACGCCATCTCCTTAAGAATTTGATTCTCATGACTTTTGACCTTTTATCTCTTCACAAATCCTGATAGTTGACTCCCTTCAAACATTTGACACTAATGTCTGTCCTCTCCTTTAGAGAATTCTCCTCTTTGGGCACTTGTGTCACTGTTGTTTCTTAGTTCATAATCCTCCTTAATCTTAGTATTTCCCTCCTGAGACTACGTCCAAATAATTTTGTACATATCTTGTTTGTACTTGTTGGCTTATAAATTGCCTCCCTTTTAGATTATGATTTACTTGAGATTAGTAGCTATTTTTATTCATTTTTAATAATATTTTATTTGATCATTTCCAAGCATTATTCATTAAAGACAAAGATCATTTTCTTTTCCTCCCCCTCACCCCATAGCCGATGCATGATTCCACTGGGTGTCACAGGTGTTCTTGATTATAACCCATTTCCATGTTGTTAATATTTGCATTAGAGTTTCGTTTAGAGTCTCTCCTCTGTCATGTCCCCTCAACCCCTGTAGTCAGGCAGTTGCTATTCCTTGGTGTTTCTATTCCCATAGTTTATCCTTTGCTTATGCATAGTGATTTTTCTCCTACATCCCTGCAGATTGTTCAAGGATATTACACCACTACTAAAGGAGAAGTCCATTACGTTCGATTATACAACAGTGTATTAGTTTCTGTGTACAATGTTCTCCTGGTTCTGCTCCTTTTGCTCTGCATCACTTCCTGGAGGTTATTCCAGTATCCATGGAATTCCTCCACTTTATTATTCCTTTTAGCACAATAGTATTCCATCACGAACATATACCACAATTTGCTCAGCCATTCCCCAATTGATGGGCATCCCCTCTTTTTCCAGTTTTTGGCCACCACCAAGAGTGCAGCTATGAATATTTTCGTACAAGTCTTTTTGTCCATTATCTCTTTGGGATACAGACCCAGCAGTGCTATGGCTGGATCAAAGGGTAGACATTCTTTTGTCGCCCTTTGGGCATAGTTCCAAATTGCCCTCCAGAATGGTTGGATCACTTCACAACTACACCAGCAATGAATTAATGTCCCTACCTTGCCAAATCCCCTCCAGCATTCATTACTTTCCTTTGCTTTCATGCTAGCCAGTCTGCGAGGTGTGAGGTGATACTTCAGAGTTGTTTTGATTTGCATCTCTCTGTTTATAAGAGATTTAGAACACTTCTTTATATGCTTATTAATACTTTTGATTTCTTTATCCATGTCCCTTGCCCATTTATCAATTGGAGAATGGCTTGATTTTTTGTACAATTGATTTAGCTCTTTATAAATTTGATTATTAATGCTTTGTCAGAGGTTTCTATGAAGACTTTTTCCCCAATTTGTTGTTTCCCTTCTGATTTTAGTTACATGAGTTTTGTTTGTACAAAAGCCTTTTAATTTTATGTAGTCAAAATTATTTTTTTTACATTTTGTGATTCTTTCTATATCTTGCTTGGTTTTAAAGCCTTTCCCCTCCCGAAGGTCTGACATGTATACTATTCTATGTTTACCCAATTTACTTATGGTTTCCTTCTTTATGTTCAAGTCATTCACCCATTTTGAATTTATCTTGGTGTAGGGTGTGAGGTGTTGATCTATTCCTAATCTCTCCCATACTGTCTTCCAATTTTCCCAGCAGTTTTTATCGAATAGTGGATTTTTGTCCCAAAAGCTGGGATCTTTGGGTTTATCGTATACTGTCTTGCTGAGGTTGCTTTCCCCCAGTCTATTCCACTGATCTTCCTTTCTGTTTCTTAGCCAGTACCAAATTGTTTTGATGACTGCTGCTTTGTAATATAGTTTAAGGTCTGGGACTGCATGGCCCCCATTATATGTGTTTTTTTTTTCATTATTTCCCTGGATATCCTTGATCTTTTGTTATTCCAAATGAATTTTGTTATGGTTTTTTTTTTTTTAATCAGTAAAGAAATATTTTGGGAATTCAATGGGTATGGCACTAAATAGATAGATGAGTTTGGGTAGGATGGTCATTTTTATTATATTGGCTCATCCTATCCATGAGCAGTTAATGTTTTTCCAATTGTTCAAGTCTAGTTTTAGTTGTGTGGAGAGTGTTTTGTAGTTGTGTTCATATAGTTCCTGTGTATGTCTCGGGAGATAGATTCCTAAGTATTTTATTTTGTCTAAGGTGATTTTGAATGGGATTTCTCTTTCTAGTTTTTGCTGCTGACCTGTGTTGGAGATATATAGAAAAGCTGATGACTTATGTGGGTTTATTTTGTATCCTGCAACTTTGCTAAAGTTGTTGATTATTTCGATTAGCTTTTTGGTTGAATCTCTAGGATTCTCTAAGTAGACCATCATGCCATCTGCAAAGAGTGATAACTTGGTCTCCTCCTTGCCTATTTTGATGCCTTCAATTTCTTTTTCACCTCTAATTGCTACTGCTAGTGTTTCTAGTACAATGTCAAATTGTAGAGGTGCTAATGGGCATCCTTGTTTCACTCCTGATTTTATTGGGAATGCATCTAGTTTATCCCCATTGCAGGTGATATTAGCTGATGGTTTTAGATATATACTGTTCATTATTTTTAGGAACAACCCTTCTATTCTATGCTTTCTAGTGTTTTTAGTAGGAATGGGTGTTGTATTTTATCAAAGGCATTTTCTGCGTCTATTGAGATAATCATGTGGTTCTTGTTGGTTTGTTTGTTGATGTGGTCAATTATGTGGATGGTTTTCCTAATATTGAACCAGCCCTGCATCCCTGGTATAAATCCTACTTGATCATGGTGGGTGACCCTTCTGATCACTTGCTGGAGTCTTTTTGCTAGTATCCTATTTAAGATTTTTGCATCTATATTCATTAGGGAGATTGGTCTATAGTTTTCTTTCTCTGTTTTTGACCTGCCTGGTTTTGGAATCAGTACCATGTTTGTGTCATGAAAGGAGTTTGGTAGAACTCCCTCTGCTTATTATATCAAATAGTTTGTATAATATTGGGATTAAATCTTCTCTGATTGTTTGATAGAATTCACTGGTGATTCCATCAGGCCCTGGGGATTTTTTCTTAGGAAATTCTTTGATGGCTTGTTGGATTTCATTTTCTAATAGGGGATTATTTAAGAATTCTATTTCTTCTTCTGTTAGTCTAGGCAGTTTGTATTTTTGTACATATTCATCCATATCACCTAAATTGGTGTATTTATTGCCATATAATTGGGCAAAGTAATTTCTAATGATTGCCTTAATTTCCTGTTCATTGGAGGTGCTGTCCCCCCTTTTCATCTTTGATGCTGTTAATTTGCTTTTCTTCCTTCCTTTTTTTAATTAGATTGACCAGCAGTTTGTCTCTTTTGTTTGTTTTTTCAAAGTACCAGCTTCTTGTCTTATTTATTAAATTAATAGTTCTATCACTTTCGATTTTATTAATTTCTCCCTTAATTTTTAGGATTTCTAGTTTGGTTTTCTGCTGGGGGTTTTTAATTTGATCTCTTTCGAGTTTTTTTATTTGCATTTGCAATTGATTGATCTCTGCTCTCTGAAGTTTGTTAATATATGCACTCAGGGATATGAATTAACCTCTGATTTCCGCTTTGGCTGCATCCCAAAAGTTTTGAAAGGATGTCTTGCCATTGTAATTTTCCTCGATAAAATTATTAATTGTTTCTATGATTTCTCCTCTAACTAAACGATTTTAGAGTATCATATTGTTTAATTTCCAATTAGTTTTTCATTTGGTTTTCCATGTACCTTTACTGATCATTATTTTTATTGCCATGTGATCTGAGAAGGCTGCATTTATTGTTTCTGCTTTTCTGCATTTGTGTGCTATGTTTCTGTGACCTAATGTATGGTCAATTTTTGTGAATGTGCCATGTGGTGCTGAGAAGAAGGTATATTCCTTTTTGTCCCTATTTATTTTTCTCCATATGTCTATTAATTCTAATTTTTCTAAGATTTCATTCACTTCTTTCACCTCTTTCTTATTTATTTTTTGATTTGATTTATCTAAATTTGAGAATGGTTGGTTCATGTCTCCCACTAATATGGTTTTACTGTCTATTTCTCCCTTCAATTCTCCTAGTTTCTCCATTAGAAATTTGGGTGCTATATTTTTTGGTGCATACATGTTGATTAGTGATATTTCCTCATTATCTAAAGTCCCTTTTAACAAAATATAATTACCTTCCCTATCCCTTTTGATCAGGACTATTTTTGCTTTGGCTTTATCAGATATCATGATTACCACTCCTGCCTTCTTTCTGTCAGTTGAAGCCCAGAAGGTCTTACTCCATCCTTTAATTCTGACCTTGTGGGTGTCAACCCACCTCATGTGTGTTTCTTGAAGACAAAATATGGTAGGGTTTTGGATTCTAATCCATTCTGCTATTTGTCTATGTTTTATGTGTGAGTTCATCCCATTCACATTCAAAGTTATGACTGTCATTTGTGGGCTCTCTGGCATTTTGATATCCTTCCCTAGTTCTAACCTTTTCTTCTTTGGCTCTACATTTTAGTCCAGTGATTTACTTTAAATTGGTCCCCCTTGTCCCCTCCCTTGATATGTTTCCCTTTTAAGTCCCTCCCTTTTTGTTCCCTCCCCTTCCCCCCTCTCTTTCCTTCCCCTTTTTGTTTTCCTTTCCCCCTTCCCACCTTGGTTTTCCCTTCTCCCTACCCTTGTTGGGTAAGTTAGAATTCAAGATCCCAAAGGATATAGAAGTTTTTCCCTCTCAGATTTGATTTCCCTGAGAGTAAGGTTTAAGTAAAAATTCTCTTCCTCTCCTTCTTATAGGAGTTTTCTTCCCCTCCCCTTCCCATGTGAATCTTTGTGTGAGAACGATTATTCTATTTGGTCTTTCTATTTTCCCTAATTACACATTACATTTACCCCACGTGTTAGTATACATAGATTGATATAAATGTAGTCCCTATAGGAGAGAGTTTGAGTAAAAGAAGAAGATGACTTTTTTTTTCCTTTTCCCTTTCCTTCATATTTACCTTTTCAGGTATTCCATGCTCTTTGATTTTCGATATCGAGCTTTCCACAGAGCTCTGGTCTTTTCATTGCAAAAAGTTGGAAATCTTCTATTTTGTTGAATGCCTATACTTTCCTTTGGAAATTTATAGTCAGTTTTGCTGGATAGCTGATTCTTGGTTGGAGACCCAGCTCTCTTGCCTTTCTGAAGATCATGTTCCATGCCATACAATCATTTAGAGTAGAACTTGCAAGGTCTTGTGTGACCCTGATTGGCATTCCTTTATATCTAAATTGTCTTTTTCTGGCTTCTTGTAGGATTTTTCTTTTGATTGAGAGTTTTGGAATTTGGCAATTACATTCCTGGGATTTGTCTTTTGGGGGTTTATTTTAGAGGGTATTCTGTGAGCTCTGTCAGTGGCTGTATTGCCCCCTTGTTCTAGAATCTCTGGGCAATTTTCTTTGATTATCTCTTGTATTACGATGTAAAGTTTGGTGTTTATTTCTGGCTTTTCTGGAAGTCCAATTATTTTTAATTATCTCTTCTCCCTCTATTTTCCAAATCTTTCACTTTGTCAGTGAGATATTTTATGTTCTCTTCTAATTTCTTGGTCTTTTGGCTTTGCTTTATTAGTTCTTGCTTTAAAGCCTGGTTTTCTTTTACAGTTTTGTCAAACTGGTTTTGTAGATGCATGAATTTCTTTTGCATTATTTCCCACTTTTCCTCCCAGAAGGCTTCCATCTTTTTGCTCATTTCAGATTCAAATCCTTCATGGGTTTGTGGAGAGTTTTCATTTCCTTTGGAAGGTATTGGAGCATTTGCTTGTGTTTCCTCTTCTATCTCCTCTGTGTTTTGTATTTTTGTTCCATAAAATGTGTCCAATGTTCCCCCTTCTTCTTGTTTCTTTTGGAGTTTTGGGGCTTTTGTGTTTCTGTGTAGTTTGCCATTTATATTTGAGTGGGGAGGATTAGCTTTTCTTATCTCTGTCTGGAGTTCAGAGGTTTTAGTTCTAGGCAGATTGTCCATTCTATGCAGTTGTTATTCTATCTTCCTGGGGAGCCAGGAATTGCTGGTGTGTCCCTGTTACTGCCCTCCTCTCCTCTGCACCCTCCTGATGCTTCTCCTTTGCCTTACTTCCATGCTCTGAGCCTAGCTTGGCCCTTGTTCCTGTGCCTTAGCTGGTCAGCTGCAGCACTCTGCTGGGGGAGGAGGGGCAGTGGCTTCCTGGAGCTCTGAGGGCTCCTAAAGAGATTAGCTTTTCCTTCCTTGAATTTAGTATGCCTTGAGGCAGGGACTTTTTTGTGAGACTCCAATGGAAGGATCCAGCCAGGGGGTTACAAGCTCCCCCCTCTCTCTCTGTTTCCCTGCTGTCTGGGTGCCCCCTCGACTGGGTCAGGTTGTTTTCAGGATGTGGCCTTCAGAATAGCCGGTTCCTGAGGCTCTTTTGCCAGCCCTGAGGGTTGCTGTTGTTCCAGATGACCCTGCTTTCTGAGGGGGAGGGGCCATGGCTTCCCGGAGCTCTGAAGGCTCCTCCCAGGGGGTTAAGAGCACCCCTGTCTCTCTTTGTTTCCCTGCTGTCTGGGTGCCCCCTCGACTGGGTCAGGTTGTTTTCAGGAAGTGGCCTTCAGAATAGCAGGCCGTGGGGCTCTGAGTTTGCCTCTGCTGCCTCGGACTCGGACTCAGCGATCTGGGTTGGGGGGGAAGGGTCCTAGGACCTTCCTTCTGCCTACCCCTTAGGTCCGAGTGGTCTCGGGTTCTGGCTTTTTTTTGGGGGGGGTACCTTTTCATTCAGGTCCAGGTCCAGGAGGAGGACTCTTGGGGTCTATGTTGTTGATCGTTTTGAATTTCAGTGCCCTAGGAGCATTTGGTTTGAGATCGGTAAGGAAGGGTTTCAGGATATCTGGACTTTATCTTTCTCTAAGCCGCCATCTTGACTGGAAGTCTCCTCTACTTTATTAATTTGTTTTTGTTTTGGGGTTCTTTTGGTATCCCTAGTACTTAGTGTAGTGCCTGTTACATAGTACATGCTCGATAAATGCTAGTTGACTGACAACTGACAAACTCCTACTGTTTTGGCAACTCTCATTCTGCTTACATGGATCATCATCCATGTGCTGCCTCTTAACCATGGTGTATTACTGAGTGTGAGTGTATTATTTTTGCTCTATACCTCCTCTCTTTTTAATATCATCAGATCCCAAGTGTTCAGTTATCTCTATGCTGGTGACTCACAGAGCAGTATCCAACACTTCTTTCTCTTGGGATCTAATCTTTCACTCCCAATTGCTATTTCTTCTTTTTCCAACTTTATGTTCCATAGGTATTTCAAATTCAGTATACATAGGGTAGAAATTATCATCTTTTCTCCCATTTTTTTCTGAACTTGTCTATTTCTGTCAAGGGAAATACCACATGTCCTTTCAATCATCTCAGTTCACAAACTCAAGGTTTGCTCAACTACTCATTCTCCTTTATTCCACACATCCAGTTAATTGTCAAGACTAGTTGATTCTGTATATTCTCTCACATTCATCCCCTCTACATTTATCTCTTCATCCCATTTCTGGCCCACATTATATCACATGTAGTCTATTTTAATAATCTCCTAATGAATCTGCTTGGCTAGAATTATTTTCCCACTCAAATCCATTATGCAATGAATTAACAACTTTATTAACTTGGTTACTATAGGCTTGTCCTTCATAGACATCAAAGTCTATTATAAACAGGAACAAGTAATTTGTTTTAAATGCAGTTCAAATCATTTCCCTTATGGACAGGTATAACCAAGTAATTCTCCTGCTGAATAAATTAAAGTCACTCCTTATTGCCTTTAGGATTAAATGTAAACTTATTATTTGTTATTTAGAGGCTTTATAATCTAGGCCCAAAAGATTTTTCTTGCCCTTGTACCTTTGCAACTGTTACTTCTTATGGCCATAGTGGACTCTTTCCCTGCTTGAAAATTTTAAAATCTCCAGTTGTCTCAATTGTTTATCTCAAGTGAACCCTTTATTTTCTCCAGGTACTATTTTATGTGTATACTACCTATGAGCTCTCTTCATTGAATGTAAGCTCCTTAAACATAAGATTCTACAGGCTTTTTACCTCTTTCATTTCTCAATTCTTGGCCATTTCTCTAAATATAGGTTTTATCATTTTGCTTCAATTTTCATTTTATGTACCTCATGTATCACTGTATGAGTTGACTTAGTCTGGAGGAGAATTTATTTTAAATTTGCCACATACAGAAACATGTTTAATAATTACAGTTATCATTATGGTGACATTTCTGTGAGTTCATTGTGACACTGAAAAGTGAGACAACCAAATATTTCATAAAAATATATTTTGATGGCCTATAGATACATAATTAAACAGAGTTCCCCCTCCATTTAGCTATAAGAATTTTATTTTTCCATTCTCATTTATAGTTGGAATGTCAAGACTGATGTGGTTCTGTATCTACTGTAGTTTAGACATCAACTTTTTGGGCATAGAAAGAAATTCTCACATTAAAATGTACCCCAAACTGGGTTTTCCTTGCCCTTTCTGTCTAATTTTCTTTTCTTTTTCTTTTTTAGTCATGAGCACATGTGTTGCAAAAGTAAAAAAAAAATATTATATAGCATCAGGAGCTCTTTTGTGTTTTTCTCATTTCTTGTGCTGCCATGGATAAAGTCGGATGTATCAACCACATTAATGAGATCACATTCTCATCCAAGAAATAAAATATCATTATTTAACTTTATATACATTTAAAGAGTATCTCTTGCCCAAAAAATTATCTCTCCCTACTCTAGGAGAGAGAATATGAGAAGGAATGAGTGAAGAATATAGTATATATACACACAAAACACTAGAAATTGAAAATCCAATGGAAAGATAGTCTCCATTCTCAGGGAGCTTACATTCTATTTGGGAAAGAAAACACATCATCAAAGCTTTAACTTCAAGTCATATAAAAAAGATCACATTGTCTTTAGAGTACAATGGTAAAGCAAATGGTAAAACCTTTTCTCTAATATTATTTCCATTGTTTTAAATGATACCAGCCACAGGTTCTGAATCATCAAATGGTGACAGGAACTTTCCTTCATGGATCTTTAATAAAAGTTCCTGTGACAACCATAAAACAGTTTCCAGGATGTAACTCCACAGTTACTTCTAGGATGAAGGCCAAAGGCAATAAGCTGGATGCATTGTGTATGTACACACACACACACACACACACACACACACACACACACACATACACACAATCATTGATGTGTGAACAATGCATGTATATATATGTATGTGTGTGTGTGTGCTAAAATATTCCAAAAATCCAGTGGATCCAATATATCACTTATGTGGGTATTTGCTTTAATTATAAAATTTTGATACATCCATTCCTTACCACCCTGTAAAATTCTCATCCATAAACTTGCCATAGAATGCTCTCCCAACATGCTGGTAATTTTGATCTTTGTCTGTCTCTTTCTCACTGTCTCTTTATCTCCATTTCTGTCTCTATCTCTGTTTCTCTTACTTTTTCTTTTCCTGGAAGCCAATGAAGTATACGGGCCTTTCCATCACTTGTCTCTCAGTTTTCAGATATGATTGACTCATGTAACTGGTATAATAATATATTGTGGCAATTTTTAAATATCTTAATTGAAATCATATGAACAACGTGCTTTCAAAAGGAGCAGAAACAGTGGCATGCCATGTATATCCTAATAAAAATCTTACCTGTTAACACCAGCACTAATATACTGAAGTGATTATTCAAGTGGAATGAGTAGTCACAACTGATAACATAACTGTGTTACAAAATGATTTAATTTAAACAGTTTGACAGAATATATTTTCATGTGCGTGACACTGTTTATTAACTTTCCTTTTTACAACACTAACTCAAATACAGTTTAATGTGAAGGTAGGAAGTAAATCTTTTTAAAATGGTACCACCTTTTTTTTTAAAATTATTTTCAGACTTCCGGTCAAGATGGCGGCATAGAAGCAGCGAAAGTTCAGACCTCAGAAACCCTTCCTTACCGATCACAAACACAGTGCTCCTAGGACACTGAAATTCAAGCTGAACAACAGGATAGACCTGGGGAACCCTCCTCTGGGACCTGGATCAAAAGGTACCACACCCCAAAAGCCAGAACCCTAGATCACCCGGATCTAAGGGGTAGGCAGATGGAAGGTCCCAGGACCCATCCCCCCCCCCCCAGAGTGCTGAGCCCATGGCAGCAGCAGGAACCTCAGGGCTCTGAGGACTCACCTTGAAAGCAACCTCAGCCAGTCTCCAGGGTGCCCAACACAGACTGCAGGGAAACATAGAGAGAAGGGGGAAGCCTGTAGCCCCCTCAGTGGGTCCTTACATCTGAGTCTCAAGGGAGGTTCCAGCTTTAGGGCACCAGCTGAACCCAATCCCATCAGGAGCCCTTAGAGCTACTGAATGGACAGAAAACTCAGGGCTTGCAAAGGGGTTGTTCTGAAGAGCTTACCTTGAAAGTAACCTGGGCCAGTCTCCAGGCATTCAACACAGACTGTGGAGGAGGAGGTTGTTTTTTTAATTCCTTTTTTTGGCTTGGGGATCATTCAGCCCACACCACCTGAACCTAATACCATCAGGAGCCCTCAGAGCTTCTGAAAGAACAAAAACCTCAGGGCTGGTGAATGGCTTCCCTTGAAAACAAGCCCGGGCCAGTCTCCAGGAATTCAACACAGATTGTGGAGGAGGAGGTATTTTGCTTCAGGGCTCATGTGGCCCAAACCAGGTGAACCTAATCCCATCAGGAGCTCTCAGAACCCAGGCAAGCCACAGCCATTCGACCCTTAGAGAGCAGGGTCTTCTGAAAGAAACAGATGAACCTAATCCCATCAGGAGCACTCAGAGCCCAGGGAGGCCACTCACCTCCCCCCTTAGAGAGCAGGGTCTTCTGAAAAAATGGAAACCTAGAGGCGAAGTCAAGATGGCAGCCTAGAAGAAGCATAGACCTGGCAGCCTGGCCAGAGCTTTGGAGATCCTCCATATTTGCTCCAGTCTTCCAGAAAGTTTAAAACTAAGAGTAAACCTAGCCCAACTAAGCTGAACTCAATCCCATCAAAAGTCTCCAGAACACAGGGAAGCCCAGGCTCCCCATCCATCCTCATTGACTGCTGGACTTTAAGCCAATCAAAAGCCTCCAGAGGACAGAAAAGCTCAAACCTCCAACAACCCTCCCCCAGAGACTACACTAAGAGATCTTCTGTTAAAGCTCTAAGAGGGGAGACTGATAGAAGGCCCCCAAAAACAAAAAAAATGAGAGGTACAAGAGCACAGACAAATACAGGGAGTAAAGAAGGGGTGAATTTGAACAAACAACAGAAACAGAAGAAAGAAACTACAATAGACAGCTACTACTCAGCAAATGGAACAGAGGGGGAGTGATCAGCAAATGATTAACCAGAAATCCCAGTGAATTGGATACAGGCTGTGGAAGAACTCAAAACACAACTAAGAGAGGCTGAAGACAATTGGGAAAAGAACTTAAAAATTAAGATAAGTCATCTGGAAACAGAGGCACTTGAACTAAAACAAGAAAATAGTGTCCTGAAAGCCAAAATCATCCAGCTGGAAAATGAGGCAAAGGAGATGAAAGATGAGGCAAAGGAGATGAAAGATGAAGTTAAGAGGATGAAAGACAATCTTCAAAGAAAATCAGACCAGAAGGAAAAAAAAACGACCAAAAAACCAGAGATGAAATCCAATCTTTAAGAACCAGAGTAAAACAACTAGAATCAAGTGACCTCACAAGACAGCAGGACACCATAAAACAAAACAAAAAGAATGAAAAAATTGAGGAAAATGTGAAGCATCTCATTCACAAAACAGACAATTTAGAAAATCTTTCAAGAAGAGACAATTTAAGAATATTTGGACAACCAGAAGACAACGACAAAAGAAAAAGCCTGGACATAATACTAGAGGAAATTATCCAGGAAAACTGTCCCGAGATGCTAGAACAAGAGGGGAAAGTGGAGATTGAAAGAATCCACAGATCACCCCCTGTATTTAATCCCCAACTGACAACACCAAGAAATGTTATAGCCAAATTCAAAAACAATCAGATGAAAGAAAAGATATTACAAGCTGCCAAGAAGAAGACATTCAGATACCATGGGAACACGGTGAAGTTAACACATGATCTGGCTGCATCCACACTGAAGGCCCGAAAGGCATGGAATATGATATTCCGGAAAGCAAGGGAACTAGGTCTACAGCCAAGAATAAAATACCCATCAAAACTGACTATATTCTTACAGGGGAAAGTATGGTCATTTAACACAACAGAAGAGTTCGAAGCATTCATAAATAAAAGACCAGACTGAACAGAAAATTTGATGTCCAACCACGGAACTCAAGAGAATCATCAAAAGGTAATTAAAAAAGAGGGGAAAAAACAACAACAACACCAAAATTTTTAAGAGACTCAATAAGTAAAAATGATATGTATCCCTATAAGAAAAGAGGTCATAGCATCTCTTAAAAACTGTTGCTATCACCTGAGCAGCTAGAAGAACTACACTCAGAGGGAACAGTGACAAACTGTATAGGATGAAAGGACAAGATATGAATAGGTATATAGATATATGCATACATGAATACGTATACATGTGTATGTATATATACATATATACATGACAAAGCTAAAAATGAAAAGAGGTTATGACTAAAAGAAATGGTTAAAGAAACAAATGGGGGTAAATTTATATGTCACAAAAAGCTCATGGCGGGAGGGGGGGAGAACATCGATACACTGGAAGGGCAAAGAGGTTGGAGAAATACTCAACTCTTACATACTTTGAAACTTATCGAAAGAGGGAATAACAATCCAATCCATTGGGGAAGAGAATAGATTTGAGCCCTAACCCTAACCCATAAAACGTAGACGAATAGCAGAATGGATTAGAATCCAAAACCCTAGATATGTTGTCTTCAAGAAACACATATGAAGTGGGTAGACACCCACAAGGTCAGAATTAAAGGATGGAGTAAGACCTTTTGGGCCTCAACTGACAGAAAGAAGGCAGGATTTACAATCATGATATTTGATAAAGCCAAAGCAAAAATAGACCTGATCAAAAGGGTTAGGGAAGGTAATTATATTTTGTTAAAAGGGACTTTCGATAATGAGGAAATATCACTAATCAACATGTATGCACCAAAAAATATAGCACCAAAATTTCTAATGGAGGAACTAGGAGAATTGAAGGAAGAAATAGACAGTAAAACCAAATTAGTGGGAGACTTGAACCAACCATTATCAAATTTAGATAAATCAAATCAAAAAATAAATAAGGAAAAGGTAAAAGAAGTGAATGAAATGAATTGTCAGAGACCATGTATGGGGCAAAAAACCTATGACCAAAAATAAGATAATTATCAGAGACTATGTGTGAGGACAAACTTATGACCAGGAATGAGATAAGGGTTTCTGAGAACATGATCAAATAGGTTATCTCTTGGAAACTGGCGTCGC